>NC_057343.1:136844318-137147348 GCF_016509475.1 Prionailurus bengalensis
GAGGCGAAGTCAGACGCTCAACCAACTGAGCCACCCAGGCACCCCCCACATCAAATATTCTTAAGGGTGAAAGTTTAGAAGAATTCCTAGTGAAGTCAAGAATAAGGGTGGGGTGCCTGGGTGGCTCAGTCAGTTGAGGGACTCTTGATTTCGGCTCAGGTCATGATCTCACGGTTGATGGATTCGAGCCCTGCATCTGGGCTGACGATGTGGAGCAGCCTTTGGGATTCTCTCTCCCTCTCTCTCTGTCCTTCCCCTGCTCACACTGTCTCTCTCAAAATAAATAAATAAACTTAAAAAGAATCTTATAAAAAGTAAGATAGGATATCAATTATCACTGTTTTAAAGCAACATAATATTGGGGTGCCTGGGTGGCTCAGTCGGTTGGGCATCCAACTTTGGCTCAGGTCATGATCTCGCGGTCTGTGAGTTCGAACCCCGCGTCGGGCTCTGGGCTGACAGCTCGGAGCCTGGAGCCTGGAGCCTGCTTCGGATTCTGTGTCTCCCTCTCTCTCTGACCCTCCCCCGTTCATGCTCTGTCTCTCTCTGTCTCAAAAATAAATGTTAAAAAAAATTTTTTTAAATAAATAAATAAAGTAACATAATATTGAAGCATAGAATCCATGTGAGAAGACAATGAAATGACTGTAAAAGACCAAAGTGTCATCATGTTGAGAAGATACAAATATCTACTTCCAGTATACAAGAGGATTTACACTCATACATTTAAAAAAAAGTTTTTTTAACATTTATTTATTTTTGAGAGAGGAAGAGACAGCGTGTGAGCAGGGGAGGGGCAGAAAGAGAGGAAGACACAGAATCCGAAGCAGGCTCCAGGCTCTGAGCTGTCAGCACAGAGCCCGACGCGGGTCACAAACTGTGAGATCGTGACCTGAGTTGAAGTTGGACACTTAACCGACTGAGCCACGCAGGCGCCCCATTACATTCATATCTTTAAAACAGACCAGAAAGAGTCCTGTACATCACCAATAAATATTTTGAAGATAGAATTTTAAGTTAAAAAAAAATCCAATCCATAGAGGCAACAAAATCTATAAGGTGTTACAATAAATGTAATGTGCAGTGGGCAAGACGCACACAACATTATAGATGAACAGTAAGGTCGATTGGGGAAAGTTTTATAGGCAGAAGGGTCAGCGGTGTGGACAGGTTCCACCGACCTCTGGACTACCTATAAGAGGAATTGTTGGTTCAACAACAGCGGGATGCACCACAGAAAGTGCTTCAAAAGAGCACTGTCCCTGTAACATTATACATGCTATTAGAAAAGCGAGGAGGGGCTGGTGAATACCTGGTCATCTAGTCAACAATGATTGCTTCTTAGCTGGGAAAATGACCTTGTTGGATCAGAGCTTAGCCAGTGAGTTCACATTCCAATGATGCGGGTAACAAAAGCCTCCCTAACTCAGCAATTTGCTCAACTACCAAAAAGGGTAGGGAATGAGCTTTCTGGATTACCTAGGTTTGCCTTTCCCTAAAATCTAGCCTTATGGCAACATAACATAGCGGTTAAAAGTGCAGACTCCATAGCCAGACTATCTGATTCATCTGAACCCCTATGTGCCTGAGTTACCCCGTCTGTAAAATGGAGATCATAATCATACCTACTTCCTTTGGACTGTTCAAGGGATTGGATGGACACATCTAACATGCTTAGAGCTGTGCCAGGCAAGTACTAGACCTTAATAAATTTACCTGTTAAATTACCTACTTAATAGACCTATTTATTTTAGACCCTAGTAAATTGCCCATTATTGGTAATAGTTACACAGTCTTGCTGAAATGATGTTAAAAAGTATAAACCCTCCAAAATTAAGAAAGCAGGAGGGGACCATCCGTGCATAGAAAATTTTAACAAATTTTTGGAAGGTGGGAAGGCCACTGGGAGTTCCCTTGGGAACAGCACATCGCTGTAGTAATCAATGAATAGGCCGAAGAAAACCACAGCCCGAATGTACCCATAACCTGTGGGAGAGTATGTCCCCTGCAAAGAAGACTGGGGACCCAAATTGCCAGGTGAGAAGGGCAGGAATGGCAGAAGGGCTGAATGTCGAGGGACCAATTTAAAGGCCAGCTCCCTCTACTGCACCATTAGGTTATTTGTAGCCAGGTGTTAGCCCCAAGGCAAAAAATCAGATTCTTCTCTTAAAAAACAGAGAAAAACAGAGAAAAAATGAACTTTGAGGAGTTAGTGTGGGCACTGTCACCCCCAAAGAATCCTTCCAGAACCGACCATTTGATGCTCAAGGAACATCTCAAATGAGCTTTCTTTCAGCTGCTAGCTCTGTCCCTACAGGTAACTGGAAATCATTTTCTGAGGAGTTTCTCTGACATTTAAGGCTGGCTTGGCTGGGGTAAATCTTGGTTTTCCAGTCTGTTCTCCATAAAGTAAAGGGCTTAGGTTCAAATCACACTCATGTGACTTAATTGGATTTTTTTTAACCCTAACTCTGACCAATCAGCATTTAATTTGCTTCATTCTTAAATGTGAAACCGAAGACCAGGATACATTTGAGGAAAGCTGATGATGTGAAAAATAGACACCAAGATAAATGGTAAGAACCTTCGAGGAAACAGATAATGTAGGAGACAGATGGACTTAAACATCAGTATTGATAAAGTTAATTTGTAGAGAGGGACCCACAAAATGGAGATGACCCCAGGGGCCCAGGCCAAGTCACAAATCTAAACGTAAGTCAGGGGCAGCTGGGTGGCTCAGTCGGCTGAGGATCCCTCTTTGGTGCACAGTTTGTGAGTTCTAGCCCCGCATTGGGCTTCGTGCTGTCGGCACAGAGCCTGCTTCGGATCCTTTGTTCCCCCGCTCCTCCCCTCTCTCATGCTCTCTCTCAAAAATAAATAAAAACATGAAACAAACAACAACAGCAAAGCCTAAGTCAGGCTGCACTTACAGGAAACACCTGTCAAGGACGCCTAACAATACCAGTCACAATCCTTCAGCTCAGCTTTAGCTACTTTAGCTCACTGTAGAGAACAGAGCCTGCCAGCCTTACAAGGGAAGCGTCGCTCCTAGCCAGTCATACTGTTTCCATGTTAACTCTTCTCTCTAAAGCTGGCGCCAGCGCAAAATCCCTCGGGCAGAGCACGCTAGCTGCTTGTGAGGTCCTGTACTCCCCCATACGTGGATTCTGTTCCCTTGAAGAAAGGACATCAAACTTGTTACTAGATTGTTTTAGTTTTGTCATTTGATAGTATCAGAGAAGAGACTGACAAGGATTGCACTGGTTTAAAAAATTAGATGTGAAAACAAGGAACCGTCACCACAAGGAAGAGCTGTGGGGAAATAGAAGTAGAATGACACTAAGGATTGTTGTGGGAGAATTGAAAGAATATAGGAGAGGAAATCTCCAGAAAGTAGAGCAAACTAGTAAGAGAGTGTTTGAGGGAAAAGAAAGTTAAGACTTAGATTTCCAATTGAATGGGGATACCAGGCAGAGTGAAAAGAGAAAAACAGTAGGAAGTTAGGCAATTAAAGATAATCGCCCAGGGCTGTTGGGAGCTCCACCTGTTCAGAATGAAAAAGCCCACTGGGTGCCCAGGGCAATGGATGTAAAAGCACCCACACCTAGACAATATCCTAAGAATGTTTATAACCCCAAAGATAAAAGAGAAAATCCTCAAAGATACCAGAAAGGTTAGAAACTGCCATCATCCCAGAAAGAAGATTTATACTAGCATCATAAGCTTTCATTAATCATGAACTATTTAGAATAAAATACTTTCTGCTGTGGGACTTGGCAGGTTTTATTATTCCTTTCGAGTTCTGACCTCATGCCTGTTGACTCACAACCCTGGAACACTGACCGGTAACTTCCCAGTGAACTGCGCAATTTGAGTTTTGGTTCCTCAAATGTTTTCTCAGTGCTTCCCATTAAAGGGCTAGCACAGAGGCTCTGCCACACACTCTCCTTCCTTCTGAGTGGGACTCCGGACGGACAAGCCTCTCAGTAAGTAAATGACCTTCTCTGACCATGGTGCTTTGCTTCCACACCTCACCTCGCAGTTCTCATGTTTCTCTCATTCCTGTTTGTCTCTTGGGAGGCCAGAGGACAGGCACTAGGGTCACACAGATGGGTTTGAATCCTAGCTGCACGACACAGGAGCCTCCCTGGCTCTCTTAGCTCTTGCTGTAAAAGAATAGGAAGGCAGGGGCGCCTGGGTGGCTCAGTCGGTTAAGCGGCCGACTTCAGCCAGGTCACGATCTCGCGGTCCGTGAGTTCGAGCCCCGCGTCAGGCTCTGGGCTGATGGCTCAGAGCCTGGAGCCTGTTTCCGATTCTGTGTCTCCCTCTCTCTCTGCCCCTCCCCCGTTCATGCTCTGTCTCTCTCTGTCCCAAAAATAAAAAAAAAAAAAAGAACAGGAAGGCTGGAGAGGGTTTCGGAGGTCTCTTCTGCCCAGAAACAGCCTGGGGACCAGCAAAACTGACCGGTGAACTTTGTTGTCTACGTACAGGACGACTGCGGACCACGGAGAGATAGGGATCCGAGATGCTGCATGTTGGCCAAACCTGAATGAAATGTCCAAAGTGGTGATGAATGTAGTCAGTCGTGTGCTAGGGTCTGAAACAGACCGGGGGGGGGGGCGGGGGGGGGGGGCAGCTGGCGTCAGCTTGTTTCTGGTTTTGGGACCGGTCACGCAGCCTAGTTTTGGTCACAGGACCAGAGGGGTCTCTAAGACTCCTCCTCAGATGAGATTATGGTTTCTCTAAGAGCTATCTAGGTGGTTCATTACCTAAAATGAAGAATGTCCTGTGCAACAGAGAAAAATCCCTAGGTACTGATCCTGGAGTCTGAGTCCCTCTCTCGTGTAGACCTGTTTTTAATTTTTTTTTTTCAATATTTATTTTTTGGGAGAGCACAGGTGAGGGAGGGATGGAGTGAGGGAGACAGAGGATCTAAAGCAAACTGCGCTGACAGGCTGACAGTGGCCAGCCCGACATGGGGCTCGAACTCAGCAACCACAAGATCATGACCTGAGTGGAGGTCAGACGCTTAACCGACCGAGCCACCCAGGCGCCTCATGAATTTTAATTTTTGTATCTTATCTTTCACTGTTGTTAAAGCCTTATGTAAGTATACTGTGTAGAGTCTTGTGAGTTTTTTCAGTTAGCCAACCCTGGGTGATGGCTGGAGACGGGGCACTGTGATTGGCATAATGGAAACCCGTTGTTCCTCTTTAAAAATTTTTTTTTATTGTTTTTTTATTTATTTTTGAGACAGAGAGAGACAGAGCATGAACGGGGGAGGGGCAGAGAGAGAGGGAGGCACAGAATCGGAAACAGGCTCCAGGCTCTGAGCCATCAGCCCAGAGCCCGACGCGGGGCTCGAACTCACAGACCTCGAGATCGTGACCTGAGCTGAAGTTGGACACTTAACCAACTGAGCCACCCAGGCGCCCCCCTCTTTTAAATTTAAATGATGGCTAAGACTTTGGGAGAAAAAAAAAAGAATGAAAAGTGGAAGAATGAGAAAAGAATGAAAAGAGTTCAAGCCACAGAGGCCAGGCTGGCTGCTGAGGCATCAGTGGCTTGATTTCAAGTATGAGAACTATTGATGGGAGGAAAGCAGAGCAGGGAGGGACCGGTGGTAGATCCTGAACCAGAGCAAAGAGCTAAGCTATTCACACAAACTCAGAGACGAAGTCCTCCAAGAAAACCATTTCTTGGCTGGTTTGGGCTGCTTTGGCAAAAATGAAAGTAAGAGCCTCAGGCAGCCAAGCCCACCAAGGTTTGATCTGTTCATTCTGGGAAGGGATGTGATGGCAAAGGAGAGTTGGGGAGATATTTCTTTGGGTCATAATGTGACTCTCATCTGCCGGCCACCAAAGGGACTGTACAGGGCAAAAGAGAATTGGAACAAAGGGGCGATTCCGTCGAAACCTCGGTAACCTTCTGGTCTGATAGACCTTCCTGGATAACCTCCGCGCGGAGACAAATTTCCTGCACTAATGACAAAGGAGCTCTTCCTTGCACTGGATCCTGCCAAAACAAGGGCATGCTTGCTCTTAATCAAGATCCTCAGCTGCAGGTTTGCAGAAATGTGGGTAGATTGGCAAGTTCTTGTTCAGCTGAACCGGGTAAAGGCGGGAGTGGGTGGGAAGTGCATAAACCCACCTTGCAGAGCTGAACCACCCCACTTCATGTTGGGTTTAACAGAAGATTAGCAGGGATTAACAGAAGATTAACAGAAAATTAACAGGGATTAACAGAAGACTCCTGAGGCTCCCAGAGTGTGGAGAATGCAAGCAGGCATGTTGTGGCTTGTTATATGATGGTGCTATGGGAGCCCCTGTTTTATGCCTTTGACCTAAGTGGTGACTTACCCGCAGCTGCTCAGGTGGAAGTTCATCAACCTGCTTTTCTTTCCTTTTCAGAAAATGGCGGCCCAGGAGGCGGCCCAGGAGGATAGGATTTCCGAGTTTGATTTTGCTTTGCTCCCGGAGCTGTCTGCTTTTCTCGGCATAGATACAGTTCAGTTCGCCAAAGAAATGGAAGAAGGATTTCAGAAGGAACGAGAAAAAATGCAGAAAGGCTTTAACTCACACATGCGCAGTGAAGCAAAAAGGTTGAAGAGTTTTGTGACCTATGAGCACTACAGCTCATGGACGCCACAGGAGATGGCAGCAGCCGGGTTTTATTTCACTGGCGTAAAATCTGGGATTCAGTGCTTCTGCTGCAGCTTAATCCTCTTTGCTGCCGGCATCCACAGACTCCCCATAGAACTTCACAAGAAGTTTCGTCCACGTTGTGAGTTCCTTTTGGGCAAAGATGTTGGTAACGTTGGCAAGTATGATATAAGAGTCAAGAATCCAGAGAACATGCTGAGAGGCGACAAAGCAAGGTACCAGGAAGACAGGGCCAGACTCGAATCCTTCCAGAACTGGCCATTTTACGTGCAAGCGGTATCCGTGAGGGACCTCTCAGCTGCTGGCTTTGTCTTTACAGGTAATTTTTTTTTTTTAATGTTTATTTATTTTTGAGACAGAGAGAGACAGAGCATGAACGGGGGAGGGTCAGAGAGAGAGGGAGACACAGAATCTGAAACAGGCTCCAGGCTCTGAGCTGTCAGCACAGAGCCCGATGCGGGGCTCAAACTCACGGACCGCGAGATCATGACCTGACCCGAAGTCGGCTGCTTCACCGACTGAACCACCCAGGTGCCCCTACAGGTAATTTTTAAAGTCATTTTCTGAAGTATTTCTCTGGAGTTTTGCGTTTGGGTTCCATGTTGGAATTGGAACATTCTGTGAACTTCTCCTCAGTTGTTAAATGAGTTACATGAGGCATAAGGTGTGTTTTATTAAAATTGAACCCTTGTAACTTGAACACACTGTACAAAGCATCAAGTTAATTTGCAAAATGTATTATAAAGTAAGGAAGTTACTTTTCCTTAAATTTGGACCTCAGACAATGCTGGTTGCGTTCTCACTGCCCTCGTAATAAATCACGAAGTCAAACTGACCACAGTTTTCTTACCCGTTCCCTGGTTCTTCTATGATCTTTAATTCTTTGTTTTTTTTTAATGTTTGTTTATTTTTGAGACAGAGAGAGACAGAGCATGAACGGGGGAGGGTCAAAGAGAGGGAGACACAGAATCTGAAGCAGGCTCCAGGCTCCAAGCTGTCAACACAGAGCCTGACGCGGGGCTCGAACCCACAGATGGTGAGATCATGACCTGAGCCGAAGTCAGATGCTTAACGGACTGAGCCACCCAGGCGCCCCTTTCCTTAATTCTTTTAATGGCTGCAGTATTGGGAGGGGGGGAGTTGTTTGCTTTAATTTTAAGGCTAACTTTAATGTATAGGGAGAATTGCACTCTAGAAAACTGCACTATGTTTGAAATCTCCTGGCCATGCCATAAATGTTAGGACAAGTGTGAATGACAATTTTGAAACCAGCAATCATTTACTAAGTATGTGCTTGATGCTAAATTCAAATTCAGCCTTAATTCTAATCCAACAACTTGCCCCTTCCCCACGTCTCACAGTTGAGTTTATTAGGCTCAAAGAGTTTAAGAAATGTGCTTAAGTCTCCACGGAAACTTCATGGCGGAACTACAAGTTACAGCTTCTAATGGTGCCTTACTTTATGAGTGCTGGTGTTTCTTGGCTTCCTGACTCCTTCCCTGAGAGCTCAAAGAGCAAAACACCAGCCCTTGGAAGGAAATGGGGCGAGTGCATGAGCAGCTGACCGTTCTGTATGTGAAGTAGGGCTGTGGCTGAGGGGTAGGGTACCCTAACTGCTCCCTTAGGGGAGCAGGGCTGTGTGTGGGTAGAGATTCAGCCTGCAGGGGGTGTGAACAGACAGACATGCAGCAGTGCCTTTTGCTCATGCACCAAGCAGTCAGCTCCTGGAAACTCGTCTTCTGCCCTACCCCGTCTTCTGCCCTACCCCATGGAGCCATTGCTGGGAGATCTAAATGTGTCCTTCGCATGTAGGTAAACGGGACACTGTGCAGTGTTTTTCCTGTGGTGGATGTTTAGGAAACTGGGAAGAGGGAGACGATCCTTGGAAGGAACATGCCAAGTGGTTCCCCACGTAAGTAGATAAATATATTTTTCCTGTAATTATCTTTGTTTTTGTTGTTGTTGTTGTAAGGCAAAAGACAAGTCATCTGGAGTAGCGTCTTCAGTCTTGATCGTTTCCTATCCCATATTGGAACATTTCAGAATTTATTCAAGAAAGGCTTGATTACTTTGTGGAAAATGTGAATTGTATCATTTAAAATCACTTTGGGGCACCTGGATGGCTCAGTCGGTTGAGCGGCCATCTCTTGGTTTCAGCTCAGGTCATGATCCTTGGGTTGTGTGTTGGAGCCCCGCATTGGGCTTCACACTGAGCGTGGAGCCTGCTTAAGATTCTCTCTCTGTCTCTGTCTCTCTCTCTGCCCCTCTCCCCTGCTTGTACTCTCTCTCTCATTAAATAAAAAATAAAATAAAATCACTTCTTTTTTTAATGTTTATTCTTAGAGAGCACATGCATGGTCATGCATGTGAGCAGTGGAGGGGTAGAGAGAGGAAGAGAGAAATCCCAAAAATTCTGTGCTGACAGCCCAGAGCTTGTCATGGCATTCAAAGTCACCAACCCTCAGATCATGATCTGAGCCAAAACCAAGAGTTGGACACTTAACTAACTGAGCCTCCCCAAGCGCTCCATTATAAAACCACTTCTTAAAGGTTGTTTTATTATATCAGAATCCTATCTATTTGGCAAAGTAGTTCCAGATCTGCCTTAATTAATAAAGAATAATTTGCAGGGGGATGATGTAAAATAGTGTATAAAGGAAGTTGGAAAGTAACGCCATGTTTAAAATCTTACTACACATGGTTACATGTACTGCTGAATATATACCTCATGCAAATGTTTTATTTCAAAAACTGAAAAGTTTTGATTACGTTTCGTTCTCCGCTTAGAAAATGAAGTATGTTTCAATTATCTTTAATGCTATATTGAGTAGTATTTTCTACACGACTTTACATCTGCCAAATATGGATTTATTGCTTAAACCTTTTTTTAACTTTGATGTTGAAAAATTTTAACGTTTATTTATTTATTTTTGAGAGAGCGAGCGAGCAGGGGAGGGGCAGAGCGAGAGGGAGACAGAATCCCAAGCAGGCTCCCTGCCATCAGCACACATCCCGATGTGGGGCTTGAACCCATGAACCATGAGATCATGACCGAGCCCAAACCAAGAATTGGATGCTTAACCAACTGAGCCACCCAGGAGCCCCTGATGTTGAAAATTTTAAACAAAAGTAGAACAGTTGGGGCACCTGGGTGGCTCAGTTGGTTAAGTGCTGGATTCTTTTTTTTTTTTTTTATGTTTATTTTTACTTTTGAGAGAGAGATGTTTACCCTTGTTTACCAATTACAGATGTGAATTTCTTCAAAGTAAGAAATCCTCAGAGGAAATTGCACAGTATATCCAAAGCTACAAGGGATTTGTTGGTGTCACGGTAATTTATAACAGCAAATATTTTCTCAAGTTGGCTTTTGGTTACCTGATACTTTGTGAATTAGAAGCGGGGGGGGGGGGGGGGGGTGGCATTCTTTTTTTGTCATCGGCTCCATTTGTTTCTTCCCTTCTTTGATTTCTCCTACCTCCTTTCTGGTCGACTGCAGAAAACCACATTGTCATGCTGAACTACAGCCAGTCTTACCCTCTTTGACTGGAGTCACCCTCACCCCCACCCCCACCCCACTTCCGATTCTGATGGCTGCCCCCACCTGAATGCCTGCATAAGATATTCACACCTGGTACCCCCAGCCCAGCTGGCCTCAGAGCTGCTGCCTCCCAGCTGGTTACTTTATACTCTATTAGTAAGGATTCCCTAGTGTCCGGTCACTTCCCGAATTGGCTTAAACAAGAAAAGAGTGGATTGGCTAAGAGGACTCAGAAGGTGAGAACCCTGGAAAGAAGATGGCCTGAAAGGGAGGAGGAGTGTTTGCTCAGAAAGAAGTCTGGGTGCAGTTTCAGGATTGGTTGCTTAACACCTAACCACCTCACTGAATCCGTTTTCCTCCATATAGCTTATACTGCCTCATTAGTCGAAGTACATCTGTGCAATGTTAATATAACTCTGATTTTGAACTGGATCTTTGGAAAACATGACCCTGAGAAGGCTCCCTGTTGGCTATAGATAAACACTCACAGGTGTTTTTTTTTGTTTTTGTTTTTTGCACTGCATTAAAAAATTCCAACATCAATAGAGATGGAAATTAGGAATGATCCCACAAACCTGCCGCAACCCAATGAAACTATGGGGGGGGGGCGGGGGAAGGAGAGTTCTTACCACTTGTGATTCATAGATCACTGTATTGTCTAAGTCAAATAGTGGATAACTTGAATACTAATTTTCTTCAGGGAGAACATTTTGTGAATTCCTGGGTCAAGAGAGAGTTACCTATGGTGTCAGGTAATATCCCAAAGGCTTTGCTTATATCTTCCTTTGCTTTTTTTTTTTGGTCATCTTTTTTTTTTTTTTCCATTCTCTTCCTTACATTATGGTGTCATAATCATTTTTTTTAATGTTTATTTTTGAGAGAGAGAGAGGGAGACACAGAATCAGAAGCAGGCTCCAGGCTCTGAGCTGTCAGCACAGAGCCCAACGTGGGGCTCATACCCACAGACCAGGAGATCATGACCTGATCCCAAGTCAGAAGTTTAACCAGCTGAGCCACCCAGGTGCCCCTATGGTGTCATAATAATTAAAAAAAAACAAAACTATTTTCATAAGAGATTTCTAGTCTTCGGGAGTGACTTAGTTTTTATTTTGTTTGTTTTTTTTTAATGTTTATTTTTGAGTGAGTGAGACAGAGTGCAGGCAGGGGAGGGGCAGAGAGAGGGATACACAGAACCGGAAGCAGGCTCCACTCTGGGCCGTCAGCACAGAGCCCAACGCGGGGCTTGAACTCAGGAGCTGTGAGATCATGACCCGAGCTGAAGTCAGACACTTAACCTACTGAGCCACCCAGGTGCCCCTGGAATGACTTTGGTTTTGTTTTTTTTTTTGCATAAATGAGCATACGACAGAGTTGGGTCTTCAACACTTTCTTTAGAACAATTTCCTAAATTTTCTGGATAAAACACTTCTGAATATCTTGAATGGATCAGTGTTAAGAAATTAGGTGTGAGGGGCGCCTGGGTGGCTCAGTCGGTTAAGCGTCCGACTTCAGCTCAGGTCACGATCTCACACTCCGTGAGTTCGAGCCCCGCATGAGGCTCTGGGCTGATGGCTCAGAGCCTGGAGCCTGCTTCCGATTCTGTGTCTCCCTCTCTCTCTGCCCCTCCCCCGTTCATGCTCCGTCTCTGTCTCAAAAATAAAATAAACGTTAAAAAAAATTAAAAAAAAAAAAAGAAATTAGGTGTGAGATAAAAGAAAATACATAAATTCCCCCAGTTCCTGGCACCTAGCGCCTAAAACCCTTAAGAAGTGATCAGGGGCACTTGGATGGCTCAGTCGGTTAAGTGTCCTACTTCTGCTTGGGTCAGGTTCTCTGTGAGTTTGAGCCCCTCATCTGGGCTCTGTGCTGACAGCTTGGGGCCTGGATTCTGTGTCTCCTTCTCTTCTTACCCTTCCCCTGCTCATGCTCTGTCTGTCTCTGTCTCTCAAAAATAAATAAACATAAAAAAAAAAAATTCTAAGTGATGAGAGCACTGAGAGGATCTTTTGTTCTAATGAGGTGGGTGGCTCTTGGGTGCTGTGGGTGGGATCCTGGATGGGGGCTGCTCATTAGGAAGGCCAAACCACCTTGAGAAGCTTGGAATTTTCAGCCCTTCCTCCCATTCTTCAGAGAGAGAGAGGAGGGGGCTGAAAGTGGAGGTAATGATCAATCAGGCCTACATGAGGAAGCCTCCTTAAATAGCCCAGTAGTATAGTGTTCAGAGAGCTTCCCGGGGAGAGAATACACCCATAGCCAACTCCTCGCGGGACAGAAGCTTCTGTACAGAAGCTTCCCACACACACATACACACTGGGCCTATGTATGTCTTCATCTGGTTGTCCATGTGTATCCTTTATCATCGCCTTAAAGAAAGTGGTAAGTGTTTCCCTGAGTTCTGTGAGCCACTCTAGCAAATAAAGTGGTGTGGGAGCAGTCTTGTGTGGTTGAGCCCTTAACCTGTGGGATCTGACATATCTCTGGTAGAGTTAGATTTGGGTAAATTGTAGGACACCCAGCTGGTGTCAGAGAATGGCTTCAGGGGGCGGGCGTAGGACCCTCACACATCTGGTGTCAGAAGGGTTGTGAGTGCGATAGTTGTGTGAGAGCAATGGACACATAGGAAAAGATGGGTTTTTCCAAAATACTAAGTAATATTCAGATTAAAAACGAAGTTAATAGCAGGATCCTGTGTTCAAAGGTAGAACACCAAGGCAAGCTTTCATCTTAAACACGCAGAATCAAATTAACATAGGTTAGTTATGTTAGAGGACAGACGAAAGGGGTATAAATGCTTGCCATGGTGATGTGGGAAACTAAGGCAAATGAAAAATTGAGTTCCCTTACTGCCTATAGCCCACTGACAAGTCCTTGAAACCGGCAGACTGACCTCCTCGGAGCTCAGCTGTCTGATGATGACACTTTGCTGGGGGCAAAAGGGAATCTTAGTCTAACATTATCTCAATCTCGAGGATCCTGTAAGTCTACTTCCTTTACCTCAACTGCCCCAAGATGTATGCTGGCAATCATCCTCCAAGCTTATGGCCCCCCTGATAAGCATCTGCAGGGTCTCATGACTGAGGTTTTATTAAATATTAATAACTGACATTTCCCTAGCAACAGCTAGCCCCTCAAGGTCCTGGAAACCTTGCTTTCAAAATACCTTAGAGATTTAGTCTATCCCTGACCCCCTCCTAACATGAGGGTATATAATGAGTTACCCCTCACGACCCCATGAAGCTCTTCCTGCCCATGGGTCCTGTCCCCATATTTTAATGAAATCACCTTTTTGCACCAAAGATGCCTTCAAGAATCCTTTTTTGGCCATCGGTTCTGGACCCCCCCGCCGTCACCCCAAAACTTCATCAGTAGATGATGAAGAGATCCTTTTGAAAGGTTTTATTATCGAAAAATTTGAACCTACGCAGAAATGAGACGGTAGTATTTAGCCACCACATATCTATCAGTGCTTCAGCGCTTCGACATGTGGTCAGTCTTGCTTCATCGTAACTATTCCATCTTTTCCAACCCCTCCTCCAATTACATTGAAGCAAAACACAATGCATCCATATTCCATCTCTAGATACAAAGGGGTAATTTGAACACTGATAGCTGGAATCTCAAAGCTTGCTGATCTCCCCGTATGCCTTTTTTTCAAGCGTATTGCAATGACAGCATCTTTGCTAATGAAGGACTACGACTGGATTCTTTTAAGAGCTGGCCCCACGCGTTCCCTGCAGGAGTTTCAGCTCTGGTCAGAGCAGGTCTTCTCTATACAGGTGAGTCGCTAGTTTCTGCCAAGCTCTCGTCTTGCTCTTTCTTATGTCCACTTAAACTCCATTGATACCTTATGGTCCTGGACTTGTGTTTATCTAGACTCAACAGTCTCTGCTTTTCTTTTTTAAATGTTTATTATTTTGAGAGAGAGAGAGAGAGCACTCACAGGAGAGGGGCAGAGAGAGAGAGGGAGAGAGAGAATCTCAAGCAGGCTCTACACTGTTAGTGCAGAGCCCAACATGGGGCTTGAACCGTGAACCATGAGATCATGACCTGAGCCGAAACCAAGAGTTGGATGCTTAAGTGACTGAGCCACCCAGGTGCTCCTACAATGCCTTTTACTTTCTACACATTATTCTCCAACCCTCACCCCCTACCAACCTTGGCTTCCCTGGAAACTGTCACATGACCTTTGTACTTCCCTTCTGCTTCTATCTCTGTAAACTGAATTTAGTAGTCACGTGGCCATACCTACCTATAAGAGGAGCTAGGACGTTGGTTCTTTTTCCTGGATGACTAGCAAAAAGGGGGGTTTCTGTTACCATGGAAGAAAGAGAGATACCAGGAGTGTGGATAGCAGCCTTTGCCATACTCTATTTGGAAGAGAACATCAGGAAATTCTTGTGTTTTAGGTAAGTTTTTTTTTTTTTTAATGAAAGTTGATTTTTTTAGTCATCTCTACACCCAACATGGGGCTCAACCTCACCACCCCACAATCATGAGTCACATATTCTTCTGACTGAGCCACCTAGGCTCTCCCAGGAAGTTCTTCTTTATGATTTCCGACCATGTAGCATCTGCTGTCAGTTGGTAATGTTCTCTGTTTAGTTGTTGGTCCTCAGGCAGCTCCACTCTGTAATCCAGAGTGGGTTGGTTCTCCTCAGCAAAATATCTGTACGAGTACAGCAAGGTGATCAGAGAAAAGATAGTGTGCCCTTCCTAGGTATCTTGCTGGCCATTGCCTTTTTTTTTTTTTTTTTTTTAAGTGACCTCTAGGCCCAATGTGGGGCTTGAACTCACAACACGAGGTGCAGGCTCTACCAACTGAGCCAGCCAGGTGCCCCTTGCTGTCCTTCTTTAGACCAAACACACACATGGAGTGATGATAGCAGAGGTCCATGCAGATCTCGTGCTGAGCGGTCAAGTAGGTATCAGAAATATCACAGGGCGTTGTGGGGTACGGGAATGCTATGGTCACTTTAGCAGACCTATTCCATTGGTACAAAAAAAATTTTTTTAAGATTGCACATTAAAAAAAAAATATTTATTTTTGAGAAAGTGGGAGACACAGAATCTGAAGCAGGCTCCAGTGTCTGAGCTGTCGGCCCTGAGCCTGACGTGGGGCTCGAACTCGTGAACAGTGAGATCATGACCTGAGTGGAACAGAGGCTCAATCGACTGAGCCACCCAGGTGCCTAGTACAGAAAAATCTTAATGCCTCACATTCTTAAGCATTTAAAAAGACATCCCCCCCCGCCCCCACCCAGCCCCGCTTTCTCCATACTCTATTCTTTCTCTTGTCAGTGTCCTCACCCTCTTCCTTTTCAAGCCTCCAGCTCTCCCCACAAATCTGAGTCCTCTGACCCTTTTAAGATTTTGCAATCTCTAAGACCTTGTAGTTTTGTCCAGATACAAAGGGGGGGTTTTCTTCTGCCCTAGCTTTGCGGTGCCTACAAGGGTCCAAGAGGAGAAGGAAGATGATGGATGTTCCATTTCTATTTCAATCATTTGGTGGGTTCTAATACTAATTTCCTTTCAGAGAAATAATTTCATAAGGCGACTTGATGCTGCTTGTAGTGAAATAAACCAGGGAATCATGTAGTAAGAGGCACTTGATTCTTCGTGAATTTACTTATATAAGGGGTGCTACATTTCCTCAAAGATTTTTCCCCTTGAGCTCCAAATACATTCTTTCTGTCCTATTCCTTAAACAAATACTTACTGAGTGTTTAATAAGAAGTGCTAGGTATTTTTCTAGGTCAGTGAGATTCATGAGTGAGCAAAACGGACAAAAATCTCTTGCTTCGAGGAGCTATAATTCCACATTCTGATTTGCAAATCTCTCTCTCCATTAAAGGAGGATGGGACAGGGAGAGGGTGTTCATCAAAGTGCCTGGTACCTTAGGAGCATTTGGTTCGTTAGTTGATTACTCTGTTGGCCAAGAGAAGAGTCCTACATAGAATATCACCTTGCTGGTGACCCCAACTGTGACTCTGTCGCAAAATCCGATTGGAAATGCGAAGAGCGTTTTGCTCATAAAGGCTTCGTGATTGTTACCTGTGACAGTTGACAAATGCACATACAAGTGGATGGAATTTCCTTACTTTTAGGCACGAAGGACATCGTCCAGTGTTTCTTCTGCGGAGGATGTATGGAGAACTGGAAGGAAGGTGATGACCCATTAGAAGATCATGCCAAATATTTTCCCAAGTGAGTGGAATGAATGTTCAGTGTCTGTGAATTTGGATGCACGTTTAATAATTCTCCCTGTCCCCCAGTTTTATTTTCTAAGTCTTCACCTATCTCTTGGATTCATGTTATGTAGCATGGGTGTTTATTTCTTTCATCCTCTTGCTCTTGTGGCATCCTTCACATGTAGAATTCCTTGCTACATGTGTAGTTCTGGTTAGGGCAATAATTTTTACATTACAAGTTTTTATTATCATGACTATATAAATGCTGTGCAGAGCTAAACCTTGTAGTAAATTAACACTTACTTTTCCTCCCTGTACAACTTTTTTTTTTAATTTTTTTTTAACGTTTATTTATTTTTGAGACAGAGAGAGACAGAGCATGAACGGGGGAGGGTCAGAGAGAGGGAGACACAGAATCTGAAACAGGCTCCAGGCTCTGAGCTGTCAGCACAGAGCCTGACATGGGGCTCGAACTCGTGAACTGTGAGATCATAAACTGAGCCAAAGTCAGATGCTCAACCAATTGAACCACCCAGGCACCCCCCACCTTTTAAAATATTTATTAAAGAAGGTATAGCCATTTGCTTAGTTTTTTATATATAGTTAGTTCATCTTCAAATTCTCCCAAACGTTTAAACCTCCAATCCTTCATTTGGACCTACAAGATACCCCAGCATTTTCATTTTCTTGAAAGGGTCTGTCCTGATGTCTTCTGACCTGATCCAGTATGAACTACTTGTCCTGTAGGCACCTGGGATCCCGGGATCTTCCCTCACATTCATCCTGGGTATTCCCATTTCTTCCCTCCTGTGTTGTAGCTCCCGCTTGCTGGATCTAATGCCATCCTCTTGGTTAATTTACTAGTGCAGAAGATTATGCATATATTTATACTCCAAACCCCACACTTGTGTTTGGGTAGTTTAGCTAGTTTTAGTACTCTAGGTTAGAAGTCCTTCTCATTCTGAATCTTAGAAGCATTGCTACATTTCCTAATAGCTTCCACTGTTGCTGTTTAAAGTTCCATGCCTTTCTAATTCTTAATCCTGTGAGTGCCAACTACTCTACCCCTCTCTGGAAGCTTTTAGAATTTTCTGTTTGTTTCCAGTGTTCTAAAATTTCATGAATGAGGAAATGCCCATTTCTTTAATATTTCTTTTCTGTGAATTTTTTTAAAAAAAAGTATTTTAGAGAAAGAGAGTGTGAGAGGGAGGGAGGGAGGGAGAGAGAGAGAGATTGAGAGGATTAATTCCAAGCAGGCTGCACACTCAGCACGGAGCCTGATGGAGGGCTCAATCCCACAATCCTTGGATCATGACCTGAGCTGAAACCACAAGTTGGAGACTCAACCCACTGAGCCACCCAGGTGCCTGCAAGAAGAAATAGGTTCTTTTCACTTGGTAATTAGTAAGAGTTTTCCCAGAAATACATATTAATACATACAGATCTTCAAATACTTCCATCTAATTCTAAGATTCTAAAGAGGATACTGCTTCGAACAGGTTTTGACAGGAGTAGTTGTTGAGTTCTTCTTTATTATTTGGATTTAGTATCTAATAAACTGTTGGGAACAGTAAGGACAATTTTTTTTATTAAAAAAGTTTTTTTTTTAATGTTTAGTCATTTTTGAGACACAGAGAGAGACAGAGCATGAATGGAGGAAGGTCAGAGAGAGAGAGGGAGACACAGAATCTGAAACAGGCTCCAGGCTCTGAGCTGTCAGCACAGAGCCCGATGCGGGGCTCGAACTCACGGACCGCGAGGTCATGACCTGAGCCGAAGTCGGCCACTTAACCGACCGAGCCACCCAGGCGCCCCAGTAAGGATGCTCTTAATTCTTGGACAGATAAGTGAGGATGTAGTCTAATATTATTTAGAACATTTCCGGGAATCTATCAAACTCCCTTTTCTTCTTCCTCTTTTTTTGAAAAAAATTATAGTTGATACATAATACGTGAATTTCAGGTGTACAACATAGTGATTGAACATGTTATGTAGGCTATGCTCATCACAAGTGTAGCTTCTTTTTCAGTCGAAGTGCAGTTGACACTATGTTAGGGGTTTCAGGTGTACAATGTGGTGCTGTGACAGTCTAAACCACAACGTAGCTATCATCTGCTGCCATCTGCCTTTTTTATTTTCTAATTTTTAATTTTTTTTATTGTTTATTTATTTTTGAGAGAGTGCAAGCAGGGGAGGGACAGAGAGGGAGGGAGACACAGAATCTGAAGTGGGCTGTGAGATGACCTGTGAGATCATGACCTAAGCCCAAGTGGGATCCATAACCAACTGAGCCACCCAGATGCTCCTATCTACCTTTTTTGGGAAAAAAAAAAAAAAAAAAAAAAAAAGCAAACTAGGATGCCTGCACTAGAGTACCTAAAATATTTACGTATGATTTAAAGGACTGTAATAAACCAATGAATCCATCCGTAAAGTTATGAAATGGAACATTACTAATTCTTTAGAAGGTCCCTCTGTGCCCACCCTCCCCAATTCTGATATCCTCATCCTTCCAATCCAGAATTAAACATGATCCTGAATTTGGGGTTGTTCCTTTGCTTCTCTTTAGGGTTTTATCAACTAAGTGTATATCCTTAAACATATTTAACCGCCTGTTCTTCAAGGTCAAATACATGTAAACATACTGCATGGTTGTTGTGTGATTGTTTTGTTTCATATGTTTTTTGAGACTGATCCATAATTACATGTTGAGCTGTAGTTCACTTGTCTTCACTGCTGTGTTCGTATGTTATTTTATGAATGTATAAAATTTATCCATTTTTTTCTTGATTCAATACCTGGCTTGTTTTTGAAGTGTTGCAAGTAATGCCACTGGGAACATTCTTGTATGTATTTCCCAGGGCTCGCGTTTGTTACTGTAAAATACATAACCATAAAATTGCAGGGTCATAGGTTTGTACCTATTCACCTTTGCTAGGTTATGCAAAACGTTTTTCAAAGTCATACCAATTGATTTTCCCACGAGCATAGATGAGTTTCCACTGGTCTGCTTCCTCACTTGGTATTGCCCAAATTTTAATTTTCATCATACTGAAGATATTTAGCATAATTTCATATTTTCTGTATAACTGCCATGTTCTTTTCCTTCAAGAGAATGTGTCTTGACTATTCTTTGCCCTTGGCTCTTTCATAGAGAATATATGAAATGTTCTTCCCTATCCTTCATAATATTCCTTATTTTTAAGTCATTATCTAATATAGACCAGCTTTACTATAATCAGTTGTTACATAAGTGTTTTTTGAAATCATTTTTTTTTTTTAACTTGAGAGAGACACACCACACCAGTGGAGGAGAGGGGCAGAGGAAAGAGAAAGAAAATCTTTTTTTTCTTTTAATTTTTTAAAATGTTTATTCATTTTTGAGAGATTGAGAGAGACAGAGCATGAGCGGGGAAGGGGCAGAGACAGAGGGAGACACAGAATCCGAAGTAGGCTCCAGGCTCTGAGCTGTCAGCACAGGGCCCAACGTGGGGCTCGAACTCACGAACTGTGAGATCATGCCCTGAGCCGAAGTCAGACGCTCAACCGACTGAGCCACCCAGGCGCCCTGAGAAAGAAAATCTTAAGCAGGCTCCACACTGAGCATGGAGCCCGATGTGGGACTCTATCCCACAACCTTGGGATTAGGACCTGAGCCAAAATTAAGAGTTGGACACTCAACTGACTGAGCCACCCAGGCACCCCGTTTTTAAAATAATTCTACTTTTATATTTATGACTTGACATTTAAAGTGAGTTTCTGGTAGGCATAGTTGTGTCTTTGATTTTTTTTTAATAGTCTAATATCTGCTTTCTAATGGGGGTGTTTAAAAAATGTATATTTAATGTAATTATTGATATGGCTAGATTTAAATATACTATTTTGATACTTGCTTTCTATTTCTCCCATCTTGTGTTGACTTTCCTTCTTTCCCAATTGTTTCTAATTGTTTTTTTTTTTTTAAGTATTCCGTTCTATCTACTGTTGGCTGATTAGCTGTGCATCTTTATTTTGGCCTTTTACGGCCTGCTCTAGAATTTACACTATGCATGTTTAATACATTACAGTCACCTTCAAATACTATTATAAGACGGGACATAGAATGTACGAACCATATAACAGTAGACTCCTGTTTCTCCGCTCTCACGCTTTGTGCTTGTGTTGTCCTATGTTTTTACTTTCCACATATGTGACAAATCTCACAATACAGTGTTAGGTCTTTGCTTTCAACTGTTACCTTTTAAATACATTTTAAAAAGAAGAAAAGAATATTTTTTTTATTTACCATCCAAGTTAAACATCCAAAGCACTCTTCGTTCCTTTGCGTCCATCTGTTACCATTTTGCTTTTACGGAAGAACAGTGCTGGTCTGCTGGCTACCAAGTGTATTGGCTTTGTATGAAAAAGTCTCTATCTTATCTTCCTTCAGAGTCCTTTCCTTGATGGTTTTGTCAGTATAGTAACCTTGGACAGAAAAATTAAAAGTCCTACTTGCTGATGGGGCCCCCTGCGTGGCTCAGTTGGTTGAGTGTCTGACTTTGGCTCTGGTCATGATCTCACAGTTAGTGGGTTTGAGCCCTTCGTCGGTCTTCTGCACTGTAGGCACAGAGCCCGCTTCAGATCCTCTGTTGTCCTGTCTCTCTGCCCCTCCTGGCTTGCGCTCTCTCTCTCAAAAATAAATAAATATTTTTTTAAGAAGTCCTACTTGCCGTTTACCTGCAACTATCCTTTTATCCCTGGACTCCTTTCCAACCATGTAGGAAAATAAGAATGTATTATCCTTTGTTTTGATTCTGCAGCATGAAAATGAGCCTGAGACAGTTGGTTGTTCCTAGTTATCCAATTTATCTAGTCACTTCTATAGTTTTCATGTGTCCAAGGTAATCATTGTAGAACTCTTTAGAAATTTCCCCCTGGGTTCTTCAGGCAAACATCATACCTGGGTTTAAAGGATATCTACACCCAGTTTGATGATGTCTGGCAAATAGCTTTTGTTTCAAATTTTTATTTGAAACAAATTTAAATTCTAAATTCTAGTTAACATACAGTGTAATAGTGGTTTCAGGAGTAGAATTCAGAGATTCATCACTTACATATACAACCCTGTGCCCATCATAACAAGTGCCCTCCTTAAATTAATATCCATCACCCATTTAGCCCATCCCCGTACCCATCTCCCCTCTAGCAACCCTCAGATTGTTCTCTGTCATTAAAAGACTCTTATGGTTTGCCTCCCTCTTTTTTTTCTCCCCATGTTCATCTGATTTGTTTCTTAAATTCTGCATATGCATGAAATATATGGTATTTGTCTTTCTCTGACTTACTCACTTAGCATAATACATTCTAGCTCCACCTATGTCATTGCAAATGGCAAGGTTTCATTCTTTTTGATGGCTGAGTAACATTTCATCTTCTTTATCCATTCATCAGTTGATGGACATTTGGGCTCTTTGCATATTTGCCTACTGTTGATTGTGCTGCTATAAACATTGGGGTTCATGTGCCCCTTTGAATCTGTACTTTTGTGTCCTTTGGGTAAATACCTAGTAGTGCAAATGGTTTTTAAGTATATTTGTGGTTTTTATCTACATTCATGTTGATGGAGCTCTTTAGAAAATAAACTTTCGATTTGAGAATGACTTTAGATTTAGAGATCAGGTACAAAGATAAAACAGAAAGTTCTTATATTCCCATACCCAGTTTCTTAAATCATTGTGGTATGTTTGATTTAAATCACATTGGTATGTAGCCAACATTGGTACATTACCATCAATTCCAGCTTTATTTACATCTTAGTTTTTCTACTCAGGTCCTGTTTTTTGTTTTGTAATTCATAGATGGAGTTTTCTTCTCTGTTTTTGAATCTTTAGGTCCATTTTAGTAAGTTTCATGGAAGCGTATTAAATGTGCACTCATTCCTCCAAATTTACTGGCTGTCTGCATTGTTATTTTGTGAACCATTTGCATTGCTGTTGCTGAGAACCATTCTAAATGTTTAATTTTTGCCGTTAAAAACTTGGTAACAGTGGGGTGCGTGGGTGGCTCAGTTGGTTGAATGTACGACTCTTGATTTCAGCTCAGGTCATGATCCCAGGGTTGTGGGGTCGAGCCCCAGGTCTGGCTATGTGCTGGGCATGGAGCCTGCTTGAGATTCTTTTGCCCTCTGCCCTGCTCGTATGCATGTGCACTCTCTCTCAAAAAAGAATCCCAAAAACAGAAAACACAGAATTTTATTACAGTATATTTGAAAACCTAATGCAAACGTTTAATTGCATACAACTCTTTTTATAACTTTTAACTTTGTGCTTAGTTGTCAGTTTCTCCAAAATCTGAAGTCCTGTGCAGAAGGGATTCCAGACGATCACAACCACTGTGAACTTTCTGAATTAACGGTAACGAACATCACCTTGTGAATTTTAACAGTATGTGATCATGTGATAGAAAAAATTTGTTTGTTTGTTTGTTTAGGGAGAGAGCTGAAGAGGAGCAGAGAGACACTGAGAGAGATTCCCAAGTGGTCTCTGTGCTGTCAGTGTAGAACCCCGTGTGGGGCTCAGACTCACTAATTGTGAGATCATGACCTGAGCCGAAACTGAGTTAGATGCTTAACTGACTGAGTCACCCAGGCACCCCTAGAAAATGGTTTTTGAACAGGAATTGCTCATCCTAAATAAGGAAATATGTTCTACAAATATCTATTAAGCACCTATCGTGTACTAAGTATAGACGAGGATACTATAACAAACAAGACCTAAAACTTGGCTTCACGAAATGTAGAGTCAGTCCCTTCTACTTTGGGGCCCAGACTCTTAGACTTAGATCTGATTAGCATCCAGGCTACCTGGATTCCCTATGTGATCTTTATTTGGAAGACATGAAATTTGACTTGGCCTTTTTCTAGGGCTCGGAAGATAATATTTTTCTTTACAAAAGCAAATGACCAACTGATAAATCCAGATCATAGGCTGGTCCCTTTAAACTGAGAAATCCTACACTGTACTCTGAGATCAAAGTCACTGTTAACCTAGTACAGATGCACACACCTCTTCTTTGAGGCTGTATGTTAGATCTTTTATGTCTTTCATTCTACGAAAAGAAAACAAAGTAACTTGATCTGCACTTGATGGAAAAATAAAATTGAAGAAGAAAGTCTGGGGATATCTCAGTAACTTATTTTGTAAGAAATACGATCGTTCCATATCCCAGGTATGTATATTAAAAATGTGAATAACTATGGTCAGAAGCTGCACTCAGTTATGTTTGGAGGGCCCCTCTCGTTGCACACGTTGTGGTTCTGGTTGTCTGGAGAGGAACCACTGCCCGATTCACCTGTAGCATGTGTCGTACATGGGCCACCTAGGAGACACTTGAGGGTATTTGCAGATCATTTATTGTTTCATATTTGTGCTGCTCTCCCCTTCACCTGGCATAAACATCTGGGCGGGGGGGGGGGGCGGGGGCGGGGGCTTTGTTTAGATGTTTGGTCCCCAGCTGTGACATGATGCCCTACTGTCTTACACAGAATTTGATTTAACAGAGCATTTTATTTTCAAAGGACACCACAAGTGAAAGCTATGGTCAAGATTCAGCAGCAGTTAGTTCTGTAGTACCGGGTAAGGATTTCAAAGCGACACAGGGGATGATACGCATGTGTACCTCTATTTGTGTGTAGCAGATTTGAAGAGAGAGAGTACATCTTTGCAGCTCTGCCTTTTTTCTTCTCTCCACAGCAGCGGCCCAGGGTGAAGCCCAGTGGCTTCAGGAGGCGAAGAATCTGAGCGAGCAGCTGAGAGAATCCTATACCAGTGCCAGTTTCCGCCACATGTGCTTGCTTGAGGCCTCTCCCTCTCTGGCCACCGACCACTTGCTGGGTTGTGATCTAGCCCTGGCTTTAAAACACATCAGCAGTCCTGTGGAAGAGCCCGTGGTGTTGCCGGAGGTCTTTGCCAACTTGAACTCTGTCATGTGTGTGGAGGGCGAAGCAAGTAGTGGAAAGACAGTCCTGCTGAAGAAAATAGCTCTTCTATGGGCATCAGGATGCTGTCCCTTGCTGAACAGGTTCCAGCTGGTCTTCTATCTCTCCCTTAGTTCTACCAGACTGGACCAGGGGCTGGCCACCATGATTTGTGACCAACTCCTAAAAACGGAAGGCTCTGTCACCGAAACGTGCCTGAGGAACATCATCGAGCAGTTAAAGAATCAAGTGTTACTCCTTTTGGATGACTACAGAGAGATGTGCTCAGTTCCCCAGGTCATAGAAAAACTAATTCAAAAAAACCACTCAAGGAGCTGCTTATTGATTGGTGTACATACAAACAGGGCCAGGGACATCCGCCGATACCTAGACACGATTCTGGAGATAAAAGTGTTTCCCTTCTATAATACCATGTATTTATTACGGAAACTCTTTTCACACGATATGAGTTGTCTGCGAAAGTTTATGGTTTACTTTAGAATGAGTGAGAGTTTGCGGGGAATTCACAAGACTCCTCTCTTTGTAACATCACTGTGTGCTAACTGGTTGCAGTATCCTTTGAACAAAGCCATTGATGGTGTGGCTGTTTTCAAGTCATATATAGAATGCCTTTTCTTAAAGCACAAATCTAAAGCTGAACTTGTCAGAGCAACCGTGTCCTCTTGTGGCGAGCTGGGCTTGAAAGGTTTGTTTTCATCTTGCTTTGAGTTCAGTGATGATGACCTTACAGAAGCAGGAATTGATGAAAGGGAAGGTTTAGTCTCGTGCCTCTTGAGCAAATTCACAGCCCAGAGACTAAGACCGGTCTACCAGTTTCTAAATCCCGCATTCCAAGAATTTCTTGCAGGGAAGAGGCTGATTGAACTTCTGGATTCTGACAGGCAAGAAGATCAAGATTTGGGACTCTCTTATTTGAAACGAATTAACTCATCAGTGAAGGCTGTAGGTCTCTACAGCACTCTTTTGAATTACGTCTCCTGCCACCCTTCAACAAAGGCAGGGCCAAAGATTGTATCTCATTTGCTTCATTTGGCAGATAGTAAAGAGTCATTGGAGATAATATTGAAAAACAATAACTACTTGAAGCACCATCCAGAAATTTCAGAGCAGTTGGAATGTATGAGGTCAGTGTGGCAGGTATCTCCAGAAAGTTACTTTTCCATCATTTCAAACCGGTTACTGTCTCTTGCCATAAAAATTGCTTACCAAAGTCACACTGTTGCTGCCTGCTCTCCATTTATTTTGCAGTTCCTTCAAGGGAAAACCCTGAATTTGGATGTACTTAATTTACCGTATTTTTTTGACCACCCAGAAAGCCTATTATTGTTGAGGAGCATCCAGGTCTCCATAAGAGGAAATGAGGTACACACACTAGATTTGTCAATCTTGGAAACATGCATAGACAAATCACAGGCACCGACTGTTGATCAGGACTGTGTTTCTGCCTTTGAATCTGTGAGTGAGTGGAAGCAGGATATAGCTGAGAAAGAAGAAAACATAAAGCACTTTGAGAACCTGAGACTCGCGAAACTACCAGACATCAGTTCTGGCTACTGGCACCTTTCTCCAAAGCAGTACAAGATCCCCCTTCTGGAAGTGCATGTGTCTGGAGGGGCCACTGTGAACCAGGAGATGCTCAGGGTTCTCACAGTCATTTTCTCAGCCTCGCAGTGCATCGAACTCCATGTACAAAACAGCGGGGAATTTATGGCCGGCATCAGCCGTGCTCTGGAGCAGAGTAAGGACTCTGTCACCAAGTGCTCAGTGTTCTGCCTGGAGCTGAGCACAGCAGAACAGGAATTGCTTCTCACCCTGCCTGCCCTGGAGTCTCTTCAAGTCTTGGGGACAAGGCAGGTACCAGGTACACCTGAATATATCTTAGATGACTATTCTGATGTGTAATTTTATTTTCTCACTCTTAGTTTTAGGTTGATGGAAACTTCTGAAAGCATGAGACCATAAATGCTGGCTGATAGAATAGATACAAGATAATCCTTTGACAAAAAGGGAATTAGATGACAAAAAAAAAAAAAAAAGATAACCATTGGCTAACCTATTTTTTCAATAGGATTAGTGAAAGGCCTCTGAATAATAGAATGCTTTTTGAATAATTGACATAAAATTAAAATATTAACCAATGAAAGCTTTTTTCTTTTTTTTTTTAATTTTTTTTTCAACGTTTATTTATTTTTGGGACAGAGAGAGACAGAGCATGAACGGGGGTGGGGCAGAGAGAGAGGGAGACACAGAATCGGAAACAGGCTCCAGGCTCTGAGCCATCAGCCCAGAGCCTGACGCGGGGCTCGAACTCACGGACCGCGAGATCGTGACCTGGCTGAAGTCGGACGCTTAACCGACTGCGCCACCCAGGCGCTCCTAAAAGCTTTTTTCTTAAAGTTTGCTTATTGATTGATTGATTGATTGATTGCACATGGGGGAAGGGGCATTGGGATGGAGAGACAGATCCCAAGCAAGCTACGCACTGTCAGATGGAGCCCAACTCGGGGCTCAAACTCAAAGTGAGATCATGACCTGAGCCAAGGTCAAGAGTCAGCCACTTACCTGACAGAGCCATGCAGGTGCCCCCCCAGTGAAGTCTCTTAATAACCAGACACAAATTACTTACTCATAAAAGGATAGGGGAGCCTGGGTGGCTCAATTGGTTAAGATCTGACTTCGCCTCAGGTCATGATCTCATGGTTCCTGAGCGTGAGTCCCACATGCGCTGAGCTTGAGCCCACTTTGGGTACAACAGGAGCCTTGCTGCTCTTTCTCTCTCTCTCTCTCTTTCTTTCTTGTGGGATTCTCTTTCTTTCTCCTTCTCTCTGTCCCATGCTCACTTGTGCCCTCTAAATAAATTCATTCATTCATTCATTCATTCATTCATTCCATGTACCATGATGCTTGAGAATTACACTTACCCTGCCTGCTTAACAGAAGAAAGGGCTTGTACCCTCTGGGAAATAATCGCTCTCATTTGTGTCCCCTGTCACTTGTCTAAGCAATATTTGAGAGGTTTCAGTGTCGCCTTTGTGTGTCCTGCATTACATTTATTCCTAGATATTTTAGACACTTTTGTAAATAGTATTTACGTTGGTTTTTTTTTTGTTTTTTGTTTTTTGTTTTTTTTTAATTTTCTGCTGCTAGTATGGCTTTGGTTTTCAGCAGTTTGTTATATGCCTAGGTGTGCTTTACTCTGTGTTACCTTGCTGGAGGGTCACCAAACGTTATTAGGATCTGTGGGTAGATATTTATCCTCAAATTTAGAAAACAACATACTCTTTTTAAAATGCCTTTTTATGGTGAAATATTCCTAACACTTAACGTTTTAACCATTTTTGAGTGCACATTTCAGTGTCATTAAGTACATTTCCAGTGTTATACAACTAGCACTTTTATCCATTTCCAGAACGTTTTCATCGCTCCAAACGGTAACTCTGTACCAGTGAAACAGTGCCTCCCTCCTCCACCAAGCCACTGATAAGATCTATCCTACTTTTCATCTCTATGAATTTGTCCATTCTAGGTATTCCATAAGTGGAATCATACAACATTTTGGCTTTTTGTGTCTGGCTTGTTTCACCTGGCATATTTTCGAGATTCATTTGTATTGCAGCCTGTATCAGAACTTGGTTCCTTTGATAGCTAATCTTCCCATGTATATATCATGTTTTGTTTATCCATTCATCTGTTGATGGACACTTGCTTTGTTTCTTCTGGCTATTGTGAGCAATGTTGCTATCAACATGGGTGTACAAATATCTTTTTGAGATCCTAGTTGCAATTCTTTTGGATATATACCTAAAAGTGGGGTGCTGGATGATGTTAACAATAATTCTAATTTGTTTGGAACCTCTAAACTGTTCACTACAGTGGCTACACCAGTTTATATTCCCACCAGCAATGTATGAGGGTTTCAGTTTCTCCACAACCTTGTCAACACTTGCTGCTACATATATTTTTTTTAATTAGAAAGTCATCCTATTAGGTGAGAAATGGTATCCCGTTGTGGTTTTGATTTGCATTTCCCTAATGACTAACAGTGTTGAGCATCTTTTCATGTACTTACTGGTTATGTGTCCTTTTTTGAGACAGGTCTATTAAATCTTTGCCCATTTTTTTTAAATTTTTTAACATTTATTTATTTTTGAGACAGAGAGAGACAGAGCATGAGCAGGGGAGGGTCAGAGAGAGAGGGTGACACAGAATCCGAAACAGGCTCCAGGCTCTGAGCTGTCAGCCCAGAGCCCGATGCGGGGCTCGAACTCACGGACCGCGAGATCATGACCTGAGCCGAAGTTGGACGCCCAACCGACTGAGCCACCCAGGCGTCCCTATCTTTGCCCATTTTAAAAATAATTTTTAACACTTATTTATTTTTGAGAGGAGAGAGGGAGAGACCAGAGGGAGAGACCGACAGACAGAACATGACCAGGGGAGGTGCAGAGACAGAGGGAGACACAGAATCTGAAGCAGGTTCCAGGCTCCGAGCTATCAGCACAGAGAGCTTGAACTCATGAACCATGAGATCATGACCTGAGCCAAAGTCAGATGCTTACCCTACTGAGCCACCCAGGTGCCCCATTCCTTGCCCATTTTTTAATTGTGTTATCTTTTTGTCTTGAGTTGTAGGAATCTTTATAGAATAACTAATATTGTAGTTATTGAATCTTTAATGGACATATGATTTGAAAATATTTTCTATTTTGGAGATAGTCTTTTCATTGTGCCAATAATGTCTTTAAATGCACATAAGTTCTAAATTACTGTTTTTGATAGCATATCTAAGAATCCATTGTCAAAGCCAAGGTTATGAAGATTGACTCCTATCTTTTCTTGTGGTGGCGGTTCCATTGTGAGTTAGCTATGTATGGTGGTGGGAAGTAGAGTCCAACACCATTCTTTTGCATGTTGAAATTCTGTCATTTCAACACTGCTTGGGAAGATGTCTTATTTATTTTTGTGCATCCAGAGTAGCACAGGGCTTCTCATAGAGTAATCAGTAGACACTACAAAAAGCAGCATGTTCATATATGTGCTTTCTAGAAACAAGAATGTTTTATGATATATGGAAGGTTTTTATTTGAAAATAAGAAAATAGATTGCTGACTCAAAATGACAGTTTCAAATTTTCCATTTGGAATTCCTTAGATTAATAATGGCAAACTGTGTGCTGATTTCTAGGTAAACTTATTACTAATTTGGACAAGTTCCTATGCCTGAAAGAACTCTCTGTGGATCTGCATCATCAACAAAATGTTTTTGCACTCATTCCTGAAGAATTCTTCAATCTCCACCGCATGGAGAAATTATTGATCCAAATTTCAGCTGAGTATAGTCCTTCTAAGCTAGGTAAGGATGGCACTTAGATTGACGTGTTTTTGCATCGTTTGGAAAGGCAACTTGGCCAATAACTAAGAGTTACAGCTTTTGTAAATCTCAGGTTGTAGCCTGTATCCATAATGAATTGTGGGAATAGCACTCGTCCTCATGAAGAAAACAGAGAACTGTAGGGGCACTTGGCTGGCACAGTCAGTAGAGCCTGCAACTCTTGATCTTGGCCTGAGTTTGAGCCCCATAGTCAGTGTAGAGATTAAAAAAATCTTTAAAAAGAAAGCAGAAAGGTATTTGAAATTATTGAGCCCTTACTATACACATCCTAGCAATTGTTTTTTTCCTTAAAACTTTTAGCGTTTTTATTTTTGAGAGACAGAGACAGTATGTGAGTGGGGGAGGGGCAGAGAGAGACACAGAGACGCGGGGCTCAAACCCACCAAAGATGAGATCATGACCTGAGCTGAAGTCATACGTTTAACTGAGCCACCAGGTGTCCCGACATGTTAGGAATTGTTCTAAACATTTTACAAATATTAACCCATTTAATCTTCAGACCCTTCTATGAGGTAAGGTACTATTAATGTTACCTTAAAGCTAGGGAAATTGAAGTATAAAGAGGATAAGTAATTTGCTTGAGGTCAACCAGCTAAGGAAATGGTAAATCTGGTAAATCTGGGATTCTAGGAGTTCTGATTACTCCTAAATCTGTGCTTTTAACCACTGGTAAAATGTCTCTCCAAACTATTTGGGAGAATTATTTTTATTTTATTTAATTTGCTCTTAAATTTCAACTTCCAGATCTTCCAGACTGGAGTGGAGGAGGGGGAATCTGCTGATGGGTAGCAATTGGAAATATTTCCCCTTTTCTCACCAGCCTATGCTACGGATTGAACAATTTGTGCAGCCATCTTTCCTAAATGCATCTTGTAACAAAATGACTTAGGTGTCCTCAATTCCTAGTTTAGTGAAGACTGAGCCCTACATATTGAGGCAATGTAAATCTCTGTGGAATTAACATGAAGAGTTGCATGCTATAAAATTCTTTGAAGCTGAAAGTGGAAGTGGTAGTTTTCTTGTATTTGTCAGTAATTTTTACAACAAATTTAGGTTTGCATCAGATTTGTCATGGCTGTTATATTTCTATCATATTCCTACTGTGTAAATGCCGGTCACATGCAAACTTAAGACATTAGCATGTTAAAAGCCTAAGGTGACCTTACTGAGTCTAAACTCTTAGCTCTTATTTTATAAAAGAGAAAACTGATCTCCAGAGAGTGTCAGTAACTACCTGTCCAAGTTAACATAACTCACTGGTTAGTTGCAGAACTTGAACCTGTAAGTGGCCCAATTCTTGGATCATTACTTCATGGTGCTTTGTTCTAACTCTGTATTGTTGAATCAGAATGATATGGCTAATTCTGAAAGAAATTTGCAATTTTCTCTAATTTCTGAAATCTTTGATATTTTATAGTGAAATTAATTCAGAATTCTCCAAACCTTCATGTTTTTCATCTGCAATGTAATTTCATTTCGGATTTTGAATCTCTCATGACTGCACTTTCTTCCTGCAAGAAACTCAAAGAAATTAATTTTTCTGGATCATTTTTCACACCCATCCCATTTGGTAAGACCTAAGATCATAAAATTTTGGTTTTAGATGCATCTGTATGCACAGTCATTTTAGGCACTTTTAAAAGGTAAATTTTATTAAATATGTACTTGAGGTCAAAGAATTAAGCTATTAGATCTGATTTTAAATGAATTTTCAAATAAGGTGTATTTGTTTCTGGAAGTTTAAATATTTGTAGTTATCAGAATTATTTCCTGAGCTTTAATTATTTAGCCATACTAATTAATAAAATCTGAATTACTGTATTGATTTCAGTCATTTAAAAAATACTCTTTACATACATTTGTTGGTATAAAAAATGTAGCTGACATACCTATTTGTTTTCCCTTTTATAGTCACTGCTTTGCCAAATTTTATTTCCCTGAGGATACTAAGTCTTAAAAACCAACAATTTCCTGATAAGGAAACATCTGAAAAATTTGGTATGTTTGCAAAATTGTGCCTTTTACTTTTTATTCTTCCCCTGAAATCCTTCTTCTATTTTGTGTAAGCCACAGCAGATCACTATAGGTATTAGCAGCCCTTACTCATTTGGAGGAAGGGGCAGGGCTGCTCAGCTTTGAGCCTCCAAATGCCTGATCTCACTTGATCTCATTCAATAGTCACTCATTCTTAGAGTGACTTATTTCTTTGAATACATGTTTGGTCATTACAGCATGATGCAATTTCATTGTCAGGGACCCATTCCAAACCTGCTAAATCCCTGTTATGTCAAAGGTTTTTGGAATATAGATAAAACTATCTTTTCAAGGTTAAGAGAACTTTGTGAAAACTCAGAATTAACAAAATGGTAACTATCGAAGTTGCCTAAATACTCAATTTTTTTAGGATTACAAAAGGAATGTGTGCTCATGGAAGAATTCTAATAGATGTTAAAAGATAAATGCAGGCATATTAGAAACTTTGAGAGTTCATTTGAACAAAAATGGATTTGAATCACGCAGTGTCCAGTGAATGAAGGACATAGCTCTGAGAGGCTGAACCAAACGAAAGATTTTTTTATAGGCATAAGGGAGCAGGAACAGGGAAGTTATAGTAGACAACAAAGCAGGTGCGTTGGTTACTGTAAGGTTACTTTCCTTTAGAGGGGATGGCAGAGTTCTATTGGGTAGATTACCTAACTAGTGCTCATCTGGCGATTCCTGATTGGCTGGATTTAGATTCCATTTCTGGGACAGCTCAAACTAAAAATTAAGTCTTGGTTTAGTGATGTGGGGCTAGGCAAAAGCAACTCATTTTGGGCTTTTTTCTTTTTTCTTTTAACACAGGAAAATATAAGAGGAGGCAGTGGAGATAGGGAGTATAGAGCAGTTGTGCTTCTCAAACGTTAGCGTGATCACCTGGATGTCTTCCTCTTCCCTTCTCTCCTTTTGCCTGCCTTTGCAGGCAGCATGTGGCTGGGGGAGGAGCAGGAAGACTGAGTGGGGCAGAGGCAAAATTGAGGGGCCAAGGAGGTGGCTGGCATATACAACAAGTTGATTAAATTAATAATACATTAAGTATAATGAGAATCAAATTTCCTCATGGTTGGAGAAGGAATTGACAAATATTGAAAGGAGAGGCTAGAAAGAACTTTAAGGTATTAAATTAGATGTGGAAATACTGGTGTGGACTCATGGTTTTTAATGTGTGTATATATATATATATACATACACATGTTTATATATGTATATATATACACGTTTATATATACACACATATATATATATATGTGTGTGTGTGTATATACACGTATCGTGAGCTACATATCTCTATATACACACATATACATAACTCGGTCAACTGAGATATTAAAAAAGATCCTAGTATTAATGAGTGCCCCAAATGCCAGATCTTGACTCCTAAATACTGCCTCCCTAAAAGGAACCACGGTCTTTAGAGAAATGGCTGATAGAAGAACTGGATGGAACACAGAATTTAAATCCCAAGCTTGGAACACTGTTGGATGCTAGAAAATGTTAAAAATATTTCCAAGTCTAAGGTCTTAGAAGGAGATCACTTTCAAGTGATCCATAATGTACCAAGCCAAGGTGGGGTCGAAGTACAAAGGTTTAAGTAGCGGATTGTGAAGCTTTAGTGCTGGGAGGCAGAAGTAGAAGTCACTGAGGATGATATAGCAGGAGATAGGATTGAAAGGAAGGTGGCAAGCCATTTAAGAAGCTAGGAGAATATCCTGGAGGCCAGTAGAAGCTTGAGTCTAAAAAGGAAGTATCGTAGGCATTCTGGACCTCAGTGCAGGAGAGACTGGTAGGGGGACGGTGGAGGAATTGTTGACTGGAGGGAGCAGTAAGGATCAAGGTGTAGGCTGACCCCTTTCTCTTGCCCTTTGGAGAGGAAGAGGAACAGCCTCCATGCTACATGGGGCCTCCTGGACTATGCATGATCTTGAGGCTATACATTACCATTATTTGGTAACACATTGTATGGAAAATACCTTTTTTGTCTCTTCTGATAGCCTACACCTTAGGTTCTCTTAACAACCTGGAAGAACTGGAACTTCCTACTGGGGATGGGATTCAGCAAGTGGCCAAACTGATCATCCAGCAGTGTCAGCATCTTCAGTTTCTTCGAATTCTCTCATTGTGCCAGATTTTGGATGATGACAGTGTGATGGAAATTGGTGAGTTAGCCTTAGATAAATGGTTTCAGCTTGCAGAAAAGCCAGTGTTAGTACTCAAGCTTTCTCTTGCAAAATGTTGATAGCCTCCTGTTTGAGACTACACAGTGCCTCAAGTCTGTTTTGACTTTGTGTTCCTGATACCAGGCCACATATCCTCCATACACTCCTTTTTATAGCATTTTAAAAACTGAAGATTACACATACAGAAAAGTACACAAGTCCTAAGTGTACAGCTCAATAAATTATCCAGTAAACATACATGAACATTTTATTAACCATACTTGGTGGTTAACCATACTTGGTGGAAATCACCCAGATTACAGAGTATTGCAAAGATCACAGAAGCCTACTTCCTGTGTGCTCTGACAACATTCCCCTCCTTTCCACAGGTGACCATTAGACCCCTTTTGTTCACCATAGATTAGTTTCACTGTTTTAAACTTTTATGTAATGGAATCCCTCCCAGTATGTACTTTACCTTTTTTGGCTCACCTTTATATTCATTGCATATTGGTACATGTGGCTAGCGTTCACGGATTTTCATTGCTATATATTATTCTACTGTATGACTATATATACTTCAACTTACCCATTCACAACTGGGTATTTGAGTTATTCTCAATATTTGACTAGTGTGAATAATGCTATGAACATTATTATGCATGACCTTTGATGTATGTATGGAAGTATGTTAGGGGTCAAATGTGTCTCACATGGTATAGACAGATTCAGTTTTCCACAGTTGTACCAATTTACATTCCTACCAGCGGTTGTGTCACATTCTGGCCTGTACTTGTACTGTCAGATCTCTGAACTTCAGCCATTCTGATGGATCTGTAGTAGTATCTCATTGTGGATTTTTTTCTATTGGTATATTTTTATGTTTTATGATGGGTAAATTTCAGCAACTTAGGTTTTTTTGCTTTTTTTTTTAGAGAGAGAGAGAGAGAGAGAGAGAGAGAGAGAGAGAGAGAGAGAGAGAGAGAGGGAGAGAGAGAGAGAGATGAAGAACAGGGCAGGGGCAGAGAGGGAGAGGAACAGCATACCTGTATCTCTTAGGTAAATATCTAGTAGTGGAACTGCTGGGTCATAGGGTAGTTCTCTTTTTAGTTTTTTGAGGAACCTCCATACTATGTTCCAGAGTGGCTGCACCAGCTTGCATTCCCACCAGGAATGCAAAAGAGATCCTCTTTCTCCGTGTCCTTGCCAACATCTGTTGTTGCCTGAGTTGTTCATGTTAGCCATTCTCACAGGTGTGAGGTGGTATCTCATTGTGGTTTTGACTTGGATTTCCCTGATGATGAGTGATGTTGAGCATCTTTTCACGTGTCGGTTAGCCATCTGGATGTCTTCTTTGGGCAAGTGTCTATTCATGCATTCTTTTTTTTTTTTTTTTTAGCTGATTGGTTTACCAATTTATTGCTTTCATTTCTTTTCTTACCTCTATTGTCTTCTACAGATAGGTTTTTGTCCTAACGTCTTGAGATGGGATAATTTCAGTGCTTTTGGCTTTAGCTCCATCTCACAAATTTTACATGTCATATTTTCAGTCTTAGTTCAAAATATTTTATTTTTTGGCCACACCAGGTATTTAGAAAGGTACTGCTTAACTTCACTGTTAAGAAAGAATATACATTATATGATTTTAATTTTGAAATTTGTTGAGACTTGTATTATGGGTCAACATAACATAAAATCACACTAAAATGGTCAATTTTAGTAAATGCTCCATTTCACTTGGAAAAAAAAGTTTTCTGCAGTTCCAATGAAATGTTGAGGGATGCCTGGCTGGCTCAGTGGGAAGAGTATGTGACTCTTGATCTTAGGGTCATGAGTTCAAGTATGCTCACATTGGGCATGGAGCCTACTTAAAAAAAAAAAAAAAGTTATTGTTCAAATGTTTGATAATTTTATGGATTTTTATTTGCTTGTTCTAACTAGGACAGGGGTGTTAAAATCACTCCAATTAATCTTCTTTTCCCTTTAGTTCTGTTTTTACTCTACACATTTAAAATATATAGGTCCATACATATTTAGGATTTAAATCTAGCTACATAGAGATTTAGAATTGTTAAAGATTCCTGGCAGATCAACCCTCTTTATTTCTAGTAAAACTTCTTGCCTTATTATCAGTCATTTCATCATATATTAATACAGTTGCTCTGGTATGCTTTTGGTATTTGCATCTTGGCTTTTCCCTTCCTTTTAATATTTTCATGTCCTTATATTTAAGGTGTGTCTCTTATAAAAATCTATAATTAGGTTATTTTTCTTAATTTTTTTAATGTGGGAGACAGGCTCTGAAGCGGGCTCTGTACTGACAGCAGAGAGCCTGATGTGGGGTTCAAATTCACAAACCATGAGATCAGGACCTGAGCCAAAGTCGGCTGCTCAACCTATGGAGCCACTCAGGTACACCCCCCCCCCCCCCATTTTGCCTTCGTTTTTGACATTTGTTTCAGAGAGTATGGAATTTGATTTTGGTGCTCATTTTCTTTCACATTTCTAGCTCCCATCACTTCTTTTGCTCGGCAGGCAGTCTTTTTTTGTATTTGAATGTAAGGTTTATCTGGCCCTGCTTTAGTGGCTTTTAAGATTTTCTTTGCTTTACATTTTGTCATTTGCTATGAACTGAATTGTGTCCCTCAACGATCCATGTGTTGAAACCCTAACCTTTGGAGACAGTCTGCTTGAACAATGACAACACAATACCCTACAATGGTAGTTGTACTATGTTGTGCTTAGGTGTGGATTTCTTTGTATTTATTCTGCTTGGGGTTTATAGACCTTGAAGCTGTGGCTTGGTGTCTTTAGCCAGTCTGGAGAAGTTTTTGGCCAACATGCACATAGCTGCTTCCCAATTCTTTGTCATTTTCTTTACTCTCCTTCTGATAGCAGAACTCAACCTAATTTGGGGTCATACGATCAGGAAAAAGAGTTCTATAGAGAACTGAAGAAAGAATGGCCCAGACACATTTGGGAGGGGAGAGATTGAGAGAGCATTTCAAATAGAGGTAATCATTTGCATGGATTAAAGATAGGCAGGAATTTGTTGTGAGAATAGACTGGAGAGGAATGTAAAAGCCAGACTGGAGAAAGCTTCACAGGATGTGTTAGGGTGAGTCTCGGGGCACCTGGGTGGCTTAGTTAAGCATCTGACTGGCTCAGGTCATGATCTCACAGTTTGTGAGTTCGAGCCTCATGTCAGGCTCTTTGCTGACAGCTCAGCCTGGAGCCTGCTTCGGATTCTGTGTCTCCCCCTCTTACTGACATGAAAGTCCTTATGATTCTATTTTCACCAACACTTTGCTTTTATAGCCAAGGTAGCAATCGATGGAGGTTTCCAGAAACTTGAGGACCTAAATCTTTCAGTCAATCACAAGATTACAGAGGAAGGATACAGAAATTTCTTTCAAGCACTGGACAACATGCCACACTTGAAAGAGTTGACTATTTCTAGGCATTTTACTAAATGCATCAAAGCTCAGGCCACAACAGTCAAGTCTTTGAGTCAGTGCATGTTACGACTGCCAAGCCTCATCAGACTTAACATGTTAAGTTGGCTCCTGGATACAGAAGACATCACACTGCTTACTGCCATGAAGGAAAGACATCCTCAATCTAAACGCTTATTTATTCACCGGAAATGGGTACTGCCATTCTCTCCAACTGTTCAGGAATAGAAGATGTACCTAAAAACTGAATTACAAATTTGTGTCAACAATTCTAAAAACTTCCCTCTCCAAAAACATTTTATTAAGTCTTGCACACAAAAGGATATTTACAGTAAGGCATGTTAAAGAAAACCCCAAAACCACTACCAGAACCTTTGCAGTCCCTGAATGATTCTCCCCAACTAAATAGAAATCAGTTCTTCAATCAAGTTTATACACCTAACCCTCCATAATCGAGGATCAGCATCCGGTTTTCAGACTCACTGTGGTAAGGAGGATAAAAACAGCTATGGGAATGGAGTGAGGTACACAGATGGGTCTTAGAGCCACAATACGGAAGAAGTATTCAAGTTACATATAATGTGAATTTCAAGCCTTTACCACCAGTCCAGTTTAATCTTTTGTGGGCCAAGAGATACGCCTTAATACTTCTAAGATTTGTTGGGTATATTAATTTTGGTATAAGAGGCCCATACAAGGTAGAAGTAAGATTTACGGGAAAAAGCTCCTAGCACAGAGGCTTTTGATTCAACACTTACTGTATCAGCATAAAGTACAAAATAGCACTTCTAAGATTCAGACTAAAATGGAGAGGGCACAGCCCTCAACATCAGGTTTGTTGAAATGCAGCCCAAGAAGGTTTGAGCTTTGGGCATTTGGCTGACGAAGTGCCTTAGAGGTATTAGAGGAAGCCATTCGTGTGGGGGTACTGCGTTAGAAAAACCACGCGTTGCGTCGATCTGCTAGAAGAACACACTGGAAGCAGGGAAAGAAGTCTCTTGCTCCTACAGTGTCTTACCACTACTCTCTACTGACAAAGCTTTATACTGTGCCTGCTGCGGGGACAGGTCGTTACAGAGTGAAGATCTATTACTGCAGAGAAGGGCAATAAAGGCTGGATTTGGACACGAGAAGCAACAACTTGATAACTGATAAAACTATTACTTATTAAATAGCTTAGACCTAAACTAAAAGAACCTTGTTAGATTTAAGATTGATAGGATGCACATAAATATTTATAGAAAACGTCTTACACGATCTAGAAGACACAGGGAACTGGCTAATGATTGACTTCAGGGAGGGGGCCAGGATAGCAAGGGAATAGGAGGAAGGTCTGATTCTTTTTTCTTTGCAGATCTTTTGTACTATTTGAATTCTGTACCATGTGTGTGTACTATTAAAAATGGTATTTTAAAAACTAAGAGAACTCCATGCAAATACCTCTCCAAACCTTCTGATAAGGGCTTCTACTTTAAAGCAGGGGTCTGCAAGTATGGCCTGAGCCTGTAGAGCCTCTGAGTGAAGACTATTTTTTACATTTTTCCAATAAAAAAATAACATACATGTGACAGAGACCATGATCAGTGGCCTGCAAGGCTAAAATAATTCTGGCCCTTTACAACGAATGGAATACTTCCATGACAGACTGTTTTTAGATTTTAAGATTACCATGCCCTTTTATTCCTGTATATGTTAGTCTCCACATGATGCCCAGGCCATCCCTCATTGCCCTGACCGTCACCCTCATGTTTCTAGACTTCTCCCTTTCTGATCACACGTTCCAACACTCTACCACTCTCTAAATCCTTCCACTGTACCCTACCCACGTGAGAAACATCCTCTACCATTCTCAACTTCTTATCCAAACAATACCTTTATCTTCTTGTTCTAACTTCCCCTTTCTCGAATTTTTACCATGACTCACAGTAAGAAATTTCCTATCAACAATCAACACGTTTATAAACATGTACACAAATGAACCAAGATTCACAAAAAAACTCTAAAAGCTGTATGTGATTTTACTAATATCATTTACTAATATTCAGAAATAGAAAATTCCTTGAAAGAGTTGTCTATACAGTGTTTTATTCAATTGTTCTTTCTTACATTCTCTCCTGCAAGGCTTTTCCTTTCTCCATAGCACTGGAAGAGCTCTTAATGAGGGTCACCAATGATCTCTGCAATGCTCAATTCGATAAACACTAGTCTGCATCCTTGACTTATTCACAGCACCTGACCCAGCAGTAGCTTGATGCCGCTGGTCACTCCCTCAAGTTTCATTTGGCTTCCAGGGCATTCCTTCTGGATTTCCTAACCAACCTAGAATTCTCTCAGCCTCCTTTACTGCTTTTTCTCATATCTGACCTCTAAACACTGATAGCTCTATGTAAATGCACTTGCTTCGTGATCTGGTCCTGTTGCATGGCTTTAAATTCCAAGTCTATGCTAACTTACCTATTTTCAGCTCTATCCCAGATCTCTCCTCTGAACTCTTGACTCCTATCTGACTCCTGTTAATGGGCATCTCAGATTTGACCTGTCTTAACCCAATTCCGGTCTTTCCTTTCCCACAAGTACTCTTGGTTACTTAATTTTTTTAGAGTGCATGCAAACAAGGGGAGGGGGCAAAGGGAGAGAGAGTGAATCCTAAGCAGGCGCCATGCTCACCTCAGAGTCCAACACAGGGCTCAACCCATGACCCTGGGCTAACGACTAGAGCAGAGGTCAAGAGCTGGGACACTGAGCCAATTGAGCCACCCTGGCAACCCTCCCACAAGCACTCTTTATGCTGACTTCTCCATGTCTTTAATTCTAGCTTTGTTCTTCCACTTGCTTAGGCCCAAAATCTTGGGGGGGGTCATCCTTGATTTCTCTTTCATACTCTACATGTAATCTACTGACAAATGCTGAGCTTTACTTAGCATTTGTCAATAGATCCCATCACTACTGACCACAGGTCCTAGTCAGCCTGCTTCCTCCCTTGAAACTTATGGCCTATTTTCTATTAAAAAAATTTTTAAGCTTATTTTTCAGAGAGGCAGAGGTAGCATGAGTGGTGGAGGGGCAGATAGAGAGGGACAGAGAGAATCCTAAGCAGGCTAAGCATAGCCAGTACAGAGGCTGATGTGGGGCTGGAACTCACAAAACCATGAGATCATGACCTGAGCTGAAACCAAGAGTCGGACGCTTAACCAGACTAAGCCACCCAGGTTGCCTGTAAGGTCTATTTTCAACACAAAAATTGCAGTCATAAGACTCTTCAATACATTAGATCACGCTATGCCTTTGGTTCAACACCTTCCAATGGCTCCCAGATCAAAGTAAATACAGTGGTCTATGTGTGACCTGACCCCTGACTACCTACCTCTCTTACCTCTATCTTTTTAATCTCTCCTCCTTGCTCACTTCCATTCCAGCCATACTGGTTTCTTTTGCCATTCCCTGAACAGACCAAACTTATTCTTAGGGCCTTTGTGCTTGTCATTTCCTTTGCCTGGGAGGTTCTCTATTTATGCGAATGGCTCTCATTTTCTTCACATCTCTGCTCCAATGTCAGCTCAATTTCCCTCACCATTCTTTTTTTTTTTTTAACTTTTTAAAATTTTATTTTTAATCTCTACACCCAAATGGGGTGAACTGACAACCCCGAGATCAAGAGTTGCATGCCCTACTGACTGCGCCAGCCAGGTACCCCCTTGATCATTCTTTTTAAAAAAGCGTCCACAGGGGCCCCTGGGTGGCTCAGCAGGTTAAGTGTCTGACTGTAGATTTTGGCTCAGGTCATGATCTCATGGTTCACGGGATCAAGACCTGTCCTGTCAGCGTGGATCCTGCTTGGGATTCTTTCTCTCCCTCTTACCTGTTCTCGCGGGCTCGCTCTCTCTCTGAAAATAAAAACAATAAACAAAACAAAGCATTCACATTCCAATTGCATTCTGCCTAACCCCCTTTCCTGCTTCATTTCTGTCTATGGCATGTATTACTATTGCCACCTTATACATTTTGTTTACTAGTGTTCCCCACCAATGTAAGCAGGAACTTTCATCTGTTTGGCTTACTGTGGTCTCGAAGCACGTAGAAGAGTACCTAGCACATAAACAAAACTGAATAAATAATTCCTGAGATGAATGATTTGCCAGAACCTGCAACCACCTTCCAACGGCATTAGGTATCAAAAGACGTAAGATGCAAAAATGTCACTGAAAGCAAATAAGCTGCCTTCATAACTGAATTTAATCTGCCACACCTACTTAGGCAATGAAAATATGCAGAATGTATAAAATACTGGCAGACTGTCATGAAAAATAAAAATTTACTCACCGATACCAGAAAGCTTAAGCCACTGAATATCCCATTCTGTGAAGCTTACTTACCAGGAATTGAATGTTCATTTTATTCAACAAATATGTACTGGGCAGCTACAAATAGGTTAGGCATATTTAGTGTTTCCAGGCAAAATCTCTGAAAGAAATAGAACTTTTTATATTAACCTCTGCTCCCACAGCTAAAAGGACTAGGAAGAATCCCTGGTGCATGGATACCAATGCTTACACTCAACTGAAACAATAGGATTTTCTCCCTCTCCTGAGAATTTGAAGTGACACACACATAGTCAAATGGTTGGTAGACGGAACCACAAGGTAGTGATGAGGGCAGAATAGCTTGGATAACCATGTTAGGCAATGGGCATGATGAAAATGTGAAGGAAGCTAGATGAAAGAGAGGCAGATAGGTGAGAGAAAGAGGAGAGGATAATGACAATATGACTTCCAAGAAACGGAACAAAGCCGTGGTTCCTGACTGGCGAGGTCTACTCCTGTGACACTCAGCTCCAGAGAAGCTGTGTTTCTTAAGCCTGGATTATCAGCAACACTGTTTTACAACTGGTTGTGTCTTTACAATACTACCTTTTCTCCAAATAAGTCTGACTAGTTCTCTTTATCCGTTACTAGATTTCCCTCACCATATATATTCTAAAAAAAAAAAAAAACCTCATACAGTCAAGCTTAAAAAAATTTGTCATTTATTTTTAAAGGCATTAATAAAAAGCTTAACATACTTACTAAGAAAGTTACAATATACAAATATGTTCAGTCGATATTTTCACAGATTGACTTTTCTGCACTATGTGTGACTTTGAGTTTCTTTTAGTTACTCACATTTCCACTGTTGAGTTATTCAAACTGATTATTCTCTTGAAACACATGGCTGGTTATCGAAGCATGAGTCACATGCAACATAGGGCAATGCAGATGGCTATGCCACCCAACCAACTGTTCATGAAGAAAAACATGAAATTTAATTCACATCAACCATGGCGCATCAAAATACCATTCTCCTTGGGAGAGAGCTGCACCTGAATTTGGAGAGAAAAAGTCCAGATATAATTATGCAATTTAAAAACTTATTTTCTTATAAAATAAAAAAAAAGGAAAGCAATACACTCACCATGGTAAATAAAACCAGAACAAAAGTATGCTAATATAGACTTTATGCAATACTAAATTCAATCTTTATGGGATAAATAATTAGACTAATTGTGATATTCATTTGGAAGAGTAAATATGAAAGATTAAAAAAAATTTAAGGAGCACTGATATTTCATCTGTCCTAACAGAATTTTTTTTTTTTTAATCTTTTAAACGTTTATTTCTTATTGAGAGACAGACAGAGACACACAGGGTGAGCAGGGGGAGGGGTAGAGAGAGGAGAGACACAGAATCTGAAGCAGGCTCCAGGCTCTGAGCTGTCAGCGCAGAGCCCAACATGGGGCTCGAACAAACTGTGAGATCATGACCTGAGCCGAAGTCAGTAGCCTAAGCAACTGAGCCACCCAGGCGCCCCGGTCCTAACGATTTCTTTTTTAAAGTTTATTGAGAGAGAGGGGCACCTGGGTGGCTCAGTCAGTTAAGCATCTGACTTCAGCTCAGGTCATGATCTCGTGGTCTGTGAGTTCAAGCCCAGCATCAAGCTATGTGCACAGAGCCTGGAGCCTGCTTCAGATTCTGTGTCTCCCCCTCTCTCTGCCCCTCCCATGCCCATATTCTGTCTCTCTCTCTCAATAATAAATAACCTTAAAAAAATTTAAAAACATTTTTTGAGAGAGCGAGTGAGCTCGTGTGCAAGTGGGGTAGGGGCAGAGAGATAAGGGGGAAAGAGAATCCCAAGCAGGCTCCACACTGTCAGTGCAAAGCCTCACATGGGGCTCGATCTCACAAAACATGAGATCATGTCCTAAGCTGAGATCAAGAGTAGGACGCTCAAATGACTGATCCATTCAGAGCCCCAAAAGTACTGTGCTTTTATGGAATCCACGAGAATCAAAGAAATGATAAACTAGAACATAGTAAAAATGTATCTGAAATCTAGAATGAGTATTTATAAGATAAACATATTCAGGTTCATGCATACTAATGAACAGTTAGCTGCATATAAACAATGTTATCTACTTGGGCACCTGGGTGGCTCAGTTGGTTAAGTGTCCAACTTCAGCTCAGATAATAGTTTCATGGTTTGTGGGTTTGAGCCCCACATTGGGCTCTGTGATGACAGCTCAGAGTCTGTATCCTGCTTTAAATTCTGTGTGTCTCTCTCTGCCCCTGCACCACTAGAGCTCTGTCTCTATCAAAGATAAATACACATTAAAAAATTAAAAAAATTAAAATTAAAAATTTTTTTTAAAAGTTAAAAAAAAAGTTTAAAAAAGAAAAAAAGAATGTTATCTGCTTTAGGGTGTCTGAGTGCCTCAGTCAGTTTGGCATCCAACTCTTGGTCTTGGCTCAGGTTATGATCTCATGGTTTGGGAAATTGGAGCCCCACATTGGGCTCTGCACAGACAACGTGGAGTCTACTTGGGATTCTCTCTCTCCCTCTCATTGACTGATTGATAGATAAATAAAACAATAAATAAAACGTTATCCACTTTAGATACACACAGACATACATGCACATGAATGAAATACTGGGAAAAGATGGAGTAAAAACTTGGGTTTGCTGTATGTAAATTCTCAATGAAATTGCTAACAAAGTTATTTTCACTCTCTCTCTGTTCTATGTACACTGCTTGTAAAATGACTTGAAAAGAAACGCATTCAATTCTCATTATTCATGGTAGTTATGTTCTAAAAAGTCACAACAGGGGGTCCCTGGGGGGCTCAGTCAGTTAAGCGGCTGGCTCTTGTTCTTGGCTCAGGTCCTGATCTCAGGGTTGGTGAATTAGAGCCCTATGTCAGGCTCTGAGCTGACAGTGTGGAATCTGCTTGGGATTCTCCCTCTCTCCCTTTTCCTCTGTGCCTCCCCATCTCTCAAAAATAAATAAATAATAAAATTACACTGTTGTTTAAAGTAAAATAAAATAAAGTCACTAAAAACAATAAATGTGTGAGTACTAAGCCAATGCTCCTAGAAGAAATACAAGGCTAGGTTCAGGCAAGCCTCTGGTCACATTCTTATCAACTGACCAATTCCTAATCTTTTAAAATGTGTCTTTCTGATGAAAGACACGTTACTTAATATATATTGATGTTACAGGTGACTTTTTTTTTTTTTTTAAGTAATCTCCAAGCTCAACCTGGGGCTCACACTCACGACCAGGAGATCAAGAGTCGCATGCTCTACTGACATAGCCAGGCTCTTCTAACATACTGATGATTCATTAACACTGAAATTACAGTCAGTGGCACTAAGTCATGCCTGAATGGGGCTTACCTAACACATATAATTTCCCTGTCAGGCACATCACAGCCTTCTTGCACTTGGGAACACAAAGCACAATGTCTGGTGTCCACTTTATTTAAAAAAAAAAAAATTTTTTTTTCAACGTTTATTTATCTTTGGGACAGAGAGAGACAGAGCATGAACGGGGGAGGGGCAGAGAGAGAGGGAGACACAGAATCGGAAACAGGCTCCAGGCTCTGAGCCATCAGCCCAGAGCCTGACACGGGGCTCGAACTCACGGACCACGAGATCGTGACCTGGCTGAAGTCGGACGCTTAACCGACTGCGCCACCCAGGCGCCCCTCTGGTGTCCACTTTAAAGAGTGAAATCAAAAGGCGCAGACACATGAATAATGTGGCACTAAAAAGACTGCACAAAGAATGCTTGTTTAGAGCAGGAGATGACACATGAAGACAGAGCACTGTTCAACCTCAGCTGAGAGTATCTGTGCCAGAGGATTCAAATTTTTTGCCACTCTGCCCTTGTCCATGAATGACGGCGAAACCACTGTAATTCTTGACTTGGGTATGATAGATAAATTTTGGCAAGCTGGCAAATTTGCAAACACAGTCTGTGAATGAGAACTGACTGTAGATAAACTATGAAAAACAATTTAAAGGAAACACAAATATCTAAAACGATAAAGGGAAAATAATCACACAGATAGAGGAGAGCAAACATTTCTGTCCAAATGACAAGAACCACTACCACCAAAAAGGAAGGTCAAATAAATGATAAACTAGAAAGCAAGTATTTGCAAATCCTATCACAGAGAATTCTTGGAAAACAAAAAGGAAAAACATAGATCCCAGTTAAAAAGTGGGCAAGGTGATACTCATAGTTTCCAGTAAACATAAGACAGAGCTCTTAAACACACAAAAAGATGAACTTTACAATAATAAAATCAATAAAAAAATTATAAGTACAATTAGAGGACTATTTCTAACTATTTGATCATGAATGATCCAAAGGTTTCACAGATTACTGAATAAGAATGTGGGAAACAGGAGCTCTCAAACAATGTTGGTGAGAATATAAATACAGTCTCTACTGAGAAGCAACATGGAAAAAATCTATTAAAATTAGATGGAGGTTCTCTTCAATCTAGCAGTTCTAATTCTAGAATCTAAATCCAGATTAGAATTATAGATTCTATTTAGAGAATTCTAAAGATGTGTTCATACATCTACAGAAAGAATTATGTAAAAGAATATAACTATAGCATTAAATAGCAAACAATTGGGAACAACCTAAAATTCCATCCATAAGAGCTCAATTAAATTAGTACAATTCTGTATACAAAAATATCACGCAATTTTAAAAAAACATTAAAAAATTTTTTTATACATTTATTTTTGATAGATGGAGAGAGAGCACAAGTGGGGGAGGGGCAGAGAGAGAGAGAGAGAGAGAGAGAGAGAGAGAGACACAGAGACAGAGAGAGAGAGAGAGCTAGCGCGCGCGCCGAAGCAGGCTCCAGGCTAGGAGCTGCCAGCACAGAGCCCGATGCGGGGCTCGAACTCACAAACTGTGAGATCATGACCTGAGCCAAAGTCGGATGCTTAACCGACTGAGCCACCCAAGCGCCCCGAAAAACAGAACATTTTTATATCCTGGCATTGAGGATTCTCCAAAAAAATTCTGAAGAAAAAGCACTTACCTAATAAAGAACACTGTATGAATCACCTATAAAAATGAAAAATTTAAAGAGTTGGAAGGAGCAATAATGAAACATCTTATCAGATCTTTTTCAACTATATATTAATTTTACTGCCAATAAATGTACACAGCACAACACAACCATATAAAAATGAAGGGTTTTGTTCTGTGAAGTCTCCCTCACATTCTAGTCCCTCTTCAGAGATTACTTGAGTACAGCCCTGAGGCGACCCATCAATTCACACAGAGACATGTATGTAAATGCGTTTACATAAATGGCAGGTAGCATAACACATTTCTGCCTCTTTCTTCATTTAAAAATATTTTCCTATCAGATTGCTCTATATAACAAGCAACAATGTAATTTTTTAAAATAAAATGAAAAGAATGATAGAATACAAGGATCCCCACGCTTCTCCAGAGTTTTAGGCCACTGCTGTTTACCAAAGACTTACACTAGCAACAACTGTTTTCACTCAACAAAAAAGTCTGAAGAGGATTCACCCTGTTATGAAAAAAGGCAAAGGGGTGCCTGAGTGGCTCAGTCGGTTGAGCGTCCGACTTTGGCTCAGGTCATGATCTCACATGATCTCATGGTTTTGTGGATTTAAGCCCCGAGGAGGCCGGAGCCTGCTTCGGATTCTGTGTCTCCCTTTCTCTCTGCGCCTCCCCCTGCTCTCACTCTATCAAAAATAAATACACATTAAAAAAATAAAGAAAAAAGTGATGTCAAGGGAGGAAAAATGTATTGTGCATAAAATGCTATGATGGTATCTGTATCAAATATAGATGAATATGGAACAGTGTAAAATAATACATGAAAAAAGAATACTGTGATAGACACACATCTTAATTTAAAAATAGTGAACATTTTTCTTACATACTTTTCAAACATAAATAGAAAAAGGAGTACAATAAACATCAATATGCACACCATGTACACTCAACAGCCATAAATGCATGCACACACACATTTTGCTAAATCATGTTTTTTAAGTTTATTTATTGGGGGGTGGGGGGGAGGGGCAGAGAGAGAGGGAGAGAAAGAGAATCCCAAGCAGACTCTTGGCACTGTCAGCACAGAACCTGATTTGCTCAAGCCACACCCCTGGGATCATGACCTGAGCTGGAATTAAGAGTCGGATCTTCAACCAACAGAACCACCCAGGCACCCCACTCCCAAGATTTTATAGATGGTTCTTTCAACCAGATTCCAACCAGGGATACCACATTGCATTTGGCTGTTGTCTTCCAAGTCACTTTTAATCTAGAGCAGTTACTCCATGCCTTTTTTTTCACTTTTTTTAATTAAAAAAAATTTTCTTAATGTTTATTTTTTGAGAGAGAAAGAGTGTGTGTGTGTGAGAGACAGAGACAGAGACACAGAGAGAGAGAGAGAGAGAGGGAGAGGGAGGGAGAGGGAGGGCGGGAGGGAGGGAGAGGGGCAGAGAAGGAGACACAGAATCCAAAGCAGGCTCCAGGCTCTGAGCTGTCAGCACAGAGCCTGTTGCGGGAACTTGAACTTGCGAGCCGTAAAATCATGACCTGAGCCGAAGCTGGACACTTTACTGACTGAGCCACCCAGGCACCCTTTTTTTACTGACTATTTTTTTTTAATTTTTTAAAATGTTTATTTATTTTTGAGACAGGGAGAGACAGAGCATGAACGGGGAGGGTCAGAGAGAGAGGGAGACACAGAATCGGAAACAGGCTCCAGGCTCTGAGCTGTCAGCCCAGAGCCTGACGTGGGGCTCGAACTCACGGACTGCAAGATCATGACCTGAGCCGAAGTCAGACGCTTAACTGACTGAGCCACCCAGGCGCCCCTTTTACTGACTTTTTGAAGAAAGGAGGCCAGTTATCTATTACAGCATTTCACATTCTGGATCTATGTGATCATTTCTTTTGTGAGGTCATTTAACTTGCTGCTCTAGCCCACTATTTCCAGTAAATGGGAAGCAGATCTTATAGGCTTGATTAAATTCCAGTTACACTCTTTTTACCGAAACACTTCACAGGCTATTTTGTGTATTTCACACTGCATCATATCAAAATCAAGTCTGACTGTCCCATCACAGTAGTGCAGTATCACCAGTGATTCTAAGAATCTCTTTACTGTAAAGATGGTTTTCTTTCCACACCACTAACCAAGTATTTGCTGAGATGATACTTTGACATCATGATGATTCTAGAGAGCACGTAGCTCAATCTTTTATCAAATTGTTTTGACATCAAATGCATTTAATATTACTATATATATAAAAACCCTCAAGACTGCACTAAAAAAACAACTAGAACTGATAAATGAATTCAGTAAAGTCACAGGATACAAAATCTGTTACATTTCTATACACTAATAATGAGCTAGTAGAGAGAGAAATTAAGAAAAACAATCCTGTTTACAACTGCACTGAAACCAATAAAATATCTAGGAATAAAATTAGGTAAGGAGTTTAAAGACCTGTGCACCTGAAAACTGTAAGACACTAATAAAAAAAATTGAAGATAACACAAATAGAAAGATATTCCATGCTCATGGAAGAGTTAATATAATTAAAATGTCCATACTACCCAAAGTAATCTACAAATTTAATGTAATCCCTATAAAAATACACATTTTCCATAGTACTAGAACAAATAATCCTAAAATGTGGATAGAACCACAGAAGACAAAGAAATCAAAACAATCTTGAAAAAGATGAATCAAACTGGAGGTATCACAATCTCAGATTTCAAGATACACGACAAAGCTGTACTGATCCAAACAGTATGCAACTAGCACGAAATCAGACACATAAATAAGTGGAACAGAACTGAGAGCTCAGAAATAAAGTCATGCTTATATGGTAATTAATCTTCAACAAAGGAAGCAAGAATATACAATGGGGAAAACCCAATGTCTTCAACAAATGGGGCTGGGAAGACGGGACAGCTATGAATGAAACTGGACCACTTTCCTACACTATAAACAAAAATAAACTTAAAATTGATTAAACACCTAAATGTCAGACCTGCAACCATAAAATTCCTAGAAGAAAACATAGGCAGTAATCATTTTGACATTAGCTATAGAAACGTTTTTCCAGATATGCAGCCTATGATAAAGGAAATAAAAACAAAAATAAACTATTGGGATTACACCAAAATAAAAAGGTTCTGCACAGTGAAAGAAACCAGCAAAAATGCAACCTATCAAATGGAAGAAGATATTTGCAAATGATGTATCTGATAAGGGCTTAATATCCAAAATACATAAAGAATGTGTACAACTCAACACCAAAAAATTAAATAATCCAGCTGAAAAATGAAAAGACATGAATAGATATTTTTCTAAAGAAGACATACAGATAGTCAACAGACACATGAAAACACGCTTAACCTCACTCATCATCAGGTAAATGTATCTCTAAACCAGAATGAGATACCCCTCACACCAGTCAGAATGGCTAAAATCAAAAACACAAGAAATCGTAACTATTAGTGAGGATATGGAGAAAGAGGAACCCTCAAGCACTATAGATGGTAATACAAACTGTGCAGCCACTGTGGACAACAGTATGAACATTACTCAAAAAATTCACAATGGAATTACCATATGATCCAGTAATTCCACTACTAGATGTTTACCCAAAGAAAATGAAAACACCGATTTAAAAAGATATATGCATCCCTGTACTTACTGCAGCATTATTTATAAAAGTCAGGATATAGAAACAACCCAAGTGTCCATCGACAGACGAATGGATAAAGATGTGATATGTACACACACACACACACACACAAACTGGAATATTACTCAGCCATTAGGAACAAAACTTTGCCATTTGAGACAACATGGATGCATCTAGACAGTATAACGAAGGTAACTAAACTAAGTCAGAGAAAGACAAATACCATATGATTTCACTCATATGTGCAATTTAAGAAACAAAACAAAGGATCAAATTAAAAAAAGAAACAAAAAACAGACTCTTAAATATACACAGCAAACTTGTGGTTGACAGAGGAGAGGTGGGTGGTGGGATAGGTGAAATGGGGAACGGGGATTAGGAGTACAGTTGTGGTAAGCACTGAGGAGTGCGTATAACTGCTGAATCATTGTGTTGTACACCTGAAAGTAAAATACCAATGTTAACTGTACTTGAATTAAAAATAATTAAAAACATATTTAATAGCTTTACATTAGCTTTTGTTTTTTTTAACATTTGATTTTTAAAGATATGTTTTCCCCAAACTGAAATTCATATAAAAGTAAGATTCACTTTTATAATGACAGTAGACTTACTTCTTAATTGAAATGTGAGCACCTTCCTTCTTTTTGGTTTTGTTTGAAACCCTGTAAGAAAACAAAGGAATTTTAAAGAATAGCATACACATTTTATACAGATATGAATAAACACTTTGTTTCATACAAGATGTTTTACTAATTCTATTTAACAAAATATCAGAAAATAAGTTTATGGCCTTCAAATGTGCTTTAAAAGTGATCCTAAAGAAGAGCACCTGAGTGGCTCAGTAGGTTGAGTGTCCGACTTGGGTTCGAGCCCCACATCTGGCTCACTGCTGTCAGCATAGAGCCCACTTGAGATCCTCTGTTATGTTCTTTGCCTACCCCCCGTTTGTGCTCTCAAAAATAAATAAAATCTTTAAGTGTTCCTAAAGTAAACAATTATTAGGCTGTAGTTAAGAAATTTTCTTCTTTGGGGGTGCCTGGGTGGCTCAGTTGGTTAGAAGTCCGACTTCAGCTCAGGTCATGAGCTCGCGGTCCGTGAGTTCGAGCCCCACATCGGGCTCTGCGTTGACAGCTCGGAGCCTGGAGCCTGCTTCAGATTCTGTGTCTCCTCCTTTCTCTGTCCCTCCCCAAGTCATGGTCTCTCTGTCTCTCAAAAATGAATAAATTAAAAAAATTAAAATATAAAAAAGAAATAAAATTTTCTTCTCTCACTATGCCCAGCGATGTTCCTGAGCTAACTTACACCTTAATTCTTTCAAGTAAAATAAACACTGTGTCACACTCATTTATTAAAATAAAACCATTAAGGACCACTACATACTAAAGAACACTTTAGAAGTTAAAACAAAACAAAACAAAACAAGATCAATACTCAAATATTTATTGTTTTTCCTGGTCAGACCTAACCCAAATGTCCTATTCACCTCTTCTGGCTTCCACATCTTCTATCTTCCCTTTTATATATACTAACTTTCTACTTCATTGTTAATCTATGTCTTACAGGCCATAAGATGTATTAAAAGTTATTTGTTCTTAAGAAGAACCAAAGTTATAGCCTATTTTATGTTATTCCAAGAACACTACTTTCACGTCATTTGCATTTGCTTGGATTTCTAGAGGTTAAGAGCTGGACCCAAATTCTATCTAGCTGCTCTTATGGGAACGGATTGCCAACAGAAAAGTTGTCCAGCTCGTGTTTCTGTGAAGCAGTGGTTAAGAAACACTAGCTGAAGCTAATGGTGGCTCAAACATACTTAAGCGGTTAGGAAATCTGACAATGAGTAGTGGCTTCTTTTTAATGGTAACAATTTCAAAGAGATAAAAAATGCAAGATCCAGGAAACTACAATTTCTTTGCATTTTTGAATGTAAATGTATGTTTACATTGTATTGTATACAGATATAGAAATAATACTCTGTAATCTTAAGATCCTTTCTCAGGAACAAGTCAGTCATAGTTGGCCCTGAATTTCAGGCACATAATTCTGGGGACAAGACTGCTTTCCCCAAAACTGCGACTTGAACTCATAAAAGAAACAGAAACATCAGCAACTTAATTGTCAGGACCATAGTTAAAAGTCCAGTGCAAATCTGCTAGGTTTTAGTAACACAGTATAATCAGGTACATGTAATAGTAGTGCTTATAAATACAAATGAACCAAGTCTAACTTTCGTCCATGTCATCCTTCAAATTAAATATATTTAAAATGTCAGTACGTTATTCTTTAATGGTTGCTAGAACTATCAAAATAGAAAATCAGGTCCATATCTACTTAAGGCTGTGGTAAAAGAGATGTTTTCTTTTTTTTTTTTTTTTTTTTTTTTGTAATGTTTATTTATTTTTGAGAGACAGAGTATGAGAGGGGGAGGGGTGGAGAGGGGAGGCGACACAGAATCCGAAGAGGCTCCATCCAGGCTCTGAGCTGTCAGCACAGAGCCCAACATGGGGCTCAAATTCACAAACCGTGAGATCATGACCTGAGCCGAAATCAGATGCTTAACCGACTAAGCCACTCAGGTATCCCCAAAATAGATGTTTTCAAGAGGCAATACACATGGAAATAAAAATTGTGGAAAGCCAGTCAGCAGTATCAAAAGCTATTAAAATGTTTACACTTTTTGACTCAGTAACAGTACTTCCAAATATCAGAAGGAAATAATCTACAAGAAGCTTTATATCTAAAAATGGTTATCTACGAATCAGAGGAAAAACGTGTTAATGTTCAACATTCAGCAAACTATGAACTTATTCTGAACCACACTGAACAGGAACTAGGCACTATCCCAGATGCTAGAATGCCAAGAGTTACCAAGATAGACAAGGTCCTTGCTCTTACGGAGCTTACGTTCTACTGGAGAAACAAACAGGTAAGGACAATCAGGTTTCATAAATGCCACACAGAGAATCTAAGTGGGGTGATATGATAGAGCATATGGGCCTATCAGTTCTGGATTAAACTGGGAGAAATTTCAGGTGAGTTCTGAAAGACAAGAAGCTAGACAAGTGAAATCTGGGTTATGAGTTTCCAGCCTAAAGAGCTGGGAGTACAAAGGCCCTGAAGAAGGTATAAACCTGGTATACATTTGAAGAGAGGCCAGCTTTGTAAGAATGGACACGCACAGAATAAAATGTACATACAGAAGTGGGCAATATACACATCATGTAATATTCTGCAAACCAGGATAAAGTTTTGATTTTAACATAAGTGGAACTGGAAGGTATCAAAGGGTCTTGAGGGGTAGATCTGATCTATGTTACATTTTAAAGTATCACTTCTAGGGGCACCTGGGTGGCTCGGTCGGTTAAGCGTCCGACTTCGGCTCAGGTCATGATCTCACGGTCCGTGAGTTCGAGCCCCGCGTCGGGCTCTGTGCTGACAGCTCAGAGCCTGGAGCCTGTTTCAGATTCTGTGTCTCCCTCTCTCTCTGCCCCTCCCCTGTTCATGCTCTGTCTCTCTCTGTCTCAAAAATAAATAAATGTTAAAAAAGAAAAATTAAAAAAAAAAAAAGTATCACTTCTAGCTGCTATGTGGAGAACGGATTTGGTGGGCAGGCGGGGGATACAAGATTCTAAAAGCAAAATAATAGTTGGGATCTGCTGCAGAAAGAAAGATAAGAGATAAATAATGCCATATTATTCAGACATTAAATAAATAGCTATTACATGAAGAGCTATTACAACCCATCAACAAAGAGATAAACAGCCCGACTAAAAACAAAAACAGGCAAAAAATGTGGTTACTTCTTCAAAGAAGATATAACAAATGGCCAGCAAAGATATGAAAAGATGCTCAACATCATTTAGACATTAGGGAAATGCAAATCAAAACCACAGTAAGTCCATTCCCGAAACCAATACTGCACTGTATGTTAACTAAAAACAACAACAACCCACAATAAGGTATCACTTCACACCCAGGGAGATAATAGTAAGTGTTGACAAAAATGTAGAGAAAAAGGGACCCTCACACATTGCTGGTAAAAGGTAAATAGGTACAGTCATCTTAGCAAAAAGTTCAGCACTTCCTCCAAACTTCTCAGCCAGCAATTCTACTCCTAGATATATATCCAAGAAAACTGAAACTTATGTCCATACAAAATTTTACACACAAATATCTGTAAAAGAACTACTCACTATAAAAAAAAAAAAAGAAGAAAATGGAATTACTCATTGTAGTCAAAAAGAGGAAACAACTCAGTGTCCATCCACTGATGGATAAACAAAATATGGTATTGTCCATACAAGAGAATAATTACTGAGCAGTAAAAAGAAATAAAGTACTCACACATACTATAGCCTGGAGAAACCTTGAAAAACTGAGGGTAAATGAAATAAATCAGGCACAAAAAGCCACGTATTTAACAATTCCACTTATATGAAAAGTTCAGAATAGGCAAATCTGTACTAATGAAAAGTAGATTAGTGCTTGCCCAGGGCTGGGTGGGTATACTACCAGGTGGGTACTGGAGAGTGATTGCTAACGGGTACAGGTTTTCTTAATGAGTGATAAAAATGTTCTGGAATTAGTGATGGTGGTTGTAGAACTTTGTGAATATAATTTAAAAACCACTGAAATGTATACTTTTAAACAATAAATTATATCTCAATTAAAAAGATGATAATATCTTGAAAGATGTAGTAGAGGTGGAGAAAAAAGCAAAGTGCACTGATTCAGGATCTGTTGGGAAAGAGGCAACAATACTTTCCTACAAATTGGATGTGGAAACGTGAAACAGAGTGAGAAAATATGGCTAATGCCAGGCCTGTGGCTTGAGAAATTGGTGCTGGTGCACCAATGTTATTGCTTACTGAGAAACATAAAAGGCTGTGGGAACAGAGGTGTAAGAAATGACACGTGAAGTTCTGTTTCGGCTGCAGTTAGTTTGAGATGTACCTAACAGACATCCACATGGTGAGGGAAAAGAGGCAGCTGCATAAGTAAGTCTGAAAGTCAGAGCTTATACCTGAGAAGTACCACCACAAACATACCATTTTAAGTCAAGGAGTAGAGGCGAGGTCACCTAGTGAACATTTATAATTAAGAAACAGGGACTGTGGACCATGCATAAGGATTCTACTTGGATATTCACAAGAGGAGGAAAAGTTGTTAAAGGAGTATAGAAGGGACAGCCAAGGAGAAAGGCTCAAAACTAGTAGATGATATGGTGTCACTGAAGGCAAGAGAAAAAATGTTTCCAGAGTTACACTTTGGAACACAATTTATACACAAATGTGTAAAATGTACACAAATATGTAAAAATGTTGCGGAGAACTAAGGTCAAAGCAGAGAAAAGATCACTGATGTAGCAATCTTCAGTAAAATCTCAGCAGAGAGGGGAAGACAGAAGGGCACCTGATAGGACTGAAGAGGTGCAGTGAGGTAAGGGAGAGAACTAAAGATAACTCTGAAGAAGTCTGGCTGCACTCTGCAACTATGTGGATGGAACTAGAGGGTGTTATGCTAAGAGAAATTAGTCAGAGAAAGACAAATATCTCATGAGTTCACTCATATGAGAACTTTAAGAGACACAACAGATGAACACAAGGGAAGGGAAGCAAAAATAATTTAAAAACAGGGAGGGGGACAAAACATAAGAGACTCTTAAATAATTCGGATGTAAATTAAAAAATAAATACATTATTAAAAAAAATAAGTCTGGCTGTGAAGGCAAGGTGAAAAACGATGTGATAGACAAGTTCTAGAGAACGTAAAGTAAATGGTCACTAAGTTTAGCTAAACAGAACTAAAACGGTCACCAACACAGACTGATGAGTAAGACAAGCAAACTGCTGGCTAAATTCTTACAGTATGTCTGTAGATCAAGAAAGATGAACATAAAAATAATACATTTCTTAGCAGCACTCACACATACTGGAAGGCAGACAAATAGATATGAGAGACTACTGTCTATATAATAGACTACTGTCAGTGGTGACTTACGGAAAAGCTAAGAAAGAGGCGTAGCTTAGGTCATCAAAGGGATTTTTGTCTTATCTTTAATTTGCTCAGTTCTTATTTTTATTTTTTTATTAAAAAAATTTTTTTTTAATGTTTTATTTATTTTTGAGAGACAGAGACAGAACATGAATGGGGGAGGGTCAGAGAGAGAGGGAGACACAGAATCTGAAGCAGGCTCCAGGCTCCGAGCTGTCAGCACAGAGCCTGACGCGGGGCTCGAACTCACGGACCGCGAGATCATGACCTGAGCCGAAGTCCGACGCTTAACCGACTGAGCCACCCAGGTGCCCCTAATTTGCTCAATTTTTAAAATGTAATGTATTCATGTATCATCTGTAATCAAGAAATGCATATATTCTTAAAGGATATAAAACAATGTAAATGGCATGATGTGAACAATATAAAAAACAAACCATGTAAAACTCCAGAGACAGGACAATAAAATGCAACAGATGGCTCTGGATTTAATCCTGGATCAAAGAAAGCAATCTTGGGGGCACCTGGGTGGCTCAGTCAGTTAAGCGGCCGACTTAGGTTCATGTCAGGATCTCACAGCTCTTGAGTTCAAGCCCAAGCACAGGGCTCTGTGTTGACAGAGCAGAGCTTGGAGCCTACTTCAGATTCTGTGTCTCCCTCGCTCTCTGCCCCTTCCCTGCTCACGCTCTGTCTCTCTCTCCTTCAAAAATAAATAAACAGTAAAAAAATTTTTTTTTAATAGGGGCACCTGGGTGGCTCAGTGGATTGAGTGTTCAACTTCAGCTCAGGTCTCGCAGTTGGTGAGTTCGAGCCCCACGTTGGGCTCTGTGCTGACAGCTCAGAGCCTGGAGCCTGCTTTGGATTTTGTGTCTCCCTCTCTCCCTGCTCCTTTCCTGCTCACACTCTGTCTCTCTGTCTCTCAAAAATAAATAAACATTAAAAAAATTAATGTTAAATTTATGTTAATGTTTTTTTTTTATTTAAAAAAAATTTTTTTTTCGTTTTATTTATTTTTGGGACAGAGAGAGACAGAGCATGAACGGGGGAGGGGCAGAGAGAGAGGGAGACACAGAATCAGAAACAGGCTCCAGGCTCTGAGCCATCAGCCCAGAGCCTGACGCGGGGCTCGAACTCATGGACCGCGAGATCATGACCTGGCTGAAGTCGGACACTTAACCGACTGCGCCACCCAGGCGCCCCTGTTAATTTAAATTAATGTTAAAATTAAGCAAATTTTAATTTTAAAGAAAGCTACTTTTAATTCTCTTGTAAGGGACATTGGTGAGACAACAGGCAAGATTCAAATAAGGCCAAAAGATGAGATCACAGAATTATATAAATTTTAATTCCTGATTTGATTACTATACTACGGTTGTATAACATTCTTAATTTAGGAAACATACTGCATTTAAATGTAAAGGGATATAATGTTTGCAACTGATTATCAATTATTTCAGGGAAAAATACATATGCACATAAACAAAGAAAAAAAAGACAAACAAGTATGAAATAAATGAGAATAATAAACCTAAAGTGGTACAGGGGCACCTGGGTGACTCAGTCGGTTCAGAGTCCGACTTCAGCTCAGGTCATGATCTCATGGTCCGTGGATTTGAGCCCCTGGACCGAGCTGACAGCTCAGAGCCTGGAACCTGTTTCAGATTCTGTGTCTCCCTCTCCCTCAGCCCCTCCCCAGTTTATGCTCTCTTTCTCCTTCAAAAAATAAACAAACATAAAAAAAATAAAAAAATAAAAGAAACTTAAAGTGGTACAAAGGTGACACTTGGGGACAATTGCATGAAGGATACATAGAAATTCTTGTACTATTTTCACAACTTTAAGTCTGAAAGAGATTTTTTTTTTAAGTTACAAACAAACAACAACAAAAAGCACTTGTATTTTGGTTTGGTTATCTGCCAAAGGTAAACTTTCACACACTACATGACCTAGCAATTCCACTTCTAAGTGTATACCCAAAAGAAATGAAAATGTACATTGACACAGAAACTTGTATACGCATGTTCATCGCAGCATTATTCGTTAAAGCCCCAAAGGAGAAATAACCCAAATGGAAAAAATGAGGTACACTCAATGGATTATTATTCAGCAATAAAAAATGAAGGGAGAGAGGGAGAGAGGGAGAGAGCGCGAGAGAGATTATGCTAAGTGAAGAAAGAAAGACACAAAGGATGACATTTAGTATAACTCTATTTATCCGAAGTGTCCAGAAAAGGCAAATCCATAGAGTAAGTTAGTCATTGCCTAGGCCTGGAAATTTTGAGGAAAATGGGGTACATGTTTGTTTTCTTACGGAAGGAGGGTAGATAATGAAGACATTCCATAAATGACTGTAGTTATGGCTGTGTAATTGTGAATATACTAAAAACCCAAACCAGTGACTTGTATACTTTAAAAAGTGAATTGAATGCCATGTAAACTATATCTCAATAAAACTTAATTAGTTTAAAAAAAAAAAAAAGTCACAGGCAATGCTGTTTTCCAAACTGGAAACAAGCTACATATCCATCAATGGTTAAAAGAAATAAACAGATTATAGAATATTCATGCAGAAGAACACAACAGAGCTACGACTATACACAACCATGTATATTACTCTCATAAACTGCTGAACAAAATATGCCAGCCACAAAGGAGTGTATGTATAATTCCAAACCATAAAAGTTCAAAAAAGGACAAAAGTACTCTATGACACTAAACGTTAGGAAAATGGTCACCCTTGGCAAAGGGATTAGTGAGTGATTAGAAGAAGACATAAGGAGGCAGTAGCTTATGTTTTTTTTAAAATCAAGCTGTTCACTTCTAATATATGCACTTTTCTGCATACATCTGTTTTTTTTTCTTTTTTATTAGAGAGGGGGAGGGGGGGAGGGAGGGAGGGAGGGAGGGAGGGAGAGAGAGAGAGAGAGAGAGAGAGAGAGAGAGAGAGAGAGAGAAAGAGAAGCGGGGCTCACCTGAAGCAGGGCTCCAGCTCATCTGATAAAGATGGGACTAGAAATCATGAACTGTGAGATCACAACCTGAGCCAAAGTCAGATGCTTAAAAGACTGAGCCAACAGGCGCACCCACCCCCGCTTTTTTTTTTTTTTAAGTTTATTGATTTGAGACAGACAGCATGAGCAAAAGCAGGGGAGGGGCAGAGAGAGAGGAAGAGAGAGAGAAACCCAAACAGGCTCAGGCTCTGCAATGTCAGCGCAGAGCCCAACGCAGGGCTCAACCTCACAAACTGAGATCATGACCTGAGCTGAAATCAAGAATCTGAGGTTTAACTGACTGAGCCCAACAGGTGACCTCTGCATACATATTTCAATACAAACACTATAAACACCAAATAAACCATGAACCTCTGTATAATATGAACTTGAAAATAAGTCAAAATATGGCCTATCTGGGTAAAAGAACTCTCTTTCCTTCCAAAAAACTGAATAATAAATATAAATCACATCAATAGTTTACTTATACACTATATGTAATATTTTTCCAAATATTTCATAATGAAAAATACACGCAGAGAAATACGAAGTGCAGAAAAGTGAAGCTTAGTATGTTAGGTAATTGGTCTCAAATTATAAATGGTTAACTTGTTACTTTCCATCATCTTTCTATTCATTAAAAGGGAAACTTCATCATACTATACAAATATACCAAGTTTATACAATGACACAAGAATACCTTTTATTATTTTTATTTAATTTTTTAAAAAGTTTATTTATTTTAGGGCGCCTGGGTGGCTCAGTTGGTTAAGCGTCCGACTTCAGCTCAGGTCACGATCTCACTGGTTGTGAGTTCGAGCCCCGCATCGGGCTCTGTGCTGACAGCTCAGAGTCAGGAGCCTGCTTTGGATTCTATGTCTCCCTCTCTCTCTGCCCCTCCCCTGCTCATGCTCTCTCTCTCTCTTTCTCTCAATAATAAATAAACGCTAAAAAAAAAAATTTTTTTTTAAGTTTATTTTAAGAGAGAGTGGAGTGGGGGGGACAGAGGGAGGGAGGAGTGTGTGTGGGGGAGAGAGAGGGAGGGAGGGGGAGAGAGGGAGAGAGAGAGAGAGAGACAGAGAGAGAGAGAGACAGAGACAGACAGACAGACAGACAGACACAAAGAGAATATCCCAAGCAGGATCCACACCACTAGCGCGGAGCCAGATATGGGGCTCAAACCCATGAACTCTGAGATAGTGTGACCTGACGAGAAATCAAGAATCAGATGTGTAAGTGACTAAGCCACCCAGGTCCCCCAAGAAAAGCTTTTATTTATTTATTTTTTTTAAACTTTTTTTTTTCAACGTTTATTTATTTTTGGGACAGAGAGAGACAGAGCATGAACGGGGGAGGGGCAGAGAGAGAGGCAGACACAGAATCGGAAACAGGCTCCAGGCTCTGAGCCATCAGCCCAGAGCCTGACGCGGGGCTCGAACTCATGGACCGCGAGATCGTGACCTGGCTGAAGTCGGACGCTTAACCGACTGCGCCACCCAGGCGCCCCAAGAATAGCTTTTAAATAACATTAATGGGAGCACGTACAGATGATACATTTAAAAAAAAATCATACCTTTGAGTCAGTTTATTTATATCTTCCATATATTAACCAAAATTTCAAGTAGTTATAATATCACATCATGTCAGCATGGCATAGTAGCTTCCTTTCAAAAATTTAAAAATTTCCTGAAAAGTCACAATACATGTGTGAAACAGACTGATGTGTAAAATGGTACATACGGAGCGTCAGTTCGTAAGGTCCAGTTTGGGATGTATCACCTCAGGCCTTCCTCTATGCACAAAAGAACCTAACACCTTTTGTCTTTATTTCTTTTCTCAAGCTATTATTCTTTCTTTTTCTTTTTTTTTTTTTTAACGTTTATTTATTTTTGAGAGACAGAGCACGAGGAGGAGAGGAAGACACAGAATCTGAAGCGGGCTCCAGCCTCTGAGCTGTCAGCACAAAGCCCGATGCCGGGCTTGAACTCACAAACTGTGAGATCATGACCTGAGCCAAAGTCAGCCGCTTAACCGACTGAGTCACCCTGGCGCCCCTCATTTTCTATTTCTTGCAATGCATTTTGTTTTATATTAAAACACAAAGACAAGTGAGACTGGAAAATAATTTAAAAGAGTGTCATTAAATTAGAAAATGTATAATCAACATAACCTAAGAACAGGAACAAAATTTTATTTTTATTTTTTTAAGAGCAAGAGAGAGACAGAGTGAGTGAGCAGGGGAGAGGGGCAGGGAGAGAGAAAGAATCCCATGTTGGCTCCATGCTCAGCATAGAGCCCACCACGGGGCTCAACCCCACAACCTTGAGATAGATCATCATGACCTGAACTGACATCCAGAGTTGGACATCCAACTGACTGAGCCAACCAGGCGCCTCAACATGAAAAAATTTTAAATGAACTATAATTACACTTAGCAGGGACAATTCAAGAGAATGTAAGCCTTAAACAAAAGTTATATATATATATGTATTTTTGAATGTATTTATTTATTTTGAAGTAGAGACAGAACGTGACCAGGGGAGGGCCAGAGAGAGGGAGACAGAGAATCCCAAGGAGGCTCTGCACCTTAAGCGTGGAGTCCGATGCAAGTAATGAACTCATGAACCAGAGATCATGACCCGAACCAAAATCGAGTCAGATGCCCAATGGACTAAGCCACCCAAGCACCCCAACAGTTGTATGTTTTTAAACTTTATGAGGTAGTTTCAACCTTTATGATCTGCCAAACATAACAAACCACTTTTTAGTCACAAACAAAACAAGGTCACATAACCACAAAGTGATTGTCAGGAAAGATGCTGAATGATCACTTACCATATAGTAACCAGTATGATAGCCACTCATGTACCAAGAGATTAACATACTTCCCAAAGCATCAGCATCATCAAGAGAATCTGGACATATGGGAGGTGGTGGGGGAATTATCTGGAAATGGAGAAAGATATAAAGTCAATAACAAAAACTGAAGTCTGGACATCCATTTTACATAGAGAATGCTGGATGTTAGCTCTATCTTTCCCTACATTTCATGCCATTACCTATCTAAAATTTTTTTTTTAATTTTTTTTTTCAACGTTTATTTATTTTTGGGACAGAGAGAGACAGAGCATGAACGGGCGAGGGGCAGAGAGAGAGGGAGACACAGAATCGGAAACAGACTCCAGGCTCTGAGCCATCAGCCCAGAGCCTGACGTGGGGCTTGAACTCACGGACTGCGAGATCGTGACCTGGCTGAAGTCAGACGCTTAACCGACTGCGCCACCCAGGCGCCCCTAAAATTTTTTTTTTTAAAGACATTTTGAGAAAGCCAACTGGTAACAACAGGCCAACAAAATTAAGATAAATAAAAATCAAAAGATAAAAGATCACATAAAATGTTTAGATATTTTGTTTTGATTTTCCAACTATTATTCTGTTCCATTATGAAGCTATGGGTAAAAGACCAAGTATATATACTTTAATGGTTTTCCTTAAAAAACATCCAGGGGCACCTGGGTGGCTCAGTCAGTTTAGTATATGACTTCGGCTCAGGTCATGATCTCGTGGTTCATGGGTTCGAGCCCCACATCAGGCTCTGTGCTGACAGGTCAGAGTCTGGAGTCTGCTTCGGATTCTATGTCTCCCTCTCTCTCTGCCCCTCCCCTGCTCGTGCTCTGTCTCTCTCTCAAAAATAAGTAAATGTTAAAAGAAAAAAAAATTAAAATACAACACTAAACAAAACATCCAAATAGCATTTCAAGTAAAGGTCTTGAGTAGAAAAACTGAGCAGCTCCCACTGAAACACATGAAATTTGCCACAAAGTATCTTGTATCTAGCCTACTGTTGATATCTCAAAGTCAGTCTACCGTTAGAAATTGGGACAGACCATGTGACACTAAATTCCAAGCACATCTGGAAGCACATTAATCCTTGTATACAGTGTAATTAAGTCCTTTAAAATAAGAGCTTCCTCCCTATAGAATGAGATATAACTTCTAAGAGGAAGGAAGCATGCAACATAGGGCTCAGATATTGGGGTAATAAGAGGACTAAGTCTGGATAGCAGAAGGACATTTAAAAAAGTAATCCAAGTTGGTTGGTTGGTTGGTTGGTTGGTTGATTTATTTATTTGAGTTTTTATTTATTTATTTTGAGAAACCAGAGGTCGGATGCTTACCTGACTGAGTCACACAGGTGCCCCCAAAACCCTGAGGTTTACACATTAGACTCTGGCTATAGGGATGGTATAAAATGACACTTCCATGTCCTGCTAAATCCCTAACTATGTATGAAAGCAAATTTTAATCTGAATTCTTTTACACTTACTGGTGGTCCAGAAGGAAACGGAGGCAACCAGCATGATAGGAAGTGTGGTGGTGGTGGTGGAGGTGGTGGTGGGCCATTGAACTTTAGACCAGGCTGCAAAGAACATTTCAAAGGAAGATTAATTTATCAATTTAAATATGAAAAGAGGAAAAGGATTCAATGTCTTAAGAACCTAAATAACCACCCAGAATGATACATTATACATATCAAAAGAGATGAAACAGGGGCACCTGGGTGGTTCAGTTGGATAAGGGATAAACATAAGCTTCCTACTCTTGATTTTTGCTCAGGTCATGATCTCATGGTTCGTAAGATTCAGCCCTGTGTCGGGCTCTGTGCTGAATGTGGGGCCTGCTTGGGACTTTCTCTCTCCCTCTTTTTCCACCCTTCCCCTGGTTCTCTTTCTCTCTCTCTCAAAAAAAAGATGAAATAGAATTTCATATACCAAATGAATTTAAACAAGACTCATAAATCTAGATTTTCCTCATTTCCTTTCATATCTAAACATTCAGAAAGTAAAACCAAAGTAAAAAGATTGCCAATTACCTCAGAAATCAGAGACTCTGTATTTAGCAAGATATTTCAATCATAAAAAAGATTGTATCTGCCACAATGTCGTTAATTGTGTAATCTTTTTATGGATGTCCCCTGAGTTACATATACTAACATAAGCATATATGGTAAAAATTAGTAAACCTCTCATTTAACAAGAAAAGTCAGCTCCCTCAGACCAATGAAGTACGATATGTAGAAAAGATGTCTGATCATTCTAGAAATTGTAATATAATGCAAACCTCTTTAAGAAAGCATTCACAGGGGTGCTTGCGTGGCTTAGTCGGTGAAGTGTCTGACTCTTGGTTTCTACTCAAGTCATGATCTCACAGTTCATGAAATCAAGTCCTGCATCGGGCTCTGTACTGACAGTGAGGATCCTGCTTGGCATTCTCTCCCAGTCTTTGCCCATAACCGACTCACGCATGCTCTCTCAAAATAAATAAACATTTTTAAAAATGGTAAAGGGTCACCTAGATGGCTCGGTTAGTTAAGCAACAGACTCTTGATTTCAGCTCAGGACATAACCCCACCGTTTTGAGTTCAAGCCCACCTCACGTTCCACACTGACCACACAAAGCCTGCTTTGGATTCTTTCTCTCTGTCTCTCTCCCTGTCCCTCCCCTGCACACACACTCTCTCTCTCTCTCTCAAAATAAGTAAATAAATAAAAGGTTAAAAAAAAAGCACTCACAGAAAATCTTCAGAAAAAGCTTTAATAAGTCAACACTGATTTTTAATTTTATTATTATTATCGCCTGAAAACTATAACCTACAGTGAAAGGGTGCCTAGATGGCTAAGTTGGTGGAGCGTCCAACTTAGGCTCAGTTTGTGAGTTTGATCACCACATCAGGGTCCTTGCTGTAGGATGGATCCTCTGTCCCCCTCTCTCTGCCCCTTCCCCGCTTATGCGCGTGCCCGCTCTCTCTCAAAAATAAACAAACAAACAAACATTAAAAAATTTTAACTGCCTTGGTGCACCTGTGTGGGTCAATCAGTCAAGGGTCTGAATTCCGCTCAGGTCATTATCTCACGTTTCATGAGTTTGAGCCCCTCATCTGGCTCTGTGCTGACAGCTCAGAGCCTGGAGCCTGCTTCTGCTTCTGTGTCTCCCTCTCTCTGCCCCTCCCCCGCTCATGCCCTGTATCTCTCAAAAATAAACTTAATTAAAACAAATTATAAAGAAAGAAATCACTCATCTTCTCTAAAAAAAAAATTTTTTTTTAACCCCCAGTGAAGAAATCACTCCTTTATACAAAACAACTGGAGAGGGACACACCAACTTGGGTTCCATGATATAACTAAAAATTAAAAAAAAAATTTTTTTTAATTTTTTTAATGTTTGTTTTTGACAGAGAGACAGAGAGCGAGCAGGGGAGGGGCAGAGAAAGAGGGAGACACAGAATCCGAAGCTGGCTCTAGGGTCTGAGCTGTTGGCACAGAGCCCGATGTGGGGCTCAAACCCACAAACTGCGAGATCATGACCTGAGCCAAAGTCAAAGGTCCAACCGACTGAGCCACCTAGGTGCCCCAAAATCTTTTCTGTTTAAGTTGATTTGCTACTTACAGCCAAGAGACCCATAAAGGAAAAGAGCATTTACATTTTATTCTACAAAACAATCTAGGGCTTCAGGATTTAATGTATTAGATGCTTCTGTATTAGATGTAAATATTGTGTTTCTCACCAACTGTTATGTATCCTAACCAAATGACATGGAGAACCAGAGCATAACACCCTGGTGACAGTAAAATACCACTATACTTTCTAATGTAAATTCATGAGATTATTAATCTAATACCCAATCCTCCATAAGAACAGCTGGGAAAGTCTTTCAGTGTAAAGTATTTTGCATTACTATTTTATTTCCTTTTCAATGAATTTTCAAGTGTGAATTTATGATATCTACAGAAAGCTACAAAACTTTCAAGGAAAAGCTAAATAAAACTCATCCAATGGAGGGGTGGAAAGTTATAAAATTATTAACTGTTTCCTGGGAAAACTTTTCTGGGCAGAAATGTACCTTTCCCGGTCCCAGTCCTGCTCCTGGCATGGGGGGTGGTGGAGGCAGAAAAGAGTTCCACGAAGCAGCTTTTGACTTGACGTTATTTGATTTATTTCCAGGAGACCTGCAGGAGTTCTCACTTTCATCTGTTGAAATTTGACTTTCATTTTCATTCTTTAAAAAGAAAAAATATACATACTTTTGTTATAAAGGTATCATGGAAAAAAGTGAATACTTCAGGGGATCAAACAACTTTGATTTTCTCATCTCCTCTCTGCCTCCAAGAATTCTTTTTTCTTTCCTTTTTATTTTTATTTTTGGTATCCTTACCTCCTGAGCATTTTGTTCTACATTATTATCCACTGCAGAGGCTGGGGAAAGTAGATCAGACACATTTTGCTCCTCCCTATTTCCATATCCAGTGTAAACCACAACGCAGGTTTCTCTCTTAAAATCAATTGAAGCAATGGTAGCTGGGTAAACGCAGCCGTCTTCTGACCAAATGGCAGAACACTTGTCACCAACTTTCCACTATAAAAGAAACCAAAGATACACACCCACACATATTTCTTTTGAAGAGGATAAATTGTAATCTTGTTTAGGTGGGGTAAGGTAGGTTGTGGAGTGGACAGTCTCTAGGTAACTGATCTGGAAGGCAGAATGATCTTTGGCTTGGGGCCAAAGACACATAAATCTGAATTTCCAGTATCAATATAATTTTGCTGTTTATATAATCATGCCACATATTTACCATGTAATATGAATTCTGCCAACTATATAATTAATTAAGACAAGTTTGTTAATCTCTTTAAGTCTCACTTTCTCATCTGTTAAGGAATTACAATAAAATCTACCTCATCTGTTTGTTGTGAAGAACAGAAAGGAGGGAGAATGTGTACAGGGTCCTGCACTCTGATTTAGCACATAGCCAGTGCTTATCAAATGGTAGCTCTCTTCCCCCTTGGTAATGATAAAACTAAGGGGACTGACAAGGCACCAAAATATTTAGCTTTCAGGTCTGCTGTTTTAAATAGCAGAAATGATTTTACCTAGAATTTTTGGTTCCAGGGTATTAGTTTTAGGGTTTTTGAGGAAAAAAAAAAAAGCACAGCCATTTCCCAGTTTTACAGTGCCAATGCAGTTTAAGGCCCCGAGGTGCTCATCCCAAGTGGCCATGGGCTCCTGTACCCCACGTCCCACATAAAGTAAATACAATCTTCAACATATTATTTACATTCCCACCTAACTCACTATACTTTTACTGACATGCATGTTCCTAAACAATAGAAAGTTTAACAGCTATCTTAGAAGTTTTATGATTACGTGTCAGTGGAAAACACTATACTAATCATGTAAGTTAAACATATTTTACACTATTATTACAAATAGTAACAAGAAATTCTTTGAAGTTCAATCTCAATGTTTTAAAATAACCTGCTTCAGGGCTGCTGTGGTATTCTTTTTTTGGCTTTTATTCTTCTTAGCAGGTTTTCTTTTAGGTGTGCCTTTTGGTTTATCTGAAGCTTCAGAAATGTCACCATTCTTTAGAGCATGCTGTGAAAATAGGAAGAACAATGGACATGTTACAGGGTCATACTTGAAAACAAGTGTAACAATATAACCCAGTAACTACCAAGGCCTCAAGGCCCCATCAACTCAGCCTCCACTTCCTCTTTTTATCATCCCACATGCTACAACAACTATGCTGGAAGGCATCATATATCTGGTTATCAGCTCTAGGGACCTTTTTAATCAAGTCCTCACTCTCAACCTTCCTGTAAACTTAGATTCTGATGATCATTTGTCTTGATAGTCAAGACATTTTGGGTGATCTAACAATGTAGAGCTCCAATGCTTTATTACCTCTCTAATCAAGTCTTAAACTTGGGCATTCCCAAAAAGAACTGTCCATCCTTCTTTACCTGTTTATGATCATCTATCCCTATTACTTCAATTATAACCTCTATGCAGAGAGGCTTCTCTTTTTTTTTTTTAATTATTAAACAAAAATTTTTTAAATTATTTATTTATTTTTGAGAGGCGGGACAGGGGCAGAGAGAGGGAGGGAGACAAAGAACCCGAAGCAGGCTCCAGGCTCTGAGCTGTCCGCGCAGAGCCTGATGTGGGGCTCCAATTCATGAGGTGTGAGATCATGACCTGAGCAGAAGTTGGATGCTTAACAGACTGAGCTACCCAGGTGCCCCTTATGCAGACAGACTTCTAAATCTACTAACCAACTGACATTTCTTCTTCATTCAATGCAACATTTCCAATTACCAATTTCATATCTTCACATTTACTTCAAAAAACACAGTTTAAAATTAAACTGTCTTTTCCCCAAATTAAGTTATTTTCCTCTACTCACACTACTTCCCTCTGCAATATCATCAATCCCAGCCAACAATGAGCCACACTTTAATCTGCATTTTACAGAACCTGCATTAGTGTGCTTCTACCTTAAGGGTATATTGAAAAGCATTACTGGAGTGCTTGGGTGGCTCAGTCAGCTGGGCCCCTGACTTCAGCTTAGGGCATGATCTCATCACTCGTGGGTTTGAGCCCTGCAATGGGGTCTCCACTGTCAGTGTGGAGCCCGCTTTGGTTCCTGTCTCCCTCTCTCTCTACCCCACCCCAGCTAGGGCTTTCTGTCTCAAAACCAAATAAAAACATTAAAAAAAAAAAAAAAAAACCCTAATTAAAAAAAGAGAAGTATTACTGAGAAACTTGAATTCAGTTTTAAGGATAACATACAGGTCTTATCTTTACCTCATGCAGTAAGAGTGACTAAGGGAAAGAAGTGGACTTCGTATTTCGTGCTCTGTATGAGGATATGCTCTTTGTCTGGACTACTGATGGCTCTTGCATGGTGCTCAATAAAGCTAAATACCTCACACAGTAGAGAAAGTGATGATGTTGGGCAACTGTGTAAATGTCTTGCTGGGGCCACAAAAACAGACTACATCTCCTTAAAGAATTGAATATTCCTGCCCTCAGGAACACCTGACTTGATAACCAACTCAGGATTTGGGTTAGGATTAATTTAATGTAAGTAAAGCACCTAGAATAGTGCCTAAAATACTGTGAACAGTCTACAAGTACTAATTATAGCACTACTGATATTTATCATTATTATTTCAACGAAGGCTTGTTAAATGAAAATTGTAATTTAGACTGCCCTTCTACTAATCTGAATTAGACGATTTCTATAGTCTGATACAATGCAAACACATTAAAAGTAATTAATGTTTAAGATTCTACTTAAATTGACTTTGCTAAAGGGGTGACATACAGAGAGCCTACCTACCAACTTCTAAAGGAAGATTATCATCTAAGTTAATTAACCAATGATATCTATTGGCCTTCAACATTAGAACGGAATAATATGTAATTCAACACTTTAAGTATGTTATCAGTTAATTTTGTCCCAAATGAGTAACATGAGGAAATAAGGAAAAGAGTTTTCATACCTTAAATGAAGCTACAGCTTTATCATAAGCTTTTATCAAAGCTGTATCATCCCAAATGTCAGAATCATCACTCTGGGAAGGGCAAAGAACAAACACAATTCATGTTTAAATGGGTGTCATAAAAAATGTAGGTTAGATACTGTCAGCAAGCTATCTTACGCCACACATGAAGTTACACTAAAAACAGGTATTTTAAATCCTAAACAAAACTAGAGGAAGCCTACCTCCTTATAGAGTATGTGACATTACCCCCAAAGCTAGGCATATGTAAATATTCTAAGAGGAGTAAACTGAATGCTCCCTAATTGAATTTCTATCCACCAACCATAAGTGGATCTGTTCAAAGATAACTATGTTTCAAACTTTTCTAAGAGTTGATAAAAGGTTTAGTTTGGCAATGTGGGAAAACATCTCGCTGTTAGCCTTTGTTATACAGACTATGGTAATGCTATTCCGACCAAAGAATCTGAGGTCCAAAGAATACTTTTTTCCCCTTGACCTTGCACTATGTCTAGATTAAGCAAGGAAGAATTCTCAAAAGGTTTTAAGTTACAAATTACTAGTAGTGATTAATAAATCGGTTTTCATTTTAAACAGGAGTGGTATTAAGTAATCTGGAAAAGACTGAAGTAGCATTTAATTCTATTTTTATTTAAATTTAATTCAATTCAAAAACATATTTTTGAGAATCCACTATCTCTTACACACTCATTTCTGAGAGGTATATGAAATCACGCTACCTGTTCTCTTCAGCGATGGTCTAAATAGGAATTTAAAACATAGTGTCACAGAAAATCAAAATAAAAAAAAATACAAAACATTTATGATGAGACATTACAGACAATACATGTGTGAATTAAAAGAAATAGATTTTCTCTGGTTCAAGAGGCCGACTTTGGAAGATCCTGAATTCACCTGCTCCCCACCAATGCACCAGATCTATAGCTACATACGGAACAACTTCCTCTAGGGTAAAAAGACAAAATCAAAAATACCCAGAAACTAGTTGAGCAATTCCTACACGTTAGGCAAACATGAAAAAACAAATCCCTACAAAGAAGAGAAGCTGAGACATAGTCTTGCCATAAAACCCTTCCCAGAGCAGCAACCCATTATAGGGAGGAAACTCAAAACTCAGAGACTCTCCCTGAGGAGAAATGAATTTGAACCCCAAACTGGGCACTTGAACTTTTAAGACCTGTACCTGAGATAAGCCCCCAAGACATCTAGCTTTAAAAACTATGGGGATTCGCATTCAAAGACCTACAGGAAAATAGCAAACTGAGAAAAAGCCATTAAAGCGCTCCAATGCCTGGATTTAATTGCTCAAGGCAGTTAGTGCAGAAACAATGGAGTAAAAGGCACACAAACTTTATGTGAAAGAGACTCATTTGCTTATTAAAGTGTTAGCCTGAGGGGCAGTCTAATTTAACACACACTTGCAGGGCCCTGGTGGGATATTCTCAATGCACACAGGCTAGTGGGCACCATGTTTCTGCTCCTGCCTCACTCCAGACAATGCCATCTGTGTGCTCTCCCTCTTCTAAGTTCCAGAGCACTTGTGTTTCCTAGAGGGTAGCATTTGTTTACATGCACTTGGTACCCCAGTTTCCACACCTGGTGTCCCAGGCTTTTGCAGCTGTTGCTCAGGGAACACTCCGTAACCATCTGTCCATGGTAACTAGGGGGCTTTCCATTCCTGGGTTCCATAAGGCTATTCACTCTCTGCCTTATTCCAGCTTACTGTTACCTCCCAGAAAGAAGCTTATGCACTCTCTGGGTACCCTGATTATTACAAGTGCTACCCAGGGGATATGTCCAGATCACCTGCTCTGCAGGCTGAGTGGGCTTCTGCTTGCATTCCCACAAGACTGTATATATTTACGTACTTTAAAAGCTGCTGCCCAAGGGTCTGGCTCCCCAATCATCCTGAATAAAATTGTTGACTGAGATCCTCCTCCTTGGGAACACAGATAGGTCTTTGCACACTCTCAACTACTGGGAACCACTAAAATTAAAATAGGCTGCTTGGATAATCACAAAGGTTTGAGAAACAACCAAGAGCTAGTGCAGGGTTGAACGATAACGTTCATCTTCTACAAGATACTCCTTGAAGTCTGGCAGAGGTGGCTATTATCTAATGCACAGAAACCAACTCACAAAGTCAAGCAAAATGAAGAAACAGAGGAATATGTTCCAAAAAAAGAATAAGGTAAAACCTCAAAAACCATTTCTTAAAAGTAACAGAGAAGTGATTTACCTGATAAGGAGTTCAATAGTCATAAACATGCTTATCAAGCTCAGGAGAATGAATGAGCACAGTGAGAACTTCAAGAAATAAAAAATAAAGAAAGTGCCAAAAAGAAAAAAAAGTCAGGGGCGCCTGGGTGGCTCAAGCAGTTGAGTGGCTGACTTTGGCTGAAGTCATGATCTCACGGCTCACGGGTTCGTACACTGCATCAGGCTTGCTGCTGTAAGAGTGGACCCTGCTTCAGATCCCCCGTCCCCCTCTCTCTGCCCCTCCCCACCTCAAAAATAAACAAGCTTAAAAAAAAAAAGATTAACTCCCCCCCTCTGCCCTTTCCCCCCTCCGGTGTGCTCTCTCTAAAATAAAAATTAAAAATAATAAAATAATTTTTTAAACTATGTATGGTGTCAGATGTTACCTAGACTTATTGTGGTGTTTGTTTTCCAAAGTGTACAAATACTGAATAATTATGTTGTACACCTGAAATTAATACAATGTTATATCTCAATTATACCTCAATAAAAAAAAGAAGAGAAAGAGGAATGGCTGGTGGATGATCATGGAGCAAACAGGCCTAGGAAATAAAAATCAGAAGGATGAGGACAGGTAGAAGAGAAAATAGAAAGCATTTCAAGAAAGATCACGGGCCAAAAAAAAGGCCTAGAAGCAAAAATAAACCCACTGACTATATGGTTTCACTTGTGTGAGATATCAAAAGTAGTCAATCACAAAAACAAAGTAGAAAGTTGGGGTTGGGGGAAGAAGCAATGCTTTTTAATGGGTAGAGTTTCAGTTTTGCAACATTAAAAAGTTCTAGATATCTACCATACAATAACATGAATATATTTAACGCCAACTGCACAGTTCAAAGTGGCTAAGATGTAGGGCACTTGGTTGATTCAGTTGGTAGAGCATGAGACTCTTGATCTTGTTCGAACCCCACGCTGGGTACAGAGTTGACTTAAAACAAATGGCTAAGATGATAAATTGTACGTTATGTGTGTGCTTTTAAGCCACAATTAAGGGACACCTGGGTGGCTCAGGTGGTGAAGCATCCAACTTTTGATTTCGGCTCATTTCATCTCACCGTGGCCAGAGTGGAGCCTATTTGAGATTCTCTTTCCCTCTCTCTCTCTGCCCCTCCCCCATGCTTGCTTGCTTTCTCTTTCTCTCACTCAAAATAAATAAACATTTCTTAAAAATAAACAATTAAAAATAAAAATAAAACAATGTATGTTGATCACTTAGACTCCAAGTCCAACTAGAAGAATCAGGTTCATTCTACATAGTAGCTGAAGATAAGTTTTGATACATAATGTTGATGATGAGAGGACAAGTTACAAAACACCTTCAATTAGTATCTTGGATTTGGTATGTTAGTCAATTAATGAGTTCCAAAGAAGCCTATAATAAAACTTGTTTAGTTGCAAAACTAATTTAGGTGGCTCTCCTGTTAATCTCCATTATACAGAGAAACAGCTAATCTCATTTTTTGATAAAAACTCATTAAAAATCATTTAATCATTCTGTAGATAAGGAAAGTAATCACAGAGGTAACTGATTGTTCAAGGTTACACTTCCACTTAGAAAGGGAGATGTTCCTTAGAGATTTGGTACAGCCTGAGTTAGCAAACAGTAGAAATTAAGGATGATGAAGACATATTTTTTTTAAAAAACACAAAATTACAAGACACATCAGTGCTCCTACAACTGCAAATGGGGGCCATCTGTCTGGCTTAGTCAGAGGAGCATGTGAGTCTTGATCACAGAGTTCTAAGTCTGAGCCCCAGGTTGTGTATAGAGGTTACTTAAAAATAAAATCTTTTTTTTTTTTTTTCAATGTTTATTTATTTTTGGGACAGAGAGAGACAGAGCATGAACGGGGGAGGGGCAGAGAGAGAGGGAGACACAGAATCGGAAACAGGGTCCAGGCTCTGAGCCATCAGCCCAGAGCCCGACGCGGGGCTCGAACTCACGGACCGCAAGATCATGACCTGGCTGAAGTCGGATGCTTAACCGACTGCGCCACCCAGGCGCCCCAAAAATAAAATCTTTAAAAAAAAATCCTGCAAAAAGTACTACTGATAAAGGAAGATGAATTCCACTGTTTCAATACAAGAGGGCATTCTTTTTTTTTTTTTTACATGTATTTTGAAAGAGAGAACAAGAGAGTGCAAGCAGTAGAGGGGCAGAGAGAGAGAGAGAGAGAGAGAGAGAGAGAGAGAGAGAGGAGAGAGAGAGAGGAGAGAGACAGGGAGACAGAGGGAGGGAGAGAGAGAATCCCAAGCAGGCTCTGCACTGACAGAGGGGTTCAAACCCATGAACCAACCATGAGATCATGACCTGAGCCAAAGTCACACACCCAACCAACTGAGCCACCCACGTGCCCTCAAAAGGGCATTCTTAAAAGTACAATACATAGCAACCAAACTCCTCACATGGCAATGATTATGCTCAGATCAAGGAAACAAGACATTTCAAAATGAAAAGACACCTAAGATTTTATAGAAAGCTATTAGAACAAAAAATAGTTCAGCTAATAAAACTTCCCAAATAACAATCACAAAAAAAAGAAAACACCCCATTGAAATTAAATAAACTAGCATCTGCAAACCACCCTGAATCAAAAAATTTATAAACTAAGATGGGAAAACAGGGCAGAAGGGCAAGATTTGAATTGGGAGTTAAAATCAAGATAGAAATGAGAGAAAAAGTAACATTGGCTACAAAGTATCCAAAGCAGAATATATCTGGCTGAAAATTTAGGGGGTACCAAAGAAAACACATTAAAAAAAAAAAAAAAAGAAAAAGAAAAAGAAAATAAGTGTTAAATACAGACAGCTAGCAAAGAATATTTAATATATGTATAAATGTATATAGGAGTGCCTGAAGAATAAAAGCTAAAAATCAAAAACAAAATAAAATTCTAAAAAAAATCTCAATGCCTCTAAACAAAAAGACCAAGTCAGGTATAAAATAAAGAAAATTAATTAGTATAAGATTTTCCCAGAGAAATTTGTGGGAAAAAGTATGAGTCAAGGATTTTGTGATATGGCCTAGCTGACCTGTGAGCAGGAAAACTAAGTTTACAATGTTGAAGAATACTATACTCCCTAATCTTTCCAGAGAAATCTACTGAAAATAAGCTTCAACCAACCAAGTATGATCAGGGAAAACTTGGGTTAAAACAAAACAAGACCCAACCTTAGCAATTCTAACAGAAAAGTAAACTACAGTTGACCCTTGAACAACTGTGGGGGAGGGAAGCTAGGGGTGCTGAAAACTGTAGTTTTCATATATATATATTTAGTATTTATTTTTGAGAGAGTGCTAGTGGGGAAGGGGCAGAGAGAGAGGGGAGGGGGAGAGAGGACAGAGGATCTGAAGCAGGCTCTGTGCTGTCAGCAGCGGGTCCAAGGTGGGGTTGCAACTGGCTAACTGCAAGATAATGACCTGAACTGAAGTCAGATGCTCAACTGACTGAGCCACCTGGTTGCCCCAGCTTTTTTTTTTTTTTTTAAGCAGGCTCCATACTCAGTATGGAGCTGGAACTCATGACCCCAAAATCAAAAGTTGCATGCCCTACCAAATGAGCCAGCCAGGTACCCCTCTGTGTATAATTTTTGACTCCCCAAAACCTTAACCATTATTAGCCTACTGTTGACCAGAAGCCTTACAAATAATATAAACAGCCCGTTAATATATGCTTGATGTATTATACACTGTATTCTTACAATAAAATAAAGAAAATATTAAAATTCTAAGGAAGAGAAAATACATTTATAATACTGTACTATATTTATGGGGAAAAAAATTCACATATAGGTGGACCTGTACAGCTCAAACCATGGCTGTTCAAGGGTCAATATATATTAAATTGACAAGCTGTAAAACTCATGTGGAAATACAAAGGACCTAGAAAAGACAAATCAATTCTGAAAACGCAAAGCAAAGCTGGAAGATTTACATTATCTTACTTCAACAAGTACTGTGAAGCTACTGTAATCAAAAAGTGTGCTATTAAAAATAGATTATTATTAAAGTATTAAAAATACAGAAGGAGTACATGCACCCCAGTGTTTATAGCAGCACTATCAACAATAGCCAACCTATGGAGAGAGTCCAAATGTCCACTTACTGATGAATGAAGAAAATGTGGTATATACATACAATGGAATATCACTCGGCAATTAAAAAGAATGAAACCTTGGGGCGCTTGGATGGGTCAGTCGGTTGAGCGTCCGACTTCGGTTCGGGTCATGATCTCACAGTTTGTGAGTTCCAGCCCCGCATCGGGCTCTGTGCTGACAGCTCAGGGCCTGGAGACCGCTTCAGATTCTGTGTCTCCCTCTCTCTACCCCTCTTCTGCTTGTACTCTCTCTCTCAAAAATAAAAATAAATATTAAAAAACATTAAACAAACAACACATCTCAGCGTTTTGCCAAACAAAATAGTATACTGACAGCAAATAAACATATGAAATGATGATTAATTGATGGCTCAATTAGTTAAGCATCCTATTTGGCTCAGGTCATGATTTCATGTTTCGTGAGTTTGAGCCCTGAATTGGGCTCTCTGCTGTCAGCATGGAGCCTGCTTCAGATCTTCTGTCCCTACCTCTCTCTACCCCTCCACTGCTTGTGCTCTCTCAAAAATAAACATTTAGGGGCACCTGGGTGGTTCAGGCAGGTAAGTGTCTGGTTTTGGCTCACGTCGTGATCTCACGGTTCCTGGATTCAAGCCCTGAGTTGGGCTCTATGCTGACAGTGTGGAACCTGTTTGCAATTCTTTCTCTCTTCCTCGCTATCTGCCCCTCCCCCACCCTCCATTTCTCTCAGAATAGATAAATTAACAAACCTTAAAAAAAAGATGACCATGGGAATGCAAGTTGGTGCAGCCACTCTGGAAAACAGTATGGAGGTTCCTCAAAAAACTAAAAATAGAACTACCCTATGACGCAGCAATTGCACTACTAGGCATTTCTCCACGGGATACAGGTGTGCTGTTTCGAAGGGACACACGCACCCCCATGTTTATAGCAGCACTAGCAACAATAGCCAAAGTATGGAAAGAGCTCAAATGTCCATCGATGGATGAATGGATAAAGAAGATGTGGTACATATATACGATGGAGTATTACTCGGCAATCAAAAAGAAGGAAATCTTGCCATGTGCAACTACATAGATGGAACTGGAGGATATTATGCTAACTGAAATTAGTCAGAGAAAGACAAACATCATATGACTTCACTCATATGAGGACTTTAAGAGATAAAACAGGTGAACATAAGGGAAGGGAAACAAACATAATACAAAAACAGGGAGGTGGACAAAACATAAGAGACTCATAAATATGGAGAACAAACAGAGGGTTGCTGGAGGGGTTGTGGGAGGGGGGATGGGCTAAATGGGTCAGGGGCACTAAGGAATCTACTCCTGAAATCACTGTTTCACCATATGCTAACTAATTTGGATGTATATTTTAAAAAATAAAAAATTAAATTAAAAAAAAAAGATGGGGGCGCCTGGGTGGCACAGTCGGTTAAGCGTCCGACTTCAGCCAGGTCACGATCTTGCGGTCCGTGAGTTCGAGCCCCACATCTGGCTCTGGGCTGATGGCTCAGAGCCTGGAGCCTGTTTCTGATTCTGTGTCTCCCTCTCTCTCTGCCCTTCCCCCGTTCATGCTCTGTCTCTCTCTGTCCCAAAAATAAATAAACGTTGAAAAAAAAAATTAAAAAAAAAAAAAGATGACCATTTCAAAATTAACAAGAGTGTGGAAAAAGTGGAACCATCATACACTGCTAGTCAAAATATAAAATGGTTCAACCACTTTGAAGAAGAGTTTGGCACTTTTTTTTTTTAAGGTCTGACTGGATTTATTCAATGGGTAGCATCCCATTTAACAAATAGAAGGGTGCTCCCAAGGCAGTTTTTTTTTTTTTAAATGTAGGCTCCATACCCAATGTGGGGTTTAAACTCACCACCCAGAGATCAAGAATCGCATGCTCTACCGACGGAGCCAGTCAGGCACGCCCCAAGGCAGCTTCTTAAAAAGTTAAAACACACCTACTCCATGAGTAGACTTCCAACAGAAATGAAAACTTATGTCCACACAGTCTTCTCCACTAATACTCACAGCAGCTCTATTATTAACCGTCCCCAATGAAAACAATCGATGGCACAAAAACAGACACATAGACCAATGGAATAGAATAGAAGCCCCAGAACGAGACCCACAAAAGTATGGCCAACTCATCTTTGACAAAGCAGGAAAGAACATACAGTGGAAAAAAGACAGTCTCTTTAACAAATGGTGCTGGGAGAACTGGACAGCAACATGCAGAAGATTGAAACTAGACCACTTTGTCACACCATTCACAAAAATAAACTCAAAATGGATAAAGGACCTGAATGTGAGACGGGAAACCATCAAAACCCTAGAGGAGAAAGCAGGAAAAGACCTCTCTGACCTTAGCCGTAGCAATTTCTTACTCGACACATCCCCAAAGGCAAGGGAATTAAAAGCAAAAATGAACTACTGGGACCTTATGAAGATAAAAAGCTTCTGCACAGCAAAGGAAACAACCAACAAAAGTAAAAAGCAACCAATGGAATGGGAAAAGATTTGCAAATGACATATCGGACAAAGGGCTAGTATCCAAAATCTATAAAGAGCTCACCAAACTCCACACCCGAAAAACAAATAACCCAGTGAAGAAATGGGCAGAAAACATAAATAGACCCTTCTCTAAAGAAGACATCCAGATGGCTAACAGGCACATGAAAAGATGTTCAGCGTCGCTCCTTATCAGGGAAATACAAATCAAAACCACACTCAGGTATCACCTCACGCCAGTCAGAGTGGCCAAAATGAACAAATCAGGAGACTATAGATGCTGGAGAGGATGTGGAGAAACGGGAACCCTCTTGCACTGTTGGTGGGAATGCAAATTGGTGCAGCCGCTCTGGAAAGCAGTGTGGAGGTTCCTCAGAAAATTAAAAATAGACCTACCCTATGACCCAGCAATAGCACTGCTAGGAATTTATCCAAGGGATACTGGATGCTGATGCTGATGAGTGCTGATGCAGAGGGGCACTTGTACCCCAATGTTTATAGCAGCACTCTCAACAATAGCCAAATTATGGAAAGAGCCTAAATGTCCATCAACTGATGAATGGATAAAGAAATTGTGGTTTATATACACAATGGAGTACTACGTGGCCATGAGAAAGAATGAAACACGGCCCTTTGTAGCAACGTGGACCGAACTGGAGAGTGTTATGCTAAGCGAAATAAGCCATACAGAGAAAGACAGATACCATATGGTTTCACTCTTATGTGGATCCTGAGAAACTTAACAGAAGACCATGGGGGAGGGAAGGGGAAAAAAAAAAAGAGGTTAGAGTGGGAGAGAGCCAAAGTATAAGAGACTCTTAAAAACTGAGAACAAACTGAGGGTTGATGGGGGGTGGGAGGGAGGGGGAGGGTGGATGATGGGTATTGAGGAGGGCACCTGTTGGGATGAGCACTGGGTGTTGTATGGAAACCAATTTGACAATAAATTTCATATATTGAAAAAAAAATAAACTCTTCAGCATAAAAAAAGGAAAACAATCGAAACATTTATGAACAAGTGAATGCATAAACAAATTCTAGTATAATAATAAAATGGGATACTGCAGCAATAAAAAGGAATGAACAACTAATATGTACAACAAAATGTGTGAAACTGAAAACTATGCTGAGTAAAGGAAGGCAAACAAAAGATTTAATGTTTATAAACTTCTAGAAAATGCATACTAATCGGCGACAGAAAGTGTGATCCAGCAGTGATCAGGGAACAGCAGATGAGAGAAAGGAGAGTAGGATTATAAAGGGGTATAAAGAAATCCAAACCAGCCCACACAATGAGATCATGTGAAGCCCTGAGAGGACAGGAAGAAACAAAACAGCTTTCAATCTCTAGCTGCTCAGTCCTGGGCGGGCTACTGTAGCTCCAATGTCTATGTGAATGCAACCACGTGAAAGATCTAAAGGACAAGTGTCTAGCAAGGCCTTCACAAATTCTTGACCCACAGAAACCATGACAGATAATAAAATGATAATTACTATTTCAAGCTACTAAGTTTGGGGGAGTTTGTTAGATAACAAGAGACACCAGAACAGACCATCAGCACTGCTTTTATATAGCTGTTTCTTGGTCACCACTAGTATGCCTCATGTTCTCGTATCTTCTACAATTGTCAACTCCTGAAACTTCTGCTGAGATCTCTTGAGTCATCAGTAAACCCTGCTCCCAATATCTTTAACCTCTTCTCTGAATATTCCCTTTACCTCCTTGCTTTAAAATCTAACTTTCCCCAAAGATGCCTCTTTCCTTGCAGATATCTCAAATGAAATGTCTTCTCCATATCCCTCAAATCATCATACCACAGATGGGGAAGCAATCTTACTTGCTCCTTACACCCACTTCCAGATTTTTCCTCTCTCCTTCCTTCCTAAAAACCCTGTTTCAAGAACCCTGTTACTAGACTACACTGTCTGCTGTTCCTCTTTATGTAATCATCTACAGCCATCTGAGCCACGCTTCCTCACTCCCCTGAGATTTAGTGTTGTCTCCAACGCTACTCCTGCCATTCTTGGTTATTAAAAAACCCACATAGCTGATTCTGCCAATACCCTAACCGTCCAGGTCCTTAAACTCCTCCATACTAATGATCTTGTACACCACCCAATCGCAGTTACTAGCTTCTATGGTTAACAATAACTGAACATTTCCATAAACTCAGTTTAAAGAATCCTACTCTCCTTGGACAGAACACATGAACAGACATTTCTTGGAAGATGATAGAGGGCCAAAGACACATGAAAAGATGCTCAACATCACTCATCATCAGGCAAATGCAAATCAAAACAATGAGCTATCAACTGACACGTCATGTTAGCTAAAATCAAAAACACAAAAGAAACAAGGGTTGGTGAAGATGTAGAAAAAAGGAATCTTCACGCACTGCTGGTGGGAATGCAAACTGGATCAGCCTCTATGGAAACAATATGGAGACTCCTCAAAATATTAAAAACAGAACTACGTCCTCACCTGCCATGAAAACAGAACCATCCTATGATCCAGTAAATTGCATTGCTGGGTATTTACCCAAAGAACACAAAAACACCACCCTGAAGAGATATATACACCCCTATGTTTATTTTAAATATCAATTTATCTTATAACTGTACTCTTTAATTCCCATCCCTTATATCCCCTATATATAAATACACACACACACACACACACACACACACACACACACACACACATCTTTATCCATTCATCTATCAATGGATACTTGGGCTGCTTCCACAGTTGGCCTATTGTAAATAGTGCTGCTATAAACACAGGGGTGCATGCATACTTCTGAATTGGTGTTTTTGTATTCTTTTGGTAAATACTCACTAGTGCCATTGCTCATTTTTTGAAGTAAACTATGTGCCCAATGTGGGTTTTAAACTCATGACCCTAAGATCGAGTCACATGTTCTACCAAATGAGACAGCCAGGCACCCCTCATTATGGTTTTGGTTTGCATTTAACTCATAATGAGTGATGCTGAACATTTTTCATGTGTGTTAGCCACCTCTATGTCTTTGGGGAAATGTCTGTTCAGTCTTCTGCCCTTCTTTTTTTTTGGTTTTTAAATTTTTTTTTAAGCTCAACATCCACCAACCTGGGGCCTGAATGGAGGACTCTGAGATCAAGAGTCATGCACTCTACTGACTGAGACAGCCAGGGGCCCCTCTTCTGCCCATTTTTAAATTGGATTATTTGTTTTTTGGGGGTTAAGTTCCATCAGTTCTTCACATATTTTGGATACTAACCCTTTATGGGCTATGTCATTTGCAACTATCTTCTCCCTTTCAGCTGGCTACCTTTTAGTTTTGATAACCATTACCTTTGCTGTGCAGAAACTTTTCATTTTAACGGAGTCCCAGTAGTTTATTCTTGCTTTTATTTCCTTTGTCTCAGGAGATATATTTAGAAAAATATTATGACCAATGTCAGAGATTTCACTGCCTGTACCCTCTTCAAGGCTTTTTATGGTTTCAATTATCATATTTAGGTCTTTAATCCATTTTGGGTTTATTTTTGTGTATGGTCAAAGAAAGTGGACCAGTTTTGTTCTTTTCCATGCGGCTGTCCAGTTTTCCCAACACCATTTGTTGAGATTTTTTTTAAGTTCTTTTATTTGAGAGACAGAGAGAGTATGAGCAGGGTAGGGGCAGAGAGAGAGGGAGAATCTCAAGCAGGCCTTGAGCTATGCACACAAAGAGCAACACGGGGCTCGAACCCACGAACTGTGAGATTATGACCTGAGTCGAAACGAATTGGACACTTAACCAAATGAGCCACCCAGGCACCCCTAAGAGATTATCTTTCTCCCAATGCATACTCATCTCGCCTTTGCCAAAGATTAACTGACCATATAATTGTGGGTTTATTTTTGGGTCTTCTGTTCTATTCCACTGATCTATGCATGAATTTTTATGCCAGTACCATACTGTTTTAATTGCTACTTCTTTGTAACCTAACATGAAATCTGGAGTTGTGATACCTTCAGTTTTGTTCTTGCGTTTTAAGATTGCTTTGGCTATTCGACATATTGGAGTTCCATACAAATTTTAGGATCGTTTTAGTTCTGTGAAAAATACTGTTAGTATTTTCACAGGGATTTCATTAAATGTGTAGACTGCTTTGGGTAGTACACACATTTTAACAATATTTGTTCTTAAAACCTATAGCATGGAATGTCTTTCCATTTCTTTGTCTTGAATTTGGCTGGCATTTCATTCACCTCTAAGTTTATTGCAGCATTATTTACAATAGCCAAATTACAGAAGCAGCCCTAGTGTCCACTGATAGATGAAGGCATAAAGATGTGGTATACATACACAATGGAATATTACTCAGCCATCAAAAAGAACAAAATCTTTTCACTTGCAACAATGTGGACGAAGCTAGAGAGTATAACGCTAAATGAAGTAACTCGGAGAAAGACAAATACCATATGATCTCACTTATATACAGAATTAAGGAACAAAGTAAGAAAAGGGAGGACACCTGGCTGGCTTGGTCAGTACAGGATGCAATTCTTGATCTCAGAGTAGTGAGTTCAAGCCCCATGCTGGGCTTGGAGTCTATTTAAAATAATATAAATTAAAATAAAATACTTTAAAAAAAAGAAAAAAGAGAGACAAACCAAGAAATAGACTTAACTATCAAAAACAAACTGATGGTTAACAAATGCGAGGGGGCTGGGGGGGGGGAGCACTGGTGAACTAGGTGAAGGGGATTAAGAGTAAATTTACCATGGTAAGCCCTGAGTAATGTATACAAATTGTTGAGCCACTATGTTGTACAGCTGAAACTAGTTTAACATTGTATGTCAAGAACACTGGAATTAAAAAAAAAAAACTAAAAAAAAAAAGAATCCTACTCTCCAACTATCACCTAACCTCTGCAACTTACTTCTTCTATCTGGATGATGACAATCATTCCACTTGACTAGAACAAAACAGTGATCCTCCAAATTTTTAAACTTTTACTATCCTAATGTCCTCCCTTCCCTGCTTAGCCAGCTTAAATTCCATGGTCAATTACTAACATAATTACCTTGTACCCCTCCCTCCCTCCCTTATATCCACTTGGTAAAACTACAGCCCTATTATTTTCAACATTTAATTCACTGTGTGCCTGCCCTCACACACCTGAATTCAACTTAGCTGGAGAAAAACACAATCAAGCTGTCTAGTATCTTTTAAACTCATGATCAAAATCTCAAGTAAACCTGTCATGTTGCCTAACAACACTGCCACTACATTTCCCTAGTCCAATACTCCTCTACTCTCCCTACTTTGCACCCACTTTCTACTTTCTTTCTGCTCAAAACTCCAACACCTGCCTCCCCTCACTCCTAGTTGATGACCTTATTTCTTTTACTGAGAACAGCCACAATCAAAAGACAGCTTCCACAAATCTCCCCATCCACACAAGTCTGTGCCCATGTAACTGTCACATGAACTGTCAATGTTTCTAACAAAGGCCAAATCCATCTTCTCTTATCTACTCTAGAACACTGCTTCGACACTTCTCTTTTGCCCCTTGTATCAAGTTTTCCATCCTTATTCAATCTTTCGCACCAGACCAAAAAGCGTTGAAACAGATTTCTATCATCTAACAAAAAAAACAGTTAAGAATCCTGTTTATTTTACCCTCCCCTTCATCTATCGGCCAATTTCTCTACCTTCTATTTACAAAACTTGAAATATTTATTTACAAGTTTTGCCTTGACTTTCTCCTCTCCCCGCTCCAAACTCACTCCAATCAGATTTCACCCTTATAAACCTATTTCCCTCCCTTATAAACCTATTCCACTTGCAGTCTTCTGACCTCAGTACATCTCCGGAAAAAACAATTTCATCTTTTCATGACTGCAGGTCAATCTTGGAATTATCTTTGATTTTCCTCTCTCAAACCTCCATTATCGAATCCATATGCAAAACCCGTTGCCTCTGATTTCAAATTATAACCGGAAAGCAAGTACCTTGCTTTCCATCGCTAACACCTCGATGTAAAACTGGCACATTTCAATAGTCTCCTCCTTGGTTTACCTGCTTCACCCCGGCCTGCCCCCGCACACTCCCCAATCAGAAACAATGGACAAACCAAGGCAAAATCAAGTTCAGGTAGGAAATCAGTTCTAACCCATCAGGGTGCCCAAGCCGCACGAGGAAGGAGCCTGTAGCTAAAACTCCCAAATGAGGAAAGCCGTAGAAACCTGTGGAATACCGCCCCGCAGTCAGCGAACCCGACCCGGCCAGCCCAGCCGCGGAAGCCCCTAGCGGGACGCTCGGAGCGAGCCCAGTGAGCCTGTCTGAAGGCGATGCCGTCCAAGATCTCACCTGGCCCGTGCCACGCCGGAACAGCACCGAATCCTCCTGCTCGGGGACACCGCTGCCTCCCCCCATCGCCATGGCGAGCCTACTGCCGGGTACACGGCGTGGGCTCCGTCTCTCTGAAAGTGACAACTTCCGCCGCTGGAGGCTTCTGGGAGCGGAAGAGTACGGTGTCCTGCAGGTCGGCCACGAGGCCTGGGACACTCCTGGTGCTTTCTCTAGGAGTCGACTTGCTCTTTCCTGTGTTCAATTATTTGGTTTCACATTTTCCTATGTTGGTAGAGTGATTCCCACCAAGGGTTTTTTTTTTGTTTTAAACAATATATTTTTTAAACAATAGATTTACATAGAAAATAATGTTCATTGCAAGTAACATAGAAAACATGGGTAATACAAAAAAATAAGGGGCACCTGGTGGCTCAGGGGTTTGAGGGTATGGCTCTTGATTTCCCCTCAGGTTATGATCCCAGGGTTTTGGGATCCAGCCCTGTGTTCTGCTCAGCGCTGAGCCTGGAGATTCCTTAAGATTCTCTGTCACTCTGCCCCTCTCCCGTACTGCATGTACTCTCTAAAACAAATAAAAATAAGCCCAGATGTAACCAATGATGATGATATCGCCACCATTTAAAAAGTGCTTTACAGAGTTTTTTATTTTATTTTTTTAGAGAGAGCACGTGAGCCGGGGAGAGGGGCAGAGGTAGAGAGAATCTTAAGGCATCTCTATGCTCAGCGCAAGGCCAGACAGGGGGCTCAACCCCAGCACCCTGGGGTCATAACCTCAGCTGAAATCAAGAGTCCCACGCTCCACCTGCTGAGTCACCCAAGCTCCTTTGTATTTTATTTTCACGACCCAATAAACGACGGGTTATTATTCCCATTTTAAAGATAAGTAAACTTACTGTGGTACTTGTATACTATAGACTACTACTCAGCAATTAAAAAATAGGAATGAGGATCTCCCGAAATGCTTAGACTTGATTTGGGGGTTGTGAGTTTCAGCCCCACAATGGGTTGTAGAGATTAGTTAAAAAGAAAAATCTTTTTTTTTTTTTTTATTAAATTTTTTTTTTCAACGTTTATTTATTTTTGGGACAGAGAGAGACAGAGCATGAACAGGGGAGGGGCAGAGAGAGAGGGAGACACAGAATTGGAAACAGGCTCCAGGCTCTGAGCCATCAGCCCAGAGCCCGACGCGGGGCTGGAACTCACGGACCGCGAGATCGTGACCTGGCTGAAGTCGGACGCTTAACCGACTGCGCCACCCAGGCGCCCCAAAAGAAAAATCTTTTAAGAAAGAATTAAGTATTGATATACGAGGGAAAGAAAAAAAAAAAAAAAAAAAAGGAAACAGCACAGAGCATTCCAGGTAGCTGGATTCCAGGTAGCAGAGTTCATTCCTTTAGCTACTTCTCAATTTTAACATTTAAGTTAATATCCATTCTCCCAAGTCTTCTTTGGTAAATTTTCAAACTTAAAAAAAAAAAAAGGTCAAAATAAACAAAGGGGACTGCATCAAACTTTCATCCTTTGCACAGTGAAGGAAAAGACAACCTACACTGAATGGGTGAAGACATTCTCACATATGATCTGATAAGGGAATAATATCCCAAATCTATAAAGAACTCCTAAAACTCAATGTAAAAAAACCAAAACAGCAATCTAATAAAAAAATATGCAGAGGCCCTGCATAGACATTTTCCCAAAGAACACATGCAGATGTCAATAGGTACATGAAAAGATGCTCAGTATCACTAACCCTCAGGAAAATGCAAATCAAAACCACAATGAGCTATTACCTCACAGGTGTCAGAATGGCTATTATCAAAAAGATAAGAGAGAACAAGTGTTACTAAGGATGCAAAGAAAAGAATTCTCGTGGACTATTGGTGGCAACATAAATTGTTGCAGACACTAGATGAGTGGTAAAGATATGTTTACACACATGCACAATGGAATATAGTCATAAAAAGAATGAAATCTTTACAACAACATGGACACACCTAGAGGATATCATGCTAAGTGAAACAAGTCCAAGAAAGACAAATTACCATACGACTTCATTTATATGTGGAAACTAAAAAACAAATGAACATAATAGATTTATAGAGATGCCACAGGATGGGGGTGGGGGGAGTATGAGGATAAAGTGAAAGGGATAGAGAAGAAAAGTGGGATCAAATGTTGTCTCATGTTTAATAATATGCTGCGTTTTTTTTTTCCCTGTCTTTACATGGGTCAAGCAGGTCTTTAAATCTTACTAGGCATTTACCATTTACTCTTCCAGATTATTCATTAATATTTAGATTGCCAGATGGATTCCATGTACATATGTATTATAATTTTCTTAAAAAATATATCTACCCAAGGAAGTTTGAGGGCTCCACTTTGGCTTCTATCAATATCAGAAACAGATCTATTTTTTTATTTAAAAATTTTTTTTTCAATGTTTATTCATTTTTGGGACAGAGAGAGACAGAGCATGAACGGGGGAGGGGCAGAGAGAGAGGGAGACACAGAATCGGAAACAGGCTCCAGGCTCCCAGCCATCAGCCCAGAGCCTGACGCGGGGCTTGAACTCCCGGACCGCGAGATCGTGACCTAGCTGAAGTCGGACGCTTAACCGACTGCGCCACCCAGGCGCCCCCAGATCTATTTTTTTAAAAAGCCACTTAGATTTTTCTCAATTATAAAAATTTTCATAATGGCATTAAAAAATTTTTTTTATTTAACAATTTTTTTTACATTTTTATTTATTTTTGAGAGACACAGAGAGACAGAGCACAGGTGGGGGAGGGGCAGAGAACAAAGGAGACACAGAAGCCGAAGCAGGTTCCAGGCTCTGAGCTGTGAGCACATAATCCAACCGAGGGTGCCTGGGTGGCTCAGTCGGTTAAGCGTCTGACTTTGGCTCAGGTCATGATCTCACGGTTTGTGAGTCTGAGCCCCGTGTCAGGCTCTGTGCTGTCAGATTGGGGCCTACTTCAGGTTCTGTGTCTCCTTCTCTTTCTGCCCCTCCCCCACTTGTGCTCTGTCTCTCAAAAATAAAAATGTAAAAAAAAAAATTTTTTTAACGTTTAATTTTGAGAGAAGCTAAAAAAAATTTTTTTTAAACGTTTATTTAATTTTGAGAGAGAGAGAGAGAAAGAGAGAGAGAGAGAGAGAAGCTCAGAGAGAATGGGATAGAAGGTCCAAAGTGGGCTCTGTGCTGACAACAGGCCAAAGCAGGGCTCAAACTGACCACCTGGAGAGCAATAGTCACATGGTTCCTCCGACTGGGCCAGCCTGGCACCCCCTCACAATGACATTTGATGTAGAAATTTAGACAGAATTTGCAAAGAGGTTTTTGTCTTTATATTTTTTGAGATATAACTTATATACCATAGAATTCACCATCTTAAAGCATACACTTTAGTAGTTTTTAGCATATTTGAAAGGTTATAAAGCTGCCACCAATTCCAGAACATTTTCATCACCTTAAAAAGAAACATTAGCAGTCACTCTCCATTCTTCCCTCCTTCCAGCTGCTCACCACTACTAATCTACTTTGTCTTTATGGATTTACTTGTTCTGGATATTTTATACAAATGCAATCTATGGCCCTTTGTGTCTGGACTTTTTCACTTAGCTTAAGGTTTTCAAGGAAAAATTAGCATTTTAATACATTTAGAATGGCAGGTTCTTTGTTGAAAGAAGTATTTTTACTTACCAGGATCCTCAACAAAAATGAACCTATGGCATTTTTGCTCTCAAAGAAAAGATGATGTTCTTTTATTCCTGATGGTGACATTCATAATTGAATTACTATATTTTACAAAGTTATTTCATATCATAGACAAAGCACTCAAAGCACTGTGTAGTGAACTTCCAAAGGAAAACCATTTCACCCGATTTGAAGGCACTTATTTAAACATTAAATTTAACATCAGGAACTGGAACAGTCTTTGTGTATATGGAATTTCAATACCAAAATCCTACCTTCCAGTACTCTTGGAAATTGCCCTTGAGCAAATAAAGAATTCAAATGATTCTGACCAGTCTTCCAATTTGATTTTCCAATTTGAATTTCAAATGGGATAGTGATAAACAAATGACAAGGCCAAAGCCAATTAGTTCTTTAGCGTTACATTATCAGGGTCTAGGGGCAGGAGATCATAGATGGGTCTGTGATTTTAGTACAAAATGGCTCACTGAACTGTTAAAGCAGCAGAATGTTAAAAATTACAAATGATGTTTTGGAAGAATATTTGAATGATTTAATAGACAAACGGTAGTGTAATTCATAAAGGGATAGATAGAATTGGCCATCCAGTATGTGAAGGTTTGAGTCCCCACCCTCCTATCCTATATCAAAATACATTCTGGGTGATTTTTATAAAACTTGGGATGGGGGAGATCTTAAGATAGAAACAAGAAACCATGCAAGTACTGAAAACTTGAATACCTTTTGGGAGTCAGGTGGGTAATGTAAATGAGTTAAGGAGGAATAAGCAATAAGAGGTTGTGGGTACTGTCATCAGTAAAGTGGAGCCTATACCTCCCCACCTCCCACTCACTCCACTCAATCTCTGCCCAAAGGTATTCAAGTTCACATTAAAAAGCTTTGACAAATGGGGTACCTGGGTGGCTCAGTTAGTTACGTGACAGATTTTGACTCAGGCCATGATCTCTCAGTTCATCAGTTCGAGCCCCACATTGGGCTGTCTGCTGTAAGCCTGGGACCCTTCAGAGGATCTGAAGATCCTCTGCCCTCCTCTCTCTCTGCCCCTCCCCTGCTTGTGCTGTCTCTCAAAAATAAACATTAAAAAATTTTTTTTTAAGTTTTAACATGTCAGTCAGGATAAGTCTGCTGTCAGTCTGCACCCTTACTTATAAAGAAACTACACTTATGGTAATGTAATTACAAGCAAAATAAAATGAAACTACAAAAAATAGTGTGGAAAATATTTGTAACCTATTAAAAAAACTGCAGAAAAACAGACAAGTACAAACTATTCCTTGAAGAAAAAAAAAATGGCCAATAAATATGAAAATAAGCCTCAGCTCTGCCCTCAGCTGGCCTGATTTCACATCCCTAACCTGCCACTTACTAGCTGGGTAACCTTGGTGGCGATTCCTTAATTAAAATCTCAATTTCTTTATCTATAAAGATAGATATAATAGTACTCACATGTGAAAGCTAAGTAAAATAAAAAGCATAAAGCAGAGAAAATATGAGTACATCAGAAGAGAAAATCCAAATGCCCAATAAACGTGGTAAAACATTCAACCTCTGCAGTCAAGAAATTACAGGGGCACCTGGGTGGCTCAGTCCATTGAGTGTCTGACTTCGGCTCGGGTCATGATCTCGCAGTTCGTGCATTGGAGGCCTGTGTTGGGCTCTGTGCTGACAGCTCAGAGCCTGGAGCCTGCTTCAGAATCTGTGTCTCCCTCTCTCTCTGCCCCTTCCCTGCTCACACTCTCTCAAAAATCAACATGAAAAAAAAATTACCAACTAAGATACCACTTTTCCCACTCAGGATAGCAATATCAGAGATTAATATTTGATGTTATCAAGGGCATGGGAAATGGAGAGCTATTTTCTTGTGGGAAATATCTGCTTAAAATTGCAAATGCATGGCATATACCTTTGTACTAGGAATCCTACCTTTAAGAATCCATTCTTATAGGAATAAAAGAACTATTACATAGTTAAGTATGCCTATATTACAGAATTGTTTTTAGTGGCAGAAGCTTACAATCATCCTCAATTTCCATGAGTAAGGAAATTACTTGATAAATTACTATACCAAGGTTAGATTTATAGGGACTGACCTGTAGGCATAGCTTAAAAAAAAAAAAAATCAAGTTACAGTAAGTTTTCCACTTTTGTTTAAAAAAAAAAAATTCCCTGTAGTGGGTTGAATGGTGGCCCCCAAAATGATATGCCCACCAGATACAGCTATTGTGATTTGACCTTATTTGGAAAAGGGTTTTGGTAATGTAACTAAGGAACTCAGGATGAGATCATCCCAAATTAGAGTGGGCCCTAAACCTAGTGACAGGCATCCTTAAAATAAACAAGAAGAAACCTGAGAAAAGAAGGCTATGTGAAGAGAGACATAGGAGTTATGGTGCTACAAGCAAACCAATGTCCGAAGCTACTAGAAACTGGAAGAGGCAAAGATTTTCCCCTCAAATCTTCAGAGGGCTTATGGTCCTGCTGATACCTTGTTTTTAGACTTCTGGCCTGTAGAACTGTGAGAGAATAAATTTCTATTGTTATAAGCCACCAAGTTTGTGGTAATTTGCTATAGCAACCCTAGTAAATCCTCAATATCCGTTAGTTATAGTTATGTTTACGAATGCTTAAGCGAGAATTGAGGAAAACTAGACCACAGTTTTATGTATCTTATGTCCCAGCAAATTTTCATTCTTAATATATAATAAGTAGAAGTCATGACTACGAAAATATATACAAAAAATGTTTATGACAGAATCATTCTTAAAAATTTCAAACTAAGAGCAAACCAAATGTCCATGAAAAGTAGAGTGGATAACTAAGTTATGGTGTATTTATGCAACAGAATACTACACAGTTTCATGTTTAAGATGGAACTACTGATACATAAAAGACAAAGCATTCTCAAAGACATAATGTTGAACAAATGAAGTCCAACTCCCATGAGTACATACTGGGTGATTCCACATATGTGAAACTCAAAAACACGCAAAATGCATCTATAGTGATTGTCACAAAGCAGCCTGCTAGAAATGTCCATGTACCTTATTCTTGGTACAGTCTATGTAAAAGCCAATAAAAATAATATACTTACGATGTTCTTTAATACCATTTCACTGGGATAAATGCCCAGGATTGCAATTACTGGATTATACACTAAGGGTATATTTAGTTTCTTACGTTACTCATTTATGGCTAAAGTTCTTTCAGTCTTTTTGTTACATTTTCCCAAATTTTTAATCATGAGCAGACGTTGAATTTTGGGGGGTTGAAAGCTGGTGGAGATAACAGTGTATGTATGACCTTCATCATTTCTCACACTTCAGACATTTCCTTCCCACCTTCACCATTAACCATATCATGTATCTGTATTTTTTAATTTTAATCTTAGCCTTGCAACAAGATTAGTGGACTCTACAAGGTTGCCCAGAATCTCTTCCCTCCTTTCTGGCAACAGAACCCCACATTTGCTAGGGGGACCAACTGTTCCTCACTGGATGAAGTCTTGGTTATACCATCATCTTAGGCACCTATCCTCCCCTTGCTGAGGGGTAAGCGTGTAACCTAAACAAGTTCATTTGGAGGAACTCTGAATGGCATTAGGACTGAAAATAATTGCCCAAATTTCAATCTGATAGCAGCATTGTGGGGAAAAAAGCTTCTCATGGTACCTGGAGCTATCCCCACTGTTGACTTTTCCTGAGGCTTCCGTCTTCAACTTTTCCTTGGACTCTGGAGTCTGTCATCCACTTAAATATTCATTGTGGTTATTTGTAATTAATGATTCTGTTTGCAACTAGAAATTTCAATATACCATCAAATCACAGACCTGATGTGCTTCTAGGTCTTCAAGCATACCGATGCATAACTCTATGTTAAGTGTTTATTCATAAGCCACCCTAACAGTCATCTTTAGTACAATACCTTGAACAATACCCCCCCCCCCAAATTCCAAGTCCTTGACAAAATCCTTCATCATGCAATATATGTCTATAAAAACAAAGTATTCAATAGGATTTTGTCTTGATTACGGCCAGGTTGGTTGACTCTTAGAAACTAAAAAACTGTAAAAAGCCTTTTTTCAGTAATACTGAAGGAAATGTTCCTGCATGGATCACCAGCAAGCAAAGTCATGTCCAACTGATAAAGTAGCATGAGTAGGATGTGGTATGGAAAATATTTCTATAAAAGCTCTATTAACCAAAATCAAATTTTAACATTTCAATTTTCCTGGGCAAATAGCCTAACAGCAGGCTACTCTGAACTTTTTCATGTTAGTTAATTTAGTGGTAAAAGGTTTTTGTTTTTAAGAAGCAAAGTTCTAAGGAAAAGCCTGTATGAAGTTTTACACTTTGCTGTAATTTATGGGAAATTCTAATGGAAAATTATGATTGACAAGTCCATAAAAATAATTCAATTTTTCAATTGAATTCTCATCGTTTTTTTTCTTTTTTTAAAATAGGTCCTCGTCACCAAAGGCAAATAGGAGTTTACCTCAACAAGTTGACATGCTCTGTGCTTGGGTTGTATCATTGCTAGTACCCGACACAGATGGTAAGACGTACCAATCTCATTATCTAAACCGCCAAAGTCAATTTTATATTAGGTTTCCACGTGAGGGATATTTTCCCTTCCGTAGCTTCATGAGGTATGATTGACAGTGTATTTAAGGTATACAATATGATTTGACATACACATATTGTCAGAGGACATGCTTTTTTAAGGTCAATAGTTTTCAAATAGCTTATAGGCTCAAAGCTACCAGCAGGACACATGCCTTGAATAGAAAGAAGAGCTCTTTTCATAAAGGCACAACTTGAAAATACATCAAGATTCTCACTTTATACAAGTGAGTAGACTCTTCCCAACTATGAAAACATGCAGAAAAAGAACAAAATATACTTTTTAAAAAGTGAGAAAAATAATGTCAGTAATCAGTATTTCCTGCAAGCTTTACTTTTCAAAAACAACCTACAGTGTGTTAAGTGGGTAACAATTTCTTACACACACAACAGAAAAGGCATTCAAAAGGAGGCAAGCAGCTGATGAAATTGACCTGTTATCACCTTGGGCAGGAGTGGCTGCTACCTCTTACATTTCAGCAGGACTTAGGAAGATTGCTAACAACAATCCAGTACCTCCTATTAAGGATGATGCAAGACAGCAACTTTAACGCCTAGAAGAGTGTTCCGTGGTCTTCAGAATTTAAGTTACATTTTAAAGTTGGCACTACTTTGTCTAAATTTTTTTTTTCAACGTTTATTTATTTTTGGGACAGAGAGAGACAGAGCATGAACGGGGGAGGGGCAGAGAGAGAGGGAGACACAGAATCGGAAACAGGCTCCAGGCTCTGAGCCATCAGCCCAGAGCCCGACGCGGGGCTCGAACTCACGGACCGCGAGATCGTGACCTGGCTGAAGTCGGACGCTTAACCGACTGCGCCACCCAGGCGCCCCTGTCTAAATTTTATCTTGCTTTAGCAACATACCAAAAGAATTAACTAAAGTGAATATATAAATTTACTTCACTGACTGGATGCAATTATTCATCTATATTTTTCCTTACTCTCTTCTTATTCAGGTATTAAGGGAAATACCTTGACCAGTTACCCTCTTAGGCTGGAGCCTGCTTTGGAATCTGTGTCTCCCTCTCTCTCTGCCCCTCCCCAGCTTGTGCTCTGTCTCTCTTGATCTCGGAAATAAACATGAAAAAAAAAGTTTAGCTATTTAACTTACCCTGCTTAAATATACTACAACCAAAGAAACTAAAGTGTCAATACATTAGAGCAATTAAACTTCATTTCTTCCTGTCATGTAACTTTTGTCGGCTTTGAGGAAACAGTCATGTTCAAGTAAAAAATGAAACCCTTTATCTTAACAATGAATTCATTCAAGTAAATGCCAAATAATTAAGATTCAGTTTTGAAATCTTAATCATTACAACATAGAAATCTTCCTTATCCTAATATCCATGTTCTTTTACAAATTGTACTTTTCCCTAGATTTATAAAGATTAACTGATTAAGAAAAGTTTACATTTTGATACTTTTTATTTTTGAGAGACAGAGAGAGAGACAGAGCACAAGTGGGGAAGGGGCAGAGAGAGAGAGGGAGACACAGAATCTGAAGCAGGCTCCAGGCTCTGAGCTGTCAGCACAGAGCCCAACCTGGGGCTTGAACCCAGAAACTATAAGATCATGGCCTGAGCTGAAGTTGGACACTTAATCTACTAAGCCATCCACCCAGGCACCCTGATTTTTTATTTTTACTTTTTTAATGAGACAGAGTGCAAGCAGGGGAGGGACAGAGAGAATCCAAAGTAGACTCTATGCTGCCAACACAGAGCTTGACACAGGGCTCAAACCCACAAACCTTAAGATCAATGACCTGAAGTTGGTCGCCCAACCAAGACATTGGTAGAGAGAGAAGGAAACAGAATCCCAAGCAGGCTCTGTGCTCGATCCTAGGAACCTGAGATCATGACCAGAGCCGAAACCAAGAGCCCCTCTTGGTGCCCCTCTAATTCCATCTCTCAGTAGAGAGCTCACTTGGGATTCTCTGTCCCTGTGTCCCAAAATAAAAAAAAAAAATTAAAAAAAGACATGGATGGCACAAAAACATACTCAGATCAATGGAACGGAAGAGAGAATCCAGAAATGGACCCACAAACGTATGGCCAACTAATCTTTGGCAAAGCAGGAAACAATATCCACTGGAATAAAGACAGTCTCTTCAGCAAGTGGTGCTAGGAAAACTGGACAGCGACATGCAGAAAAATGAACCTGGACCACTTTCCCACACCATACACAAAAATAAACTCAAAATGGATGAAAGACCTAAATGTAAGACAGGAAGTCATCAGAATCCGCGACGAGAAAGCAGGCAAAAACCTCTTTGATCTTGCCCACACCAACTTCTTACTCAACACGTCTCTAGAAGCAAGGGAAACAAAAGCAAAAATGAACTATTGGGACCTTATCAACATAAAAAGCTTCTGCAGAGTGAAGGAAAGAATCAGTGAAACTAAAAGGCAACCGACAGAATGGGAGAAGGTATTTCCAAATGACGTATCAGATAAAGGGTTAGTATCCAAAATCTTTAAAGAACTTATCAAACACCCAAGAAACAAATAATCCAGTGAAGAAATGGGCAAAAGACATATCTCCAAAGACATCCAGATGGCCAACAGACACATGAAAAAGTGCTCAACATCACTCATCATCCAGGAAATACAAATCAAAATCACTTGAGATACCACCTCACATCTGTCAGAATGGCCAACATGAACAACTCAGGCACCAACAGATGTTGGTGAGGATATGGAGAAAGAGGATCTCTTTTGCACTGCTGGTGGGAACGCAAATTGGTACAGCCAGTCTGGAAAAGAGTATGGAGCATCCCCAAAAATTAAAAATAGAACTACCCTACGACCCAGCAATTGCACTACTAGGTATTTACCCAAGGGATACAGTATGCTGTTTCAACGGGGCACATTCACCCCAATGTTTATAGCAGCACTATCAACAATAGCCAAAGTATGTAAAGAGCCCAAATGTCCATCAATGGATAAATGGAAAAAGAAGATGTGGTATGTACGTACAATGGAGTATTACTCGGCAATCAAAAAGAATGAAATCTTGCCATTTGCAAATATGTGGATGGAAGTAGAGGGTATTATGCTAAGCTAAATTAGAGAAAAACAAATACCATAGGACTTCACTCCTGTGAGGACTTTAAGGCACAGAACAGACGAACCCAAGGGAAGGGAAGCAAAAATAATTTAAAAACAGGGAGGGGGACAAAACAGAAGAGACTCTTAAATATGGAGAACAATCGGAGGGTTACTGGAAGAATTGTGGGAGGTGGGATGGTCCAAATAGGTAAGAGGCATTAAGCAATCTACCCCTGAAATCACTGTTGCACTATACGCTAACTTGGATGTAAATTAAAAAAAAATTAAAAAACTTTTCAAATTAAAATTGTGAAAACAAAAAGACATGGAAACTACTCATTATGGAAAAAAAAAAAAAGCAAAGGATACAGCTCAGAGCCTAACAAGTGCTTTGTATTCACGAATTATCAGTATGTAGAAAATCTGGAGATGGGAGTTCAGAAATCAGACCCATCAGGAATCTTTGTGGATGGGGTGCGTGGTTCAGTTGGTTAAACGTCGAACTCTGGATTTTGGTTCCAGTCATGATCTCATGATTTGGGAGATTGAGCCCCTGCTTGAGATTCTCCTCTCCCTCTTCCCTTTTATTATAAAGTTGACTTTAATACCTACATTAAGTTTATGACAAAGATTCTAGATTTAAAAGAGATTATGTTAGCTTATCACATTACCTCTTTGTTAGATAAACGCTCACTGCTGATAAAAAAATAACATTCAACAATATGTCTCATGCATAGTTTTTGTTTTATTCTTTGAAGAATGGTTCTGAAACATCACACTAAGTCAGGCTGAGAGGTAAAGTTTAAATAGTTTTGTAAGGACGTGTTGTAACATAGGACTGCTTACTCCACAAAATTTTAATCAGAGCTTATGATACACCTTGTTGGCAGTAGCACCCAGGTTTTCCAAACAGTCATCATTTTTCTCTCGTCTGCATAGACTTCTTCTCATTAGCTGCCTTCTGCTTTTGTTGCATTATCTCAGAGTCCCTATAATGGGGGAAAAGGCTGTAAGTTGTTACATAAAAACTCATTTTACATTCTCACTTGTTTTCTATACATAACCCATTAAGCATATTAAGATACAATTTAAAACAAGATAAGAATTCATGTCTTTGTTTTCTTGGAGACAGAATGGGAAAAAAAAAAAAGAATGGAAGGGCTTTGAAGCTGGATCTTATTTTGAAAACCATCCCTGTTGTTATGGTCTTGGGCAAGTAACCTCAAAGATCTTTCAAAATCACGACACTACTTACCAGGGTTGTTCTATGGAATAGCTACCAATGTATACACTGGCCATTAGGCAGCTACATACAGAAGAGACCCTTATTTAAAAAAAATGTATTTAATGGCTTTGTAATCAACACCTACTATCTGTTCATGAGTTCCAGCCCTGCATCAGGCTTGTTGCAGACAGATCAGAGCCTGGAGCCTGCTTAGGATTCTGTGTCTCCCTCTCTCTCTACCCTCCCCCTCTCGTGCGCTCTCTCAAAAATAAACATTAAAAACAAACACAAAAAGCTTATGTATGAGTATGAAGGAAAAACAACACACCTACAAAGAAAAAAAAAAAAGCAATATTTACTTTTCTGTTTGAAACCAAGCTCTGTTGTGCTTGCTGTAACCTCAGTAATGTTACTGAAGTTCAGAGCATCAGTTTCCTGTTCTATACATTGAGGCTAACATTCCTTCTCAGGGTGATGAGTAGAGGTAAAATGCACATAGTACCTAGAACAGAGCTTTCTAACAAGTGTATAATAATTCAACAGTGACTATTATTGAACCAAGCTAGACTCGATCTAGAGATCTAGACATCTTCACTAAAAATTCCAGGTTCAGGGGCGCCTGGGTGGCGCAGTCAGTTAAGCATCCGACTTCAGCCAGGTCACGATCTCGCGGTCCGTGCTCTGGGCTGATGGCTCAGAGCCTGGAGCCTGTTTCCGATTCTGTGTCTCCCTCTCTCTCTGACCCTCCCCCGTTCATGCTCTGTCTCTCTCTGTCCCAAAAATAAATAAACGTTGAAAAAAAAAATTAAAAAAAGAAAAATGCCAGGCTCACTGATTGGTACTATGTTCACTTTTACTCCAATGTGAGTAAGGAGAAATTTAAGACAAACCTTACCACTTTACTACCACGGAAAGCATCAAGTGATCATTATCCCAATGTGGGGCTTCAACTCATAACCATGAGATCAAGAGCTGCATGGTCCACAGACTGAGCCAGCCAGACACCCCAAAACACTGATCTTTAACTCCAGTTGCACATCAGCATCACCTGAGCAAATTTTGAAAGTTAGGTTTAACTTACACACAATAAAATTTATCCAGAGCACCTGTTATGCCCAGCCCCAAACCAATTAAAGAAGGACTGGAATTAAAACACAGGCTTCAGTAACACTCAAGGCTTCCCACGTGTTTCTAATGTGCAGGCTTGAGGACCACAGAGAAGCCCTGCTAAAGCATGTGCCATCACTTCTTCACCTGACCTCCAAGTTGTACATAGACAAAATTAGAGGGTTTTTTTTTTTTTTTTTGTCTCCCATTATACCATGCTTTTATGTGTTCTGGAAGGCCTAACAGTGGGGAAATAAACTACTTGTTACCATCTTAAAAACAGAATGCCTGTTTGCAATGATGGCTGCTTCTCTTTGTTCTTCCTCTTTACATACTACCTCAACCCTACACGTGCTCCCCTTAAATGGGAATTTAAAACACTGACATTTATTAAAGACCTCTAATAATTTAGAGACCCAACTTTCTAGTTGTGGAAGCACTGACTTTCTCAACAAATTATGCTTGGAGAGTTCTAGAATTAAGGAATCTCCTGGCCTCAAAGCCATTCTTAATTAAAACAACAAAAATTGGGGTGCGTGGGTAGCTCAGTCCATTAAGCATCAGACTTGGATCTCAGCTCAGGTCTTGATCTCAGGGTTTTCAGTTCAAACACCTCATTGGGCTCAGTGCTGGGCAAGAAACCTACTGAATAAAACCTTTTACAAAGCAAAACCAAAACACATGCTGGCTTTCATTAAAAAACAAAACAAAACAAACCCCCCAAAACCCCCAAAGTACAACAAAGTAACTACAGTGCAATTTTGAGTTATTTGTTTACTACTGTAAAAAGGCAGCAGATTGATGAAGTTTCAAGGGTTTAAGTACACGTATCATTTAAAGCCATCTTCTTGGTGAGAAATTTTAAGCTGTGCTCTGAGAGTATTTCTGTATTATTACAAAATTACAATTAATTTTCTATTATTTCTTACATAATTACGTATCAAGGCTGTGGACCTGCATTTTCTCCAACCCAATGGATCTTCAGAAATGAATATAGCTACACACACTTTTTTGTGTCTCTTTCCTAACATTTATCACTGTAATTGAGTCACCTGTCATCCTGACAAGGTTGAGTCGGAGGTCTGCTTCGGAAATGTATCCCTAGCACCTAACAGTGTCTTTCATATGGGAGGCATTCCATTACTTAGCTAAATGAAGTTCTTATGGCTGTGGTGGGGAAGCAGAAGATTCATCCAGGGATTGGGATGACTGTAGTCATATAGTTACAGCATGTGCAGCACAGCTGTTCATCTGTGACCCCTACTACGCAAGCTAAGCTTAGTTCTACCCAGGATTTAAAAAAATTCTTTCCATTCTTAAAAGGAAAACTTCAGAGATTTGACAATTCGATTAGTATCACTTACCTCTGCTTTCTCTGAGAGGTAGTCAAGCTATCCTCTTTTCTTTTTCCCTTGCTAATTTCCTGGGATTTCTTCATGTTTTTCTGGCGGGCAAGTTCTCGCTGATTTCCGCCTGCAAAGTTAAACAGTCATGCTCTTTTCCCATTTCAAAAATTAATACGAATTCCGTTAAAAGACTCTTATTTAAATGCATCTGAAGTTAGCTTTTTATTTTTTAACAGGCCAGCAGAGCACTGCACTGAACAGAGTTCCCATAGTAGCCGAGGAAGAAGCTCAAACACAAACACTTCAAGTCTTAAGGGCATTATCATACCAATTCAGGTGTTCAATTAATGTAAATACCGGATCACTTATAGCCAGCACTCCACTCCTGTGTCTATATGGGTCAGTACGTTCCAAATTAAGGTCTAGCTTTTGAGGAGTATGGAGAGAAGGATAGATACACAGGGAACACAGCTCCACAAGTTGGCCCATCACAATTCCACTGTTAAGCGGGTAAACGCAAACGGTTCAGGATGCATTACCTGGAAGGGCCAAACAAAAGAACTAGGGAGGGAACTCAACCGGAGCTTCCTGTCCTTCTCAGGCCTTAGGACCTTAAGGACCAACTATAAACCACTTTCTGACCAAGCCCCGTCCCGGGGCCGCAGTCTTCACACACCTCACCTCCGGAGAGGTGTCCTTTACCCTGTAACTCGCACTTGGCCGGCAGGCACATGCCCCACTTCTCAGGCGGGCCCGAAGCTAACCGTCCCTCTCCCTCGGTGGGCTGAGAATGGGGTCCCCGCGCCGTCGGACCTAAGGGGATACATCAGCCGGCTCCCGCCTCCTCTCCAGCCGCGCCTACGGACCTCGGCTTCCTCTGCAGACGCTCCCCGCCGCGTCCCTCACCCGTCCGCATACTCACGGGCCATGCCGACACCCGACCGAACCCAAAAGAGAGCCACTCGGAGAAACAACGGCCTCCTAACACGCTCAGCGGTCGTCCCCCCCCGCGGCTCTTGAAGGCTGAGCCCGCGCGGGCGCTCAGCCGGGCTACGCCTCTGCTCCTTCCATCGCCCCGCCCACCGAGGCCCGACCGCAGCTCCCACGAGTCAGGCGGCTGACTGCGCGTGCGCCGCTGGGCAGGCGGGGGCGGTCCTCGCGGTGGGTCCCGGGTTGGCACCTTCTGGAGTTTAATCTGGGCTCGCATCCCCTCGGTCACGCAAATTTGGTCGAGTCTAGAAAGCAGGTCCTGCGTCTGTGGATTTTCCTCACTGTGTACCGAGCCCTGGGGGTTGGCCAGCCCCCTCTTTTTGGTAACGACAAAAACAAACGCCACTATATCTAACTTTTAGACCAAGAACGTTAGCGTTCATTAATCCCCTTGCAGAATCGGGAAGAGGAGGAAGGGGACAAAACCGATTAAGGGTTAACTCAATATGCAAAAGACAGTTTTGGCTCTTTACATATTTTTTTTATTTCAGCACCAAACCTAAGTAGGCTTCATTGTTCCTATTCTGCGGAAGAGGAGATTGAGACTCTGAAACGAGGAGCGACTGTCCTAACAGGTAGGGACTCTTAGAAGTGAGATTTATAGTGAAGATGGACTTTAAATCTGTTAATTTCCCTTTTAGTCTCATTGCCTTTGTCGCGGTGGGCAGTACCGAAGGAATTTTAGGTTAATGGCTCTGTGCTTGGGTTGTATGATAGGAAGGGAATAGCAGGGGATGCAGTTTTATCTCCTATTCACAATAACCTTAGAACGTGGGTAAAAGCCGTGGAGCATTTGCCATTGCTAGAAGCATGTGCAAAGATGCCTGAGGTTAGTTTGATACTTACGTTTTTCATCTCTCCCGTTACTTATTACAAACAAACGTGTAGAGTTATTCTGTACACCCTAAAATCACCTTTTTATAAAGGCTTTTATGTTGGAAAATTTCAAACATCTACAACAGTATGGAAAATACTGCAATGCATTCTCAAGTATATGTGACCAAGCTTCAACAATTTTTATTTTAACTCCTAAAAGTCACCTATTTTACAGAAGGTAGGACAAAGTGGTGAAGACTTGGGGCTCTGGAGATGGAATGTCTTGGTTGAAAGCCCAGCTCTACCAATGAGTAGATGTGTGAACTTGGGTGTGTTATTGCAGTAAAGCTTCCATATTAAATGGGAAGGTAAATGTACCTCTTTAATTAACTGAATTAATGTATGTGAAGTACGAAGTGTTCAGTATATGTTAGCACTCAATATGTTAGCTATTAGCAATCTTTTAACCTCAGAGAGCCTTGTGTGCTTGTCACTCAGCCTAAACCCCACCTGTCTTCAATACTGTTTATGAGCCAAGCATCTGATTCCACTTAAACAACCTCTTCTGGAGTAAATTGAGCAGGGGGAAAAGATTGACTTGTGTGCTGGGTCATTGCGAAGAAGGGAGGGAAGCAATTTGGGATTGGAAAGTAAGTGGAAGTGTTATTGTTTGTGTATGTAGTCTTAATTTACAGTCTAATTGACCTTTTTCTTTGCGGTTGAAAATATACTTTGTGAATGGTAGGGATATACTCAAGAGATATTTGGTGTGTCTGCTAGAGAAAACTGAAGACTTTCAAAATTACTCTGATGCCTTTAAGAATTTACTCCACAAACTTGGTTGTGTAACATATCTTAAGACTTTATATTTAATAATAAAATTAGATCTGATTCTGTTCCCTTATTTATAGTAATGACAAATTAAATCCTTGTTATTAATTGCCTTACCTACAGAATTGTGGGAGTGCCCTAGATTCTTAGATGGAACATAACATTTTGGGAAAGGCAAGATCTTTATACCAGAATATACTGGGCAAAGCTAAATGGTCCTAGTAGTGGCTACAAGATTCGTGAGACATCTTCAGTAGGGGGATCTTTGTCAAGTTCTTGACGTTTTTTAGGTGTATCTGAAGCCCTGTTCCCTCCCCAGATTACTGGAGGGAGCCTACAGAATCCACAGACTTCCATTTTCTTTCCAGTCTTAGAGGAATCTCTTCTCTCTAACGTGCTTTCATCCCTCTTACTCTCAAAAACGCTTCTCTTTCTTCTTCTGGATGACATAGCAACCTTTTTAATTAATTAAAGATTTTATTATTTTGCCATTAATATAGCAGGATGTTCTTGTAGAGTTTTATTCTTCCAAAAAGGAAGTTGGGCCTGGCTGTTGCAATGAGTCAGGGAATTAAAAAGCTCGCCCATACTGTGTACAGCCAATCTCATCTATGGCCATTTTTCTTCTAATCATATAGGTCTTCCCTAACCATATTACCTAAAGTAAGCCAGCCTCCCAATAATCTCTTTCATAATACTCTTTAAATTTCTTTCATGCATTTAATACACTTTTAATCTTGTTTACTTGTTTTATTTTTTTCTCCCCAACCCAGAACACCTTATTTATTGCTCTAATGCTACCTCCTGAAGCAGATTATGAATACATATATTAACTTACTATATAACTATATAGTTAAATTTTTAAAGTGTTTATTTTTGAGCAGACACAGAGTGCCAGTGGGGGAGGGGCAGAAGAGAGGGATACCTATATTCGAAGCAGGTCCCAGGCCCTGAGCTGTCAGCACAGATCCCTACACAGGGCTCAAACTCACCAGCCAGGAGATGTTGACCTGAGCCCAAGTGGGATGCTAACCGACTGCGCTACCCTGGAACCCTTATAACTATATAGTTTTAACTATAATACTTTTTGAACACGTACATTAAAAAGTATACAAAGGTATACGGTGAATGATCTTCATGCCACGACATGTTTCCCGTAAACCTAGTTCCCCTTACAGGAGATAACTTACCAGTTTCTTCATAACTGAATTTGTAATCTATGTTCTACTCAATTTAGAATTTCTAAGCCCTGGGGATGCGCTGGCGAACAGGCACTACTCTACAATACCTTCTTCTTTTTCAAGTTTTTAATTATTTTTCATAATCTCTACCCCCAATATGGGGTTCGAACTCATGCCCTGGTATCAAGAGTGGCAGGCTCCTCCGACTGAGCTAGCCAGGCGCCCCACGATTTTAATAGTCTTATAAAGGGTCTTGGGTCTTAAAAGGGTCTTATAAAAAGTCTATACAGGGTCTTGACTACCTCCTTTCACTCGTTTCTGTAACTCCTAGGGACGCTGGGAGAGGGGAGAGCTGACCACGGAACATCTCAATTTCCGATTCACTAGTAACTCTGTAGTTTGACAGTTACCATGGCTCCGGGCGCTGTGCGTCTTACGCTTTTCCTAGGCGCTGGCTGATGGCGTAATCAGTTCCGGCGCCCTACGAGGGCGGGGAAGCAAGGTACTGGGGGAAACTTAGCAGGGTCATGAAGAAGAGGCGGCGGCGGGAGGAAGGAGGAGGTGGTGGGGGTGTGAACCTGCGGTAGCTGCCCGCTGGGCTGGTGGTGTGGCCGTGTGGAAAGGACGTAGTTCTTAATCCCTTCTCCCGGCAGCAGCCGGGGCTCGGGGCTGAGAGCGGCCGTGGGGCCGCCTCCCCGGGCCCCCTGGCTCCGCCATGTTCCGCAGGGCACGCCTTAGCGTGAAGCCGAATGTCAGGCCTGGTGTAGGCGCCAGGAGCTCCTCCGCTCCCAACCCCCAACGTGGACAAGAGGCTCCCAGGCCCCCGGATCCTGCAGCCGCTTCTTCCCCGAAGCCAGCGGAGTCTACAGATGTGCCCCCGGTGGATTTCGGGGGAACGGAGCCGCAAGAAAAGCCTCCCAGGAGCAGGTAAGAGCATGCAGAGAGGAGCATTTTCATCTGCCCCGCCTCTCTGGGCCTGTCACCCGGAATATGACCCCATGAATTTACTTTAGGAGTATTCTGTCGCTTGCATTGAGTCTTACAGTTGAGACTCTATGAACCTACTCCAAACTGCAGTTTGTCACTCTGGCCACAGGGTGTGGCACATGTGGATTTTGTTAAAGGTCTGTAGTTTCTCCGGGTGGGAATCTTGTCTTCAAGTGGTGGTGAGAAGAGTCCAGGTGTAACAGTCTTGACGTGAAATTTACACGTGGTAATGTTAGAGAGCTTAGATTACTTTGCCATAGTTTTTTTTTTTTTTTTTTCTTCCTTCTGGAGCACTTTGCAGGGGTAGGTACTTTTTTAGATTTTCAAAAAAACATTGATGTAGTCTTAAAAGACCAGTGTTACATTGGTTATGCTGAGTTGTGTCAATGGGGAGGAGATATGGCTGCTTGATTTGATTCCAGGGCGTGCCCCTTTATAGTGGCCATGTTTTCTGAAGGGAAAAAGCATGTGCTAATACCGCATTTGGAGTCAGGATTTTTTTTTTTTCCTTAAAAAATTTTTTTTTAATTTAATGTTTGTTTATTTTTGAAAGAGCGGGAGAGGGGCAGGGGAGAGGGAGACACAGAATCTGAAGCAGGCTCTGAGATGTCAGCGCAGAGCCCAACACCCAGCTGGACCTCACAAGCACAGAGCCCAAGGCAGGGGCTCGAACTCACAAACCGTGAGATCATTACCTGAACCTAAGTGGGACTCTTAACCGACTTAGCCGCCCAGGCGCCCCAGGATTTTTTTCGTAATTTAACAGTTTATCAGACTTTGCCCAGGCAGAATTTGCTTATCTGTAAAATGGAAATAATATTCTCTGATTTGGAGAGTCAAGTTATTGTGGAGTTTAGAAAAAACTGACAAACTCTTGAATAGGACATGGCAGAATAGTTGTCTACAAAAAGTTATCTTTTTTAAAATAAAAGCAATGGTAGTAAATAACAAAGTAGTTAAAATTAAGCCATGTTGGGCTACTAATGGTCTCTGTTTCTGTGATACATATGCGAGGAAACCAATAAAAATGGATCCTATTAAATGACAATGAGATGGTGTAAATTGTTTGTATGCTCTAACCAGAAGGTGAAAATTTTATCCTTTTCTTTTTGGCTTAACTTCCTCTGTTGGCCTGAACTGGTGCTGGGTATAGGATGTTATTTTGCCAGCTTACTGATACTTAGTAATATCCATGTTTCTTATATGAATATTTTTTTCAAAATTCCTCCTCAAAAAAGAAATACAAGTAACAGTCACTGTTAATAAAGTTTGCAGAGGTCCTGTTAACTTCATACAGATGCATGATGATTGATAATTTAATAAATTACTCTGATTCTGTAGTCTTGAGACATTAGAGGTTGGGAATATTTGCTTTCTTAGAGTTGGCATTTAGGGAGTATATTTGATTATTATTATTTTTTTTTACTATGTGTTTTCTTTTTTTGCGGGTCTTTGCAGCTGTAAAAATCTATACAGTGTATGTTTTGTCCTCAACGATTCAACATAATTGAATGAAATGCACAGATGCATGTATCATTACAAAGCCTGATCTCGGTGTCATAAGTTTGGGCCCTATGTTGGGTGTAGAGATTACTAAAAAAAAAAAAAAAAAATTAAAAACATGGAGCTATCCTGCAAATAACCTGGAAAGCTTATTCTATAGGTTTAGGCATTTTCTACTTTTACATAAAACTAATAACATGAAAAATGTAGACTGCTTTTAATTCTTACACCCTCTCTCTTCTTGACTTAATTTGCTTTCAGGCCATTCCTGAAATGTGTATATCCGATCTGAACCATATCTAATATGTATTTTGGAGTGACCAAGTACTTTTTTAAGTTAGGAGTTTGATAGCTGTGTAAGTATTCATACCAGACGAAAGATGAATGATTTCTACCTCAAACAGTATTTGATTGGATTAATGTAGCTCAATGTAGATTCTCAAATACTGTAGTAGAGATATTTTAGCAATTTGATGTTTTGTGTGTTTGGTTTGACTCATCTCAGGTTGATAAAGTAATTTATAATTTAGATCAGGTAGGGGGATGTCAATATAGATTATAAACTTAGTTTTTAAAAAAATAATTGTCGGGTCACTTGGGTGGCTCTGTCGGTTAAGCGCCCGACTTCATCTCAGGTCATGATCTCACGGTCCATGAGTTAGAGCCCCTCATTGGGCTCTGTGCTGACAGCTCAGAGCCTGGAGTCTGCTTCAGATTCTGTGTCTCCCTTTCTCTCTGCCCCTCCCCCGCTCTCCCTTTGTCTCTCTCAAAAATTAATAAAGATTAAAAAAAAAACTTAAAAAAAATAAAAAACCAATTGTCAGTTATATAGTGATTGAAAGTAGGGTAATAGAGTTTTAATTTGTAACTTGGCCTTTTGTTTTTCTTGAACGAGTTAGGATGAGCATAAACTTATATGTTCTAATGCACTAAGGGACTTGACGTTTGAAAAAGATCAGCAGTCTTTGTTAGAATTTATGCATCTGTTAAAATTTTAGTAAAGGGGCGCCTGGGTGGCTCAGTCGGTTAAGCGTCCGACTTCGGCTCGGGTCATGACCTGTGGTTCACGAGTTCGAGCCCCGCCTCAGGCTCTGTGCTGACAGCTCAGAGCCTGGAACCTGCTCTGGATTCTGTGTCTCCCTCTCTATCTGCCCTTCCTCCACTCACACTCTGTCTCTCAAAAATAAATAAACATTAAAAAAAATAAAAATTTTTAGTAAACAAAGTTTTTATTGGAATCTGTCATGAATAATGTGTATCTCAAGTCGTTGATTGTTTTAATAATGAGATTTTACTGGTTTAGATTTTTACCAGGCTAGTTTTTAAAACTAGAATATGAAAGATCCATGGTGTCTTTTTTTTTTTTTTTAATTTTGACAGTGATGAAAAGACTGACAATGAGAATTATGTTGAAGAATCCAGTAAGTCTTCCTCTGCTGTTTCACAGAGAAGAAAGCGAATATCAAGTACTACTCTGGTTAAGCCTGGTGTCAGTGTTCCTTCAGAATCTCATCCCTTATCTACAGTTAATCAAGAAGTTCCACAGCCAAAGCCTATTTCAACAAAAGAGAAACAGCCATGTTCAGACAGATACCGAATATATAAAGCCCAGAAACTAAGAGAAATGTTAAAAGAAGAATTGAGAAAGGAGAAGGTAAGGGAGAAAAATCACATTTGACTGTTCCTACTAGGTTTCTGTTTTTATGTTAGGCATCATTTGGAGGAATAATATCTGTAGTATTTAATGGAGCATAACCACTTAATGTTCCTTATTTTAATAGAAGATCCCCTTTTGTGAATTGAATGATTAATAAGCGCGATGGACTTAATAAGCTATTTTTTCTGCTACGTTAATTTTTATATTCATCTATATCTTTTTTTTTTTTAATTTTTTTTTAATGTTTTTTATTTATTTTTGAGTCAGAGAGAGACAGAGCATGAACAGGGGAGGGGCAGAGAGAGAGAGGGAGGCACAGAATCCGAAGCAGGCTCCAGGCTCTGAGCTGTCAGCACAGAGCCTGACGCGGGGCTCAAACTCACGAACCGTGAGATCATGACCTGAGCCAAAGTCAGATGCTTAACTGACTGAGCCACCCAGGCGCCCCTCATCTATATCTTTGATTGATTTTGGTGAAGACCAAAAATAGAAGGTCTGTTTCTACACACATAGAAAATATACAAAGCATATTTATAAAATAAACTTTAAGTATGATTTTTCGTGACATGAATAACATTCATTTGAATTAAGACAAACTTGAGCAAAATGAATTGGTAATATTTTATAAATTGACAGTATGGAAATTATAAATGGGAAAAATTTGCATTTATGTGTATAGTAAAGCCCATCTTTTTAATCTTGAAGAGCGATTATTTTTCCAAGATTGCACTGTACCAATAGTGAAACATGTAAGCTCTGCAGTTAGATACTTAAGATCTGAATCTTAGAGTCATCCCTTACTATGTATTGTTGGGCAATTTAATTGATTTTTCTGTCTGTATCCTCATCTGCAAAATAAGACTGATGATAGTATGTATCTCATTGGAGGGTTGCAAAGATTGGATGAGTAAATATATGTAAAACACATTTAGACTAGTGCCTGGCAAACAGAAGGAGCTTAACAAATGTCAGCTTTTATTATTACAAAATCCCCTTGTTAATTCAGAGGAAGGCACTTAGTATGGTGCTTTATATTATTCTATCATCTTTGTGTAGTAGATACCACTGTTTTACGCAGGTGGAAACAAGTTTAGAGAAGTTATTTGCTTTGTATCACATATCAGTGCGATTTGAATCTATGTTGTTTAAAATCTAGGTCTCTAAAGATGTTCTATAGAATCTGCTTAGGTAGATTTATTTTCAGGAAGTAAAAAATTAAACATTTGCTGTAAGAATTTTGTAAAATTCACAGAAATCTAGTTCATTACAGGGTAAACAAAAACTATGTATTTATAAATGCTTAGCAAACTATTATAGTTAGAAGGCATTAGTAAGTATGATTTTATACGTTGAGCTTTTATCCAGACCTAGACACTTTAGTTTTTAAAATTCCTTGATGTGCTACACAGTTTAATAATGCAGTTTATGAAGTTTGTCCTAAAATTGGGAATAGTCATGATAAGAATAATACTAAATCACTTGCAATGAATATAACAGTGGGATATACCTTTGAATATAGTACATGTGAAATTCTACATTTATAAAAGAAAAGTGGATCTTTGTGTGTGTTTGTGTGTCCAGAAACAATGGAAAAACAAATATGCCATAAATGAAAGTCAGAAGCCACCAGATCGTTCAAAAATGACTATGAGAGATTTCATATATTACCTGCCAAATAATAATCCAATGACGTAAGTAAATTTTTCTTGTTGTCCTTTCTTTGGGTATGTTGTGAGTTAAGTATCACTTTTAGAGTACAAGTTCGTGTTTTCCAAAAGTATGTTGGCAAAACTTATAGCAAATACGATGTTTTTTCGATAGAATTTTTAAACAACATTTAGTTGTATTTCAGGTAACTGCTTTCTTGGGATGGTGCCCTTTTCCTCTGAAATTAAAAATAAGTTTCCTTTCTTTTTATTTTATTTTATTTTTAACATTTATTTATTTTTGAGACAGAGAGAGAGCATAAATGGGGGAGGGGCAGAGAGAGAGGGAGACACAGAATCGAGAGCAGGCTCCAGGCTCTGAGCCATCAGCCCAGAGCCCGACGCGGGGCTCGAACTCACAGACCGCGAGATCGTGACCTGAGCTGAAGTCAGACGCTTAACCGACTGAGCCACCCAGGCGCCCCCAAAATAAGATTCTTTTGTTACATTACCAAAATGTTATAAAACTAAACAACTTTAACCGATACTGCAGTTTGTGTTTCTTGTACACTATACCCTGATTCTAAAGGAACGCTATAATTTTTATGCTCTACCTCCTAATTATTTATAGTGGATATTATTTATCTTCTAAGAACAAAGCTTCTTTAGTAAAGTTAGCCTGAGGAGGCAGATGGTTTATAATAAATCTCATTGTTATGTTGTTGATGGTTTAGCAGGTGGATGCAGGAGTGTAGCTTTTTTCAGGTTTACCAGGTCTTTGGGTTGCTGCCGAAGGGCCAGAAGCCTAGGTGGTAAGTTGTTTGACATGTAGGATTTGGAGATAAGCCATGTAGGTTGCTTCAGACATGAGGACTGGGAGAGCCTCCCTTCACTAAGGAATTAGAGAGTAAAAACGTTCCTACCTAGGGCATAGCAGGTTTATATTTGATGACAAGGTTTTTGACTGAGAAATTGACTCTTGGGCCACACCGTTATTAATAATAGTGTTATGGTTTATCATATAAAAAAATGCAAGTTAAAATAATTTCCTTCTTTCCAATGGGTAGAATTGACAAGATATATATTGTTCATTTAAAAATATTTTTTATATTAAATATTAAATTGTCTCACATTTAAAAACAGTTGTTGTTTGTTTATTAGTTCTTCACTGGAACAAGAAAAGAAAACTGAAAAATCATTGACACCAGTCCAGACAAGAGAGTAAGCATTTTATCTTAGTGTTTTTTTAAAATAAGTTATTTGATGGGTACAGTTTTTAAAAAAAGAAATCAAATGATGCTTTTTGTTATAGTCAAATTGCATGTGATAGGAATGTTTAGATAGAATCACTAGCAAGAATAAAACTTACTGTCTGATTTAAATCAAAATGTAAGGCGGCCCATACTGTGTATTATAATGGAAATGGCCAATGGTGTTATTTTAACGAAACCTTATATTTTATTTTTATTTATTTTAAAAATATTCTTTTGCTTAATATTTATTAATTTATTTTGAGAGACAGAGTACGTGTTCATGATTGCGGGGGAGAGGGGCAGAGAGGAAAGAGAATCCCAAGCAGGTATTCCCAGAACTATCAGCATGGGGCTCCATCTCCACAAACTGTTAGGTCATGACCTGAGCTGAAATGTTGGATGCTCAACAGATTGAGCAACCCGGGGACCCCTCAATTGAAGCTTTTAGAATTAAAAAGGATTTTGTTTTGTTTTAGAATAGCATAATAAAACAGTACAAAAATCAAATGGAACGAAAGTGTACTGAGAAGTCTTCCAACTCTGTTTTTCTGTCATCTGGTTCCGCTGCCTGAAGGCAACAATTGTTACCAATTTTTTAACGTATCATTCTAATTCTCTTCTGTGTCTAAACAAATAAACGTGTATATATTTTTCTTTTTCTTTCCCTTTTATAGTTAAAAAAAAAATTTTTTTTTAATGCTTTTATTTATTTTTGAGAGAGAGACTGAATGCAGGCGGGCAAGGGGCAGAGAGAGGGAGACATAGAATCCGAAGCAGGCTCCAGGCTCTGAGTTGTCAGCGCAGAGCCCGATGTAGGGCTTGGACCCACAAACCACAAGATCATGACCTGAACTGAAGTCGGATGCTTAACTGACTGAGCCACTCAGGCACCCCATAGTCGGGGAAATTTATAAACACGTCCTTAACATGTAGTATCTTTACTTAGGGTATAGGGAAAATTGGAAATCGAATGAAGGTTGGATTCGAAGTAATTTATTTCAGAAGTTGATAGTACTCAGGAGATCCTTCTCCTGGATATATGAATTAAGCTATCTTTACATTTGGTAGGCAAGAAGGTAAAAGTACTCCTGATGCTGAAGGTCATGAAGAAGTAGAAGAAGAAGTGGATGACGGGCCATTGCTGGTTCCTCGAGTAAAAGTGGCAGAAGATGGTTCCATTATTTTGGATGAAGAAAGGTAAGTTAAAAAAAAAAGAGATTGTGGTTTCAAATATAAGAACAAATGTGCTTTGTCTAATGAGAGAGATTGAATTTCTGCATCATTCATGGTTACCTGAACATATAAACACTAATGTTTATATTTTTTAATGCGTGTTATAAATAGAAAGACGAGTTACATTGAATTGTAATTTTTAGCAATTTTTATGCTGTGTTTGTTATAAGAAGATGGTATTGCTGATCCGTCATCCATTAACCTTCCACAATTGTTTTACTAACTTTACTGGTAATTGGGATGAGCTCCTGAACTAATTATATGCTGGTCTCTACTGATGATACATTTCAAAAATTGGCTCAGTCTTGAACTCAAAATTCAGGTTTTCTTATTATTAACTAATACCATATTTTGGTGTGTGGTTGTAACTAATGAAAATGCAACAAATGAATCAGGTTTAATCAGGGCTAATATTTTATGTAACTTTTGTTATGACAAGGTTTAAATTCACTTTGTAGTTTCTCAGTTATAATATTAAATTTTTCAAATTTGGCATTCTGGAATTTGTTGTTTGTCCAAAGTGTGTTTTTTAAAAAACAAGATAAATTCACGAGTAACTAAATATAAAAGAGGGATGTAAAGTAGTCTGACAGTTCAGTATAAAAATCTTTTTATAGCATATAAAATTCTACGATAATTAAACATAAATGCAGTACTTTTAATAATTGTGTGTTTTTTGCCATTATTTTGTGATGATCATTTTACTGGTCATTAAATAGTTAAAAGCATTGTACTGCTTTGTTTACAGGAATGTAGAACAAAAACATAAGATACTTATGTTTCTTATCTTCTCTTGGGTTTAGCATGATAAGGTAATATGTGTTAAATGTAGGGGACATACAGAAGTCAATAAAATATAAGTAATTTTTTGGTGGCCCAAAGATAATGTGTAAATTTTATATTGCTATTAACGATTTCAGAAGAATGTTGGCATTTAATTTTATTCCTTGGCAATCACATTTTAAGTGAAAATTAACAGAATCTTGGAAAATATGCATACCTCAAGTATATATTATTATACTTTTGTTCCGATTCTGTCATGGCACATTTCAAAATATAACTATTCAAATATCATGTATTATTTTCTTTCTTGTTCTAAGTGCAGATCTATTTAAAAGTGTGTCTCTTTCAGTTTAACTGTAGAAGTTTTAAGGACAAAAGGCCCCTGTGTTGTTGAGGAAAATGACCCCATATTTGAGCGTGGTTCTACAACTACATATTCCAGCTTTAGGAAAAACTATTACTCTAAACCATGGTCGAATAAAGGTAACTAATTTTCATTTTAAATTTTGTGGATATTTATTTGAAGTAAAGTGAATTATTTAAGTAAATGAAATGAAAACCATGTTATTTTCTGTCTAGCTAATTTTATTGGAACTGACCTCTGCATCCGTTCCCCCCCCCCCCCCCCCCCTTATTATGGAACTCCATCTCTGGCTTTATCTTAGTGATCTTTTTAGGAATTAGCATTATGGTAATTTGGGTAGAGTAGTCCTCTCTGTCAAATCCCTGTATAAAAAATAACATGGAAAACTATTAATATTTCTAATACTCATAATAATGTTCTATCTTAGATACTGTTGTATAACAGAGTTTCTAAGCGTCAAAATTGTGCTGTTAAAAAGCATATACTACTTTTTTTTAAGTTTATTTGTTAATTTTGAGAGAGTTAGTGCAAGCAGGGGAAGGGTAAAGAGAGAGGGGGAGAGCGAGAATACCAAGTAGGCTCTGCATTGTCAGCATGGAGGCTGATACCGGGCTTGAATTCATGAACCGTGAGATCAGGACCTGAGCCAAAATCAAGAGTTGGTCACTTAACCGACCGAGCCACCCAGGCGCCTGAAGCTTATAATACCTTTTGAATGGTATCGCTTATTCTTATAAAAAATAATGCAAGTTGTTTTTGGGGAAAAAATGAAACAGAACAGAGTAATTCAGGACAACAAGAAAGATTCTATACTTTCCTCCTCTGTATTCCCCAATCCTATTTTATTGAGGTTACTTCTTTTAATATTTTCTTGTGTGTTTTTTTGGTTACTTTCTTTCACATACTACTTAGTGCACCTTAGTTGCTTATGTTAAGGCAGTAATATAGTGGCTGTGACTGATGGTTTTCTTAAGAACACTTTGAGACCAGATAGGCAGAATGTTGTTTTCTTCTTCTTCCTCTTCTCTTTCCCCTTCTTCCTCCTTCCTCTTTCTTCTCTTCTTCCTCTTCTTCCCCTTCTCTTCCCTCTTCCTAATTTTAGCTTCTTGGTATGAGTTTATAAATTTCTTATGTTTCTGTATTAAAGTTTAGACATTATTTTAGATGCATGAAGTTCTTAGCAATAAAATTGACTAAAGATTTCCTGGCCTTTAATAAAAGACTATTAGATACTCTCAAATTTATTTTTAACTCAAAATATATACTTCATGTAAGATTTTTTTTTTTCCTCTGAAATATTGGGATTAATTTTCATTCTTTCTAAATCTTTTATTTTTACAGAAACAGATATGTTTTTTTTAGCCATCAGCATGGTAGGAACTGACTTTTCTATGATTGGACAGCTTTTTCCTCACAGAGCAAGGATAGAAATTAAGGTAAAGTAAACCCAATACATTTGTTGATTGGAAAAGGACCAAAAATTACTAATACTATTTTTTTAACTTTTGTTTAAATCTCTGTTCATCCTTATTCGTTACTAGTTTTGAGTACATGTGTCCTTTTTTACAGCTCAGAAAGTAATGCAGTATTACTGAATTTTAATATGAGTACAGTCTCCTTACCTTTTAGTGTATTATCTATGTCTTGCTCACTTCTAGAATGGATTTTAGGGAGTACCCATAAAACCAGTGAATCTAAGATAAAAGAAGCATTATGTAACGAAGAGGGAAGAATAAATGTATCAGAATACGTATTTGGATTAAGGGTAGCTTTTGAACAGAGTGTATTGCTTAATTTCCTAGGAAGGCATGAAGAGAGGCATGCTAAATTAGATAATTCCCATGATCTGATCTAACTGTTGCTTTCTTAGGCTACCTTAACTTTGTGGACAGGGCCACTATTAACAAGAGCAGTGATGTAAATTAGTGCTTTACTATGCCTAACAGAGTGAGTAGTATTCTCTGTTTTATTTTTCCCTTTGTGAGAAACTTAGTTACAAGTTTCCTGGGATGGAGTGCATATGAGTGCACACTATTTAGGCTGTCATGCATTTTCAATTAAAAAAAATTTTTTTAATATTTATTTCTGAGACAGATACAGAGCATGAGTGGGGGAGGGGCACAGAGAGAGAGAGGAAGACAGAATCCGAAGCAGGCTCCAGGCTCTGAGCTGTCAGCACAGAACCCAACACGGGGCTCGAACTCACAAACCATGAAGTCGTGACCTGAGCTGCAGTCGTTCGTTCAACTGACTGAACCACCCAGGCGCCCCTATGCCTTTTCAATATATTGTGAGCTCTTTTTTTATTTAAAAAAATTTTTTTTAGTTTTTTATTTTATTTTTGAGAGAGAGAAACACACAGTGAGAGCAGGGGAGGGGCAAGAGAGAGATAGAGACAGAATCTGAAGCAGGCTCCAGGCTCTGAGCTGTCAGCGCAGAACATGACATGGGGCTTGAACTCACAGACTGCAAGACCATGACCTGAGCTGAAGTCAGACACCCAACCGACTGAGCCACCCAGGCACTCCTATAGTGAGCTCTTTATTCAACCATGGGTTTTTTTTTCTTCATTAATTAAACTATCAGGAAAGACAGATGTTTTGTTCTTGTGCTACACTAGGCATGGATCCATCACCTGGGGACCATTATATGGTGTAAAGGTTATTCTGTTTCTGCAAAAGAAGAATTGTTTATATTTATGTTCCTTTTCTAATGTTGATCTTTGATATAAGGAGAAGAAAACGTTAAAGTATGTGAAGGCTAGAAATTGTCTAGGGGAGCTCTCTGATCTGAGTAATTAATGATATATTTGTCACTAAACTATTTCTCCCCAAAATTGTTTAGACTCCTCCCCTAAGTTTAGTGTAGTTCTAACAAATCTTTGGGCAAAATTTAGAAAAGTGAAAATTTAGACTAGTGGATTGTATTGGTTTTCAAAGATCAAACCAGACTTGTGTTATTCTTTCTGATGTTGGATTTTATTATATTTTCTTGAGAATTTTTTTTTTTTAAGGTCATAGAGAGTGCATGCATGTGAGCTGGGGAGGGGCAGAGAGAGACGTGATCGGGGATCTGAGGGAGGCTCTGTGCTGACAGCAGCCAGCGTGATGGAGGATTCAAACTAATGAATTTATGAACGATGAGGTCACGATCTGAGCCAAAGCTAGATGCTCAACTGACTGAGTCACCCAGGTGCCCCTCTTGAGGATTTTTTGCATCTTTGTTCATGAGGGATATTTTGAATATTTATTTATTATTGATTTAGTTTTGAGAGAGGAGGGAGCAGTGAGAGAGAGGGAGAGAGAGAATCCCAAGCAGGCTCTGCACTGTTAGCACAGAGCTTAATGTGGGGTTGGAACTCATGACTGAAACGATCTGAGTCGAAATCAAGAGTTGGACACTTAACCGACTCAACCAGCCAGCCGCCCTATGAAGGATATTTTGCACCTTTCTTTTAATGCCTTTATCGTATTTTGGTACCAGGATTATGCTGGTTATAGAAAATGAGTTGGACAGTGTTTTTGTTTTTGTTTTTTTTCTTTTATCTGAATGAATTTAAGATTAATACTATTTCTCCTTTAGTGTTCAATAGAATTCAACAGTGAAAACCTTCAGACCTGTAATTTTCTTTGAGGAAGGATTTTAAGTTTAGTTTCTTTAATACATATAGGTATATTCAGATACTCAGTTTTTTTACTTGTCAGTTTTGATGCTAAGTTGTTGAATTTATGAAAATTTTGAACATTGATTTTTAGCACTTTTTTTCTAATTAGACATTTAAAGCTATACATTTTCATCTGAGTCCTGCTTCAACTGCATTTCATAAATTTTGATAGGTTGCTTTCAGTGTTTCTCAGTTAAAAATATTTTCTACATGTATTTCTGTTATTTAGAAGTGTGTTTAATTTCCAAATATTTGGGACATTGGTAAATATTTTACTGTTTTGTAATTGTTTTATTAATTCCATTGTGAACATCAAATATATAAGCTGTAAGATTTGAGTCTTTCTGAAATTTAATGAGATTTATTTTAAAAACATGTTATATTCATCTTGGTCAGTATTTCTGGTGCACTTGAAATGAGTGTATACTCTGTTGTTGGATATGTTGTCTAGTTCTAGTAGTTAACGAAGCAAAGAATTGACATCTGCCTTCATGATCATAGATTCGCCTCTTTCTGTGTTTATATTCAGTTTTTGACGTATATTGACTTTCTTGTGTCATTCACTTTTGGGCACAGTAATGGGTACATTCACTTTTAGTGTGCTGCTAAATTGATCATACAGCAATTGTCTTTCTCTGATTTATATCACTTAGTATAATGCGTTCAGTGTCCATTCATAATGTTGCAAATGGGAAAATTTCTTCTTTATGGCTGGATAATATTCCTGTACACATACACACATATGTACCACATTTTTTCTTTTTTTTTTGTGCTTTGCTTTTGTAATTTTTATTTTTAATTTACTTCCAAGTTAGTATATAGTGCAACATTGATTTCAGGGCTAGATTCCTTATTGCCCCTTACCCATTTAGACCATCTCCTCTCCCACAATTCTTCCAGTAACTCTCTGTTTGTTCTCCGTATTTAAGAGTCTCTTCTGTTTTGTCCCCTTCCCATTTTTATATTATTTTTGTTTCCCTTCCCTTATGTTCATCTGTTTTGTATCTTAAAGTCCTCATGTGAGTGAAGTCATATGGTATTTGTCTTTCTCTGACTAATTTTGCTTGGCATAATACCCTCCAGTTCCATCCACATAGTTGTAAATGGCAAGATTGCATTTGTTTTGATTGCCGAGTAATGCTCCGTTGTGTGTGTGTGTGTTTGTGTATGTGTGTGTGTGTGTGTGTGTGTGTATACATACCACATCTTCTTTATCCATTTATCCGTTGTTGGACATTTGGGCTCTTTCCATACTTTGGCTATTGTTGCTAGAGCTGCTATAAACATTGGGGTGAATGTGCCCCTTCGAAATAGCATACCTGTATCCCTTAGGTAAATATCTAGTAGTGCAGTTGCTGGGTCGTAGTATAGTTCTATTTTTAATTTTTTGAGGACCCTCCATACTGTGTTCCAGAGTGGCTGTACCAATTTGCATTCCTGCCAGCAGTGCAAAAGAGTTCCTCTTTCTCCGCATCCTCTCCAACATCTGTTGTTGTCTGAGTTGTTAATGTTAGCTATTCTGACAGGTGTGAGGTGGTATCTCAGTGTGGTTTTGATTTGTATTTCCCTGATGATGAGTGATGTGGAGCATTTTTGCATGTGTCGGTTAGCCATCTGGGTGTCTTCTTTGGAGAAATGTCTATTCATGTCTTTTGCCCATTTCTTCCCCTATTTGTTTTTTGGGTGTTAAGTTTGATAAGTTCTTTATAGATTTTGGATACTAACCCTTTATCTGCTTTGTCGTTTGCAGATATCTTCTCCCATTCCATCAGTTGCCTTTTAGTTTTGCTGATTGTTTCCTTTGCTGTGCAGAAACTTTTTATTTTGATGGGGTCCCAATAGTTTATTTTTGCTTTTGTTTCTCTTGCCTCTGGACATGTGTTGAGTAAGAAGTTGCTATGGCCGAGGTCAAGAGGTTTTTGCCTGCTTTCTCCTCGAGGATTTTGATGGCTTCCTGTCTTCCATTGAGGTCTTTCATCCATTTTGAGTTTATTTTTGTGTATGGTGTGGGAAAGTGGTCCAGGTTCATTTTTCTGCATATTGCTGTCCAGTTTTCCCAGCACCATTTGCTGAAGAGACTGTCTTTATTCCATTGGGTATTCTTTACTGCTTTGTCAAAGATTACTTGGTCATACATTTGTGGATTTATTTCTGGATTCCGGATTCTGTTCCATTACTCTGTTTTTGTGCCAGTGCCACATTTTCTTTATTCATTTCTCACTGGACACTTGGATTGTCTTGGCTGCAGTGAACAATGCTGCAGTGAACTTGGGGATACATACATCTTTTCAAGATAGTGATTTTGTTTCCTTCAGGTAAATATGCAGAAGTAGAATTGCTAGATCATGTGATAATTTCATTTTTTAATATTTTTGAGCAACATCCATACTGTATTCCATAGTAGTTGCAGTAATTTATCCAGTCTGACACTCTTTTAGTTTAATTTTATTATAGGTTGTATTTCTGAGAGAGACCAATTCATGGTCATTGAATTCTTACGTTGACCCTGATTTAAAAAAAAAAAAAAAAGAGAAAATGTCTGTTGTACATTTCCATGTAATAATTTAGTTCATTTACCTTTAATGTAATAACTGATATGACTGGGTTCAAGTCTATCACCTCACTATTTTCCACTTACCCATCTGTTTTTTATTCCTCGTTTCCTGCCTTCTTTTGGGTTATTCAGATAAATCTTAGTATTCTTTCTTATTTTCTTTATTGTACTGTTTTACTCTTTACACTTCATACTCCATATGTAATAATCTCTTACAAGCATATTCCATCTACCCTTCATCCTTTGTGCAATTATATATTTCACTTTTACATACTATAATCCAGTTTTACATCGAACTTATTTTAGCTTACAGTCTTTTGTCTTTATTTATTTTATTTTTAATGTTTATTATTTTTGAGACGGGTGGGAGGGGAGTGAGGGAGGGAGACACAGCATCCAAAACAGGCTCAAGGCTCTAAGCTGTCAGCCCCCGTTGTCTTGTCTTGAAAGGAAATTGAGTAGAAAAGTAGAAAAAAGAAACTAGCCTTACTATTTAGCCACCATTTTCGATGCTTTTCATTTCTTCGTGTAGGTTTGGATAGGAGATTTACTGTTGAAAAATTCTCTCAGGTTTGATTTATCTGAAAGTCTATTTCAGGTTTTTGGTTTTTTTTTTTTGGATATGCAAGTGGTTTGATAGGTTTTCCTTTCATTGTTTTAAAATTGTCATTCTCTTGTCCATTGGCCTCCAGTGTTTTTGATGATAAGTCAGTCATATTTTTTGTTTTTATTCCCCTGTATGTGATAAATTGTTTTTCTCTATTTTTGAGAGGTTTTAACTCTGGTGTTCAGCAGTAGGGTTATGATTTTCGTATGGATGGTTTCTTTTCAATATTTTTTCTACTTTGTCCTTTTCCTCTGGGACTCCACTTATGTCTATTAGCCTGCATAACATTATACTTCAGGTTAAAGCTCTGTTCTTTTCTTTTCCTGATCTTTTTTCTCTATATCACTTGGTTAGTTTCCATTACTGTATTCACAGGTTCACCCTGTCTTCTGCTGTCTTCGTTCTGCAGATACGCCCATTCAGCGAATGTTTCATTTCTCATGTTACATATTTTTCATTTCTTTAATTTCCACGTGGTTATTTTTCTTAGTTTCCTTTCTTCTGAGATTTCCCTGTTGATTCCGTATTTTTCTTTAAATCATTGAATATATTTATAACATGTTTTAACTTTCTTGTTTGTTAATTTTAGCATTTAGATCATGTTGAGATCTGTTTCTGTTGACTATTTGTGCATCACATTTTCTTCTCATGTCTTATGGAGTTTTTTTTTTTTTTTTTTTTTTTTTTAAGTTTATTTGGAGAGACAGAGCACATGTGTGTTAGCGGGAGGGGCAGAGAGAATGGGAGAGAGAGAATATACAGAGCCTGACATGGGGCTCGAACTCCTGAACCATGAGATCAGGACCTGGGCCAGAACCAAGAACCAGATGCTTAAGTAGCTGAGCCTCCCAGGCGTCCCTTGTGGAGGTTTTTTAAAAGATTTTTTTTTTTAATGTTTATATTTGAGAGAGAGCATGTGCGTGAGCGAGAGTAGGGGAGGGGCAGAGAAAGAGGGAGATTCGGAATTCAAAGCAGGCTCCAGGCTCCAAGCTGTCAGCATAGAGCCTGATGTGGGGTCGAACTCACAAACCACGAGATCATGACCCAAGCTGAAGTCGGATGCTTAACTGAACTACCTAGGCGCCCCATGGATTTTTTTTTTTTTTAATTTTTTTTTTTTTTAACGTTTATTTTTGAGACAGAGAGACAGAGCATGAACGGGGGAGGGGCAGAGAGAGGGAGACACAGAATCAGAAGCAGGCTCCAGGCTCTGGGCCATCAGCCCAGAGCCCGACGCGGGGCTCGAACTCACGGACCGTGAGATCATGACCTGAGCTGAAGTTGGACGCTTAACTGACTGAGCCACCCAGGCGCCCCTCCATGGATTTTTTTTAAACTGAGTACTGGAAATTGTGGATGATATGTTTGATAGTGTCTAGATTATGTTTGTTGGTTTCTTTCCTTTAAAGAGTATTAAGTTCTAAAAGGCAGTTAATATTCTCTCAACTCTCCTTGTTATTGTCAAGGCTTGATTTTAGGCTTTATTAAGGCAAATCTAGGCTAATCCTTTTTCTAGGTTTTTTATCTGAACCATAGAAAATCCTTTGAATTAGTTTTCTAAGTTCTCTGAGGACCATCATATTAGTACTATTCGAGATGCACAGAAGAGATGGTATAATTCATTACATATCGTGAATGCTTTAGGGCATTAGAATTTAATTGTCATGCTAGAGCCCTGAGTGAGAAAACTTGCTCTAAGACTGTGGTCCTTATCTCGAAGCGGTGGCTTTTCTGGTGTCTAAAGTAAATGTTTGGGTATTAACTAAGTCTTTTCTTTTGTGAGGGCTAGAATTCTGTCAGCTTGCTCTGTTATGTAACTTCTAGTATCTTTCTTTTCTCATTCCTGGAGTAGTTGTTTTCTACTAGGCCTTAGGCTGTTGGTATGTGGAACCCAGATATAGACCAAGTACCCATGGAATACTTCCACTAGGCTTGTGAGACTTCTTTTTATATAGCTGTCTTCTCTCTACAACCCCTAAATATTCTCTAGCTCTTGAGAGCTCTGCTCTCTTTGGCGTTTATCTCCTCTTCATTGTTTAGGGAATTTAGCCCAGAGAGCCATGGTGAACATGGGTACATCTTAGATGTTTCCATTCTCTCCAGAAATGTGAAGTTGTAGTTTTACTCTTGCTGTTGTCCATTGTTTGCAAACATTTGATTCATTTATTTGGTTCATTAGTAAAGTTATTTTTGGTGTGGTTGGATGGATGTGTTGAGTAAGCCTGTAACCAGTTACTTCATCAGAGTCAGTGGTGGAAATTATGGGATTTATTTTACAGTCATGGAATTTAGTTTTCAGTAGTTCCTGCCTATAAATTCAAGGAATAATATCAATACATTCTTTACAAATGTTTTAAATTGTTCTCAATTATGTTCCTCATTAGGTAAAATATGGTATAGTATTGTTTTAGAATTGAATAATGCCTAAAGCTTATTGGCATTTCTCTTAGGATGTTCAATTTAGTGGTTATATAGCCTCTCATTTTTATGGAGGTAACTTTTGAGGAGATGTTTAAAGAATAATATCTTTTTTTTTTTTTTAATTTTTTTTTTCAACGTTTATTTATTTTTGGGACAGAGAGAGACAGAGCATGAACGGGGGAGGGGCAGAGAGAGAGGGAGACACAGAATCTGAAACAGTCTCCAGGCTCTGAGCCATCAGCCCAGAGCCTGACGCGGGGCTCGAACTCACGGACCGCGAGATCGTGACCTGGCTGAAGTCGCTTAACCGACTGCGCCACCCAGGCGCCCCAAGAATAATATCTTTATGGGAGAAAGATAATGATCCTTGAAAACTTAAGTGTTATTTACTTGGGAATGAGTTTTACGAAGAAAATAAAGACTGGAAAAAAAAAAAGGATAAACTGTAGATGAAAAGATGTTGAAGGCCTATGAAGTTTTTAAAATATGGGCAAGGCTCACCTAAAGAGTTTAAAGATGCGTGTGCCCTTGAATGATAAACAGTAAGGAAAGCAAGATAGAGCTTTAAATAAAGTCAGGTCAGTGGTTAGGTTCTTTCAGAGAGAAGAAGGGGGCCATGAAGCGCTTCTTTGTTTTGTGATTTTCTCTATTTTTTCTCAATAAAAAGTTTGATTTTTGTATTTTCAATAAAAGCTTTTAGACTGATCTATAAAAGGGAGAGATTGGTGATTCTGCCCTCTCCCAGAATGTAATTGCATGATTTGATAATCTTACAAACAAGCTTATACCTTCACACTTCCTAATGATCTTAGTTAGGATGGATTGAACCTTAAACTTTAACCATCTCCATCTTAATGGAGGTAATCTGGAGTGCTACAGGGAATGACGATCTCTGGTGCTCAGAAAAGCATGAAGAAATGTGCCTTAATATAAAGAAGTCTCTCTTTTTTTTTAAACGTTTGTTTAATTTTGAGAGAGTGTGCGCACACACATGTAAGCGAGGGAGGGGCAGAGAGAGAAGGGGACAGAGGACCAAATGGGTCCTGTGCTGATGGCAGAGAGCCCAATGAAGTCCCTAACCCTGAGATCATGACCTGAGCCAATGTTGGATGCTTAACCGACTAAGCCACCCAGGTGCCCCAATATAAAGAAGATTCTAAAGATAAACTTGGCCTGACTCAAAAATTTGTTTTCTCACAGTCTCTCTTCTGTGCCATAAAAAACATGAGAATAGTAATATAAGATGTTTAACTTGATATGAATATATTAGTTTTTAAAGAGTTAATATTAGTTGGCTTAATTGACTACAGTTTGATTTGTTACCAGGCTAGTTAACTTAATTTTTTTCTAGCCTCTGTAACTCTAGCTTCCATTGCTGACTTATGCTGTTGATTATAAGGAGGTTCAGGGAGCTCAGTGTAGATCATCATCTCTTTTTAAAAAGATGAAGGTTTAAGTAGCTTGCCTGTTGGCAAAGATGTTATGTACAAGAGAATCATTTGTTATAAGAATTTTATTTATTTTTGTTTTAGAGAGAGAGAGAGTGTACAAGCAGGGGGGAGGGGCAGAGGAAGAGAGACAGACAGACAGACAGACAGAGAGAATCCCAAGCAGGCTCCATGCTTCGTGTGAAGCCTGACTCAGGACTTGAGCCCATGACCCTGGGATCATGACCAGAGCCGAAATCAAGAGGCAGACACTCAACCAACTGAGCCACCCAGGCACCCCAGAAGTTTTATTTTAATGCATATTTTTTAACTGTAATCTTCACTTTTTTAATAGGATAAAATTACTATAGGTTTTTGTTTTCTTTTGTTAACAGAATAAATTTAAACGTGAAGAGAAAACAAATGGATGGAGAATAGACAAAGCCTTCCGTAAGTATTAAGACCTCTTTTATGACATATCACTTGGAGATCTTAAAAAAGGACCAGTTTGGTTCCGGTGTGTTTTAGATTTGTGTTTTCTCTTTATTGTCATAAGAAGAATGAGACTGGACATTTTTGTCTTGAGCAGTGCAGGCCTGGCAGCTGATAACAGATCTATAGACAAGGGATTAGTAAAACTTTAAGAAGCAAGTAAGCAGAGTTTTGAGTTCCAGAAGTTATAGAGGGACTGAAGACACCTTTTCTAAGTGGTTTTTTTGTTCTGAGTCAAGTCTATTCAAGAAGGAATTGTTTCTGGAAGAACTAACAGTATAGATGATTCCTTCCAGTGGCCAGTCATTCATTCAGTTAATAATAGTAAACTTGTGAGAGCTGTTTGATGTTCTAGGCATTGAGGATATAATGGTGAGCAGAGCAAATGAGAAGTCTGCTTTTAGAGCCTTAAGTCTAATTAGATGTGGAAAAGGATAAAGTCAGTAGTCACGGTTAATTGCAGGTAGTGATTAGTTTCTAAGAAGAAAAAAGGGAGTGAAGAGTAGATATGTAGAATTGGTAGTCAGGGAAGTTTTATCTGAAAAAGTGGCGTTTGAATTTATACCTGAAGGGATGATACCTATTTTTCAGCTTTTAAATAATTGCTTTACTGCAGTTAACATTTTTTCTTTTTGAGTCCAGAGAAGAATATCAAGGGATCTGTACAAAAAAAGCAAAATTAAATGTATTGTTTAAAATAGTACCTGTAGAGGCCCCTAGCTAGCTCAAACAGAAGAGCATGCAATTTTTGATATTGGGATCAAGCCCCACGTTGAGTGTAGCGATTACTAAAAAAAAAATAAACTTAACAAACAAGAGTTTAAAAAAAATAAAAATAAACCTATATTCCTTGTCAGGAAGATAATTATCAATGTTTCAGGATAAATGTATTCACTGTCCTTTTGCTGTAGTGCTAATCTTAGGAAAAAACCTGAAAAGGGGATTGATGTCATATAGCACGTGTGTTTACCTTACGAGGAGACCCTGAGATGAGTGGCGTCTACTCACAACGTTGTATTGGGTCTTTAGGGATAGCACTTCCAAGAATAGCTCCTGGAAGATCTGGAGTATTTTAGTCTTAAACTTCTATTTTGGAGAGGTGGTCATGAAACTGTTCATTATGTTCAGTGCATTATAATCAGAAGAGAATTCATAAATCCATAAAGTCTTCATGGGGTATGGAACCATTGTTAAGACCATTTTAATAGATTATTTTATTTTACTGAAAAAATTTTTAATGTTTATTCTTGAGAGTGGGAGAGAGGTGCAGAGTGCAAGTCGGGAGGAGCAGACAGAGAGAGGGAGACACAGAATCCCAAGCAGGCTCCACACTGTCAGGACAGAGCCTGACACGGGGCTCGAACCCACAAACTGAGAGATCCTGACCTGAGCCGAAGTCAGATGCTTAACCGACTCACCACCTAGGCACCCCTGTAATACACAATTTTATTATTGGCTGATTTGGGTGCTTTGTAGTGGAAAATTACAAAAAATTAAACTGCAATTTTTTTTTTTTTAGAACTTCTATTTTCAATTTCTCTGAGAATTTTTTTTAAGTTCATTTTTTTATTTTGAAAGAGAGCGTGTTCAGGGGAGAGGTGAAGAGAGGTGGCAGGGGAGGATGGTGGAGTAGAGAATCCCAGCAGGATCTGCACTCTTAGTGTGGAGCCCATTGTAGGGCTCGAACTTACAAACCTTGAGGTCATGACCTGAGCTGAAATCAAGAGTTGGGCATTTAACCAACTGAGCCACTTAGGCGCCCCATTTTAGTTTTTTAAAATTTAATTTAATTTATTATTATTATTATTTTAATGTTTATTTTTGATAGAGACAGAGCACAAGTGGGGGAGGGGCAGAGAGAGGGAGACACAGAATCCAAAGCAGGCTCCAGGCTCCGAGCTGTCGGCACAGAGCCCGATGTGGGGTTCAGACCCACAAACTGCGAGATCATGACCTGAGCCGAAGTTGGACGCCTAACCGACTGAGCCACCCAGGTGCCCCCATGGCTCTTTCTGATGTAATGACATTGATGGGTATTTAGTGAGAATGGTCCTGATCAATATTCACTTGTTTCCCTCTTTGCTGATATTTGGAAGATTAAATAGTGAAAGGGTTGTGATGAAGAGAGGACATGAGGTAGAGAGGCTTTGAGGAGTTAGTCATCTGGTCTTTTCTCAAAGTTGATTTGTAATGTACATACAGCGCAATTTATAGTTTGAGTTTTGACATAGGGTATACTTGTGCAACCGCCACCCAAAACAAGGTATGGAATGTTTTCATCGAACAGAAAGGCCCCTCTGTCCCTTTGTAGTCAGTCTCCACAGCTATCCTGATGCAGGGCAACTGCTATTTTCATTTGAATCACCATAGATTAGTTTTGCTTGTTCTAGAACTTCTTATTCATGGAATCATACAGCATGTGCTCTCTTATGTGTGGCTTCTTTCAGTCAACATTTTGAGATTTACCTATGATATTGCTTGTATCAGTACATAGTTGTTTTTTTTGTTTTTTAAACTGATGTTACTTGTTCCTATTTATTGCTCAGTTTTCTTTTGTGAGTCTCTACTACAGTGACTAGAGTTGGTTATCCATTCTCCTAATAAGCCCATTCGCTTTTGATGTATGGTACTTAATTTGAAAATTCTTTTTCTTTTTTTAAAATATAAACTTGTGGGTTCTTTTTCTCTTTTTTTTAAACAGAGGAAAAGCGCCCTTTTGACTTCGATTTTTTTGCTCATTTGCTTCAGAAAGTTCTTGCTGAAGAAGAGAAAAGAAAACAAAAATCTGTTAAAAATCAGAGTTCAAAGGAGAAGAAATCTTCTAAACCACGGAAAAACGTAAAAGGTATTTAAAAGAAAGCGTGTTCTATTATTTAATAGTGATACACTTGGAATATTGTCCCTCGAGTCTTTGAGCATTCCTCTGTAGTTTAGGTAGTTGAGATCATCAGGGCATCCGTTTGGGGAGACTTGATTTTTCTTCAGTCTTCCATTTATCTGGCCTAAAATAGCACTTCCTTTTAAATTTAATAATTTGCATGGCTGGGCTATTTGACATCTTTCTTGCTTCTAGAGTGTTGTTGTAGCTAATAAAAGAGCACTGGAATTTGGGGGTGTCATGTTTGGTTACTTATTATCATTTTCCTTTGTAAAACAAACCTGACACAAAGTTCTAATGTTTAAAAAATGGAACTCTGATACTTTTGCTTGTGACTGAATTGCATTGTTTGAGCACAGTTTATTTCTGAGGGTTAGTGTTGATTGGTGCTAGGTAGAAACTTGTGTATATGTAGGCATTTCTATTTTTAGGCACATATTTTCTTGATTATTTGAATTCTGATCTAGGAGGATAATGTTTTGTTACATCAAGTACTTTAAAGAATCATGGAACTATGGGGAAGTTTATATGTTAGGTTGTTCACATCCCAGACCCTTTCCACATGTTTTAGTCACTTGGAAACAGCCCTGGAGATCTTGTTAACTCTCCCTATGGTCTCACAGTTTAAGTATTGACAGATGTAGGACTCAAACCTAGGGCTGTGAGAGCCTGCTTTGGGGGTCTGCAAGACTAATGCGAGGTTGGATTATTTGCTAGGAGACCCAAAAGATGCAGTGTATGGTTTTAGACCAGCTGAGATTTCTTACAGTGAAAGGCTATGGAACAGAATTAGCAAAGGGAGAAGCTACATGGCTCAAAGTCTAGGAAAATCCAGGTACAAGCTTACAAGAGTCTTCTCTCCTAGAGTCCCACAGGAAGTGCTTCATTTCTGTAGCAACAAGTTATGATGAGATAGATAAAAAGTTGTCTGCCAGCTTTCTTGTTAGAAAACTGAGGGTCCAAGGTTTTTATTGGAGGCTAGCAATGTAGACACCCTCTGCCTGGCACATATCAGAATTTGGAACTCCCAAAATGACAGCAGTTGTTCAGCATAAACCATAGTATTGGTACAGACGTTTTGGGCACACCGGGCCACTTTTGTCAGGCGGGTGTGAATTCTCCCCAAACCTATGTTTCCAGACACAGCCTAAGGGTCAACATTTTAATCAGGCCTTTCAAGGGATGGCTGCTGCAGCCTGCCTGGTGCATTAATTGTCTTCTGCACAGAGCAGTCCAGCATTTCTTTTCTTGGAACATGATGTCTCTATCTTTTTAAAAATAGTGTTGGTAACTATAAAATTATTATATTTTTTAGTGTTTTTTTTTTTTAACTTTTATGGCCCTGGGAAATTAAAATAGATATATTAACATGATTATTATGTTATAGGTCATATCATAAATAACATGTTGTGTTTTATTTAATGTGAGAACTTTTTATAGTTTTTTTTTATAACAAGTCTCAGAATTTAAAAATTGCTGATTATTATTCTGATAGGAAATCCAGTGTTCTCAGTTGTAAATTCTTGTTTTGACTTTTTTTTTTTTTTAGCAAATTGAATGATGTTAATTTTATTATTTTTTAAGATTAGGGGTTTTTTTTGTTTTTAAGACTAGATATTTTTAGAGATGTCTTGATAACAGTTGTTGTGAAGTTTGCTTTTGGTTGATGTCTCCATGGTGATTTCTCATTTCTTTTTTAAATTTTACATATTTTTATCTTTTGATGCAGTTGACTATTAATATGTCTTCATTAAAAGGATATTTTAAAAAATGTTTAAAATTGTTTAAAATATTGTTTAAAAATATTTTTTGGTTTTTTTTTTTTTGAGAGAGAGAGAGAGAGAGAATCTTAAGCAGGGTCCCTGTTCAGTGGTGAGGCCGAAGCAGGGCTTGATCCCACAACCCGGGATCATGACCTGAGCTGAAATCAAGAGTTGTATACTTACCCAACCAAGCTACCCAGATGCCCCTAAAAATATTTGTTAGAAAGGGTTGTTCATTGAAAAACAAATAATACAGCAAATGGCGAATTCTCTTTCCTACCCTGCCTTCAAATCAAATTGTCCAGATTTTCTAGGGATAACTGTTAGTAAACACTTCTATTGAAGTATATGTGTGTCTTAGAGGATATGTAATTGTTTTTGCTTAATAAAAATGAGATCATAATCTATATGTTCTCTGCAACTTGAGTTTTTTGTGCAAAAATACCTTTTGAAATCTTTTACATTACTACTTACAAGCCTACCTCATTATTATTTGTTCTGTGGATTTTTATACCATAAACGTGTTACAGCTTCTTTAGTCCCAATTGGGTATTTTAGGTTGTCTTCAAAGTTTTGCCCAGATATCCCTGAGTATTTATCTTCTTCATCTTTAAGATTTTTCTGTAGGTTATTTATATGTCTATAACAGTATCTTTTATTTTCAAAGCAAAAAAAGTTGCCATTGAAGGAGGAAATGATGATCCAGATGAGTCTCTGAGCAGCAAAATTTCAGATACAGAACAGTCTCAAAAGGATGCTCAAACGGGTGAAGAAGAACAACAGTCTCAGACTTTATCAGAACAGGATTCAGAACAGATTGCATTAGAAACAGACCTGAATCAAAAGAAAAAAAGAAGAAAGAATCAGGATGAAACTGGTAAACAGGAAGTAAAGAATCTTTCAGGAAATGCCACTGTTCAGTTAGATCATTCTAGAGGAGAAAAACACATAAGTAAGTTTCTTACGTGTATTGATAGTCCCTATGTAACTTGAGAAGACATGTACTGTCAGGATGTATGTAATTTAAATACTTCTGAGTAGTAGCGATTAATAACGCTTAAATTCTACAAACTGCCCAGGAAATTTGGGCTGATCTATAAAACACAGTTAAAATTTACACAGTTGTGAGTTGACTAAATTTTCATAAATGTTCTAAAATTAAGATCTCTGCCTTGGATATTGGAAATTGTGGAATGGATTAATGATTTGTAGGAATAGACTGTTTTATGTAAATTCCTGTGTGCTTTAAAAAGTGGATGTTTTCGTTTTTTAGAATAACATGTGTTTTGTATTCATAGATAACAGTCAGTCTTTAAGGCCTGAGATGAATGAAGATGAAGGCAATAAGGAACAGAAGCTTTCTTGCATACAAAATATAGATGACATTGTGGATTTATCCTCCAGTGAAAAAATTGAGAAAAGAACTGATCCTATCCTTTTATCGAGGTATTCTCTATACCTTTACTGACTTTGTCTACATCTTCTGTTAGTTACTGAATGGGGAGTGTGACATCTCCAGCTATAATTTTGAATTTGCCTATTGTTCTTCTGAGTTCTATTTGTTTTCATGACTTTTGAAGCTCTCTTATTAGGTGTGTGCATATCTAGGATTGTTGTATCTTCTTGGTGAAATTACCCGTTAACATTTGTGGATATCATTCTGATACTGCTCTTTGTTCTGAAGCTTAACTTTGCTACAGCTGTCTTTCGGTTAGTGTTTGCATGGGCTTATCATTTTTTATAAAGATTTTCTCTTTATTTTTGGTTTTTAGCAGTTTGAATATGTATATCCTGCTGAGTTTGTTTTTTTAAAATGTGGTAAAGAGCATGTGAGATGTGCTGTCCTAACAAGTTGATAATTTCTTTTTAGTGTCATTCATTTTTGAGAGAGAAAGACCGAGTGTGAGTGGGGGAGGGGCAGAGGGGGAGACAGGGAATCCGAAGCAGGCATTAATCAGGCTCTGAGCTGTCAGCACAGAACCTGACACGGGGCTGGAACCCACAAACTGTGAGATCATGACCTGAGCCAAAGTCAGACGCTTAAGTGACTGAGCCACCCAGGTGCCCTGGTACTAACAACTTTTTATTTTTATTTTTATTTTTGTTATTATTTATTTATTTATTTATTTATTTATTTTTTAATGTTTATTTATTTTTGAGACAGAGAGAGACAGAGCATGAACGGGGGAGGGTCAGAGAGAGGGAGACACAGAATCTGCAACAGGCTCCAGGCTCTGAGCTGTCAGCACAGAGCCCGACGCGGGGCTCGAACTCACGGACCGCAAGATCGTGACCTGAGCCAAAGTCGGCCGCTCAACCGACTGAGCCACCCAGGCGCCCCCTAACAAGTTTTTAAATTGCGTAGTAGAGTATTATAAACTATTAGCAAGGTGTTGTACATAAGATTTCTAGACCTTTTCATCTTGTATGACAGATACATTCTATAAATTGAGTAACAACTCTGCTTCCATTTTAACCCCAGTCCCTGGCTGCCATCCTTCTACTTTCTGTTTCTGTGAGTTTGGTTTGTTTAGATACATCATATAAGTGGAATCATACAGTATTTGTCTTTCTGCGACTGGCATATTTCACCTTGCATAATGTTTCGAAGTTTCACCTGTGTTGCAGCATGTGACACTATTTCCTTCTTTCTTTGTGGCCAAATAATATTCCATTGTACGTATATATCACATTTTCCTCTTTCACTTCTCTCTCCATGACCATTTAGATTGTCTCCATCTCTTGGCTATTTTATTATGTTCTTAATAAGTTATATTGCTTTTGTTTATGTTTTTTTGAGAGAGAGAAAGCATGCACATGTACAGGGGAGGGCCAGAGGGAGGAGAGAATCTTAAGCAGGCTCCACCCTCGGTGTGTAGCATAACACAGGGCTCAGTCTCATGACCATGAGATCATGACCTGAGTGGAAATCAGGAGTTGGACACTTAACCCACTGAGCCACCCAGGATCCCCTCTGTGCTATTTGATTTGATTGGATTTTTTATTAAAAAAATTTTTTTTTAATGTTTATTCTTTTTGAGAGACAGAGACAGAGACAGAGCATGAGTGGGGAGGGGGCAGAGAGGGAGACACAGAATCCAAAACAGGCTCCAGGCTCTGAGCTGTCAGCACAGAGCTCGACGTGGGGCTCGAACTCACAAACTGCGAGATCCTGACCTGAGCCGAAGTCAGACGTTCAACCAAATGAACCACCCAGGCGCGCCCCTCTTTGCTATTTTAAATAGTGCTATGATAAGTTTGGGAATGCAGATATCTCTTTGAACTCCTGTTTTAATTTCTTCTAGATATATACCCAGAAGAGGGATTGCTGAATCATAGGATAGTTCTATTTAAAAAAATTTTTTAAGGTTTTTCTTTCTTTAAAATAGTGTCTACCCCCAGCGTGGGGCTCAAACTCACAACCAGAAGATCAAGAATCACATGCTCTACTGACTGAGCTAGCCAGGTGGCCCTGTATTTTTAATTTTTTTGAGGAGCCTTAACACTGTTGTTCATAGTGGCTGTGCTATTTTACATTCCCGAGCCAGCAGTACACAAACATACCAGTTTTCTATAGACTGGTTTTCCTTACCAACACTTGTTATTTTGTGTTTTCTTTATTTGTATTTGATAATGGTTATTCAGACATTTGAGGTGATACCTCATTGTGGGTTTGATTTGCATTTCCATGATTAGTGATGTTGAAGATATTTACATATACCTGTTGGCCTTTTGTATGGCTTTGAAAAAATTCTATTCAGTCCTTTTTCATATTTTTTAACTAGGTTATTTTCTTTGAATTATAGGGATTTAATGTTTTTTTTAATGTTGTTTATTTTGAGAGAGAGAGTGTGTGTTCTTGTGTGCGCATAAGCTGGAGAGGAGCAGAGAGAGAGAGGGAGAATCCCAAGCAGTCTCCATGCTGTCAGTGTGGAGCCTGATGTGGGGCTATATCTCATGATGGTGACATCATGACCCAAGTGGAAATCAAGAGTCAAATGCTCAACTGACTGAGCCACCCAAGCACTCCTAGGCATTCCTTTTATATTTTGGGTATTAAACTAACAGATAAATGGTTTGCAAATATTTTCTCCCATTCCACAGGTTGTCTTTTGACTTAGTTGATGATTTCCCTTGTTGTGCTCAAGGTTTTTAGTTTCATGTTGTTCCACTTGTGTGTCTGTGGTAGTTTGTTCATACAATTTGGAAGGTTAATACTTTGTTTGAAGCTGAGTCATGGCTCTTGGGTCCTTAATTTTCTAGGTGACAGACATCTAAATTATGGTTTCTGAGACACAACTTAATTTCATAAACTACACACAAAAAATACTGATGCCTTTTAGAGGACAAACAACCCTGTAATGACTGTTAAGATCCTAACTGGTTTTGTAAAACAGTGAGCTGATTCTAAAATTATTATATACACAAGATTGAATGGTCATGAGTGGTAAAGACAATTTGAAAAACAACAGTTCTGGAGAGGAAATATATTAATACTTTAAAGCTAGAATAATTATCCTGATGATGAGTGATGTTGAGCATCTTTTCATGTGTCTGTTGGCCACCTGGATGTCTTCTTTGGAAAAGTATTCATGTCTTCCATACATTTCTTCACTGGGTTGTTTTTCGGATAAGTTTGGTAAGTTCTTTATACATTTTGGATATTAACCCTTTATCTGATAGGTCATTTGTGCATATCTTCTCCCATTCTGTTGGTTGCCTTTTAGTTTTGTTGATTGTTTCCTTTGCAGTGCAGAAACTTTTTATCTTGATGAGGTCCCAATAGTTCATTTTTGCTTTATTTCCCTTGCCTTTGGAGACATGTTGAGCAAGAAATGGCTGCATCTGAGGTCAAAGATGTTGTTGCCCGTTTTCTCCTGTAGGGTTTTGATGATTTCCTGTCTCACATTTTAGCTCTTTTATCCATTTTGAGTTTATTTTTTGTATGGTTTAAAAAAGTGGTCTAGTTTCATTCTTCTGCATGTTGCTGTCCAGTTCTCCCAGCACCATTTGCTAAAGAGAGTGTCTTTTTACATTTGGATACTGTTTCCTGATTGATGAAAAGATTGTCGACATCACTCATCATTAGGGAAATACAAATCAAAACCACATTGAGATACCACCTCACACCAGTCAGAGTGGCTAAAATTAACAACTCCGGAAACACTAGATGTTGGCGAGGATGTGGAGAAACGGGAACCCTCTCGCACTGTTGGTGAGAATGCAAACTGATGCAGCCTTTCTGGAAAACAGTGTGGAGGTTCCTCAAAAAATTAAAAATAGAACTACCCTACAACCCAGCAATAGTACTACTACGAATTTATCCGAAGGATAGAGGAGTGCTGATCCATAGGGACACCTGTACCCTAATGTTTATCAGAGCGCTCTCAACGATAGCCAAATTATGCAAAGAGGCCAAATGTCCATCACCTAATGAATGGATAAAGAAGATGTGGTTTATATATACAATGGAATACTACTTGGCAATGAAGAAGAATGAAATCCTGCCATTTGCAGCATTATGGCTGGAACTGGAGGGTAATATGCTAAGTGAAATAAGTCAGTCAGAGAAAAGACAGATACCATGTTTTCCCTCACGTGTGGAACTTGAGAAACTTAACAGAAGACCATGGGGAAGGGAAGGGTAAAAAAAATAGTTACAAACAGGGGGAGGGAGGCAAACCATTAGAGACTTTTAAATACACAGAACAAACTGAGGGTGGGTGGGGAAGAGGTAAGGGAGAGAGGCAAATGGGTGATGGGCATTGAGGAGGGCACTTGTTGGGATGAGCCCTGGGTGTTGTATGTAATTGATGAATCACAGGAATCTATCCCCAAAACCAAGAGCACATTGTATACACTGTATGTTAGCCAACTTGACAATAAATTATATTAAAAAAATAATAAAGCTAGAATAATTAAAACTGTGTTACTGGCACAGGAACAAATGTACTCAGCAGAACTGAATGTAGAGAACTTGGGAAAAAAGATTTAGTACTCTGGTACATGGAAGAGGTAACATTAGAAATGAGTGGGTGGAAAAAAGAAATTAGTGGGTGAAGAGTGAATGAACTATATTATATTCATTAGATGGTGCTTGGGTGTAAAAAAGATAATATCCTTATTTCACCTTTGCTAACTTTCTGATAGATTAAAGGCTACATATATAAAACAAATCTTTAAAACTTTTAGAAGAAGATGTCGGAAAATATCTTTGTGATATCAAGGATTTCTTAAGATACAAAAAGCAAAATTTAAAAGATAAAATTGATAAATTTGACTGCAGTAAACTTAACTTTTTTTGACAAAGGTTTCATAAAGAAAGTGAAAGGCAAGCTGCTGTTGGGGAGGTTTTATGTATGTCTAACCAGAAAGGAATATATAAAGAGGTTTTGCTGATCAGTCGGGAAAAGACAAACACCCAGTAGAAAAAATGAGGGAAAAAATGTCTGGCTAAATGCTTTATGTGTTGAAACTGGTTAGTACATGGCTATCATTTATGTTGTTGTTAGTTGAAATATTTCATAATACAGTAGTCCTCTCTTTGCATAATACAGTGTTAACTGCAACTTATGCGTATTGGAGCTATGTCCTCGGATTACAAAACTTTTGGTTAGCAGGATACCATGCAAAGCAGAGCCCTATGTGTATAAAATTTAATGAGAGAAAAGTCCTCAATTTTATTATGATTTTACATATAGATTTGATTTGTCAACCCCATGTATGTAATTAAAACTTTTTAATTTTGTGACTTCTCAAGTGGTTTCCCAGGCCTGTTAATTTGCGGTTACTACTTTCTCTGAAGGTAGAGTTTTTAACAACATGGTACAAGAAGGATCATAGAAAAGCCGAAATATTTATCTGATAGTTCCAAACTATGAACTATCATTTTCTAAAGTGGATTTATGTATTTAAAAAAAACTTTTAAGTAGCTATTATAAGACATGTATTACTAAAAATTTCTTTTCCCCTGATGTGTTTTCATTTGCTTAGTGGTCAACAAGATGCCACGCCATTAGCAGCTGAGACTTCAGAATCAAGCCCTTCAGATTTGCCTTTATCAGAAGTTGAAATTAGCACACCAAGTGAGGTTAATAATGCTGAAAGTAGTTGTACAGAAGAAAGCAATGTTGACCTAAAAAATAAATCATTGTAAGTATTTTACATGGTAAGATTTTAAAATTTAGTTTCAAAATTTCATGCGTTCTTATTTAAGAAATTATAGTGTTGTTTTCTTTAAGGATTAGAAAGGGACTGTAGACCATTTAATATATAATTGTACCATGGTCTAAGTGTGACGTCAAGGCTTATCACTTTATGTTTCATTACAGAAAGATTCCCTTTTTTTTAAAATTTATTTTTTATTTTGGATGTTTTTTATTTCTGAGAGAGAGAGAGAGTGAGTGAGGAAGGGGCAGAGAGAAGGAGATAGAGGATTCTAACCTGGCTTTGTGCTTACAGCAGTGAGCCCAAGGTGGGGCTCAAACTCACAAACTGAGATCATGACCTGAGCAGAAGTTGGACACTTAAATGATTGAGCCAATTAAACTTAACTTGGAAGCCTACTCTTTGGTTTATTTATTTAATTAGACAAAGAGAGCATGAACGTGTGAGGGGCAGAGAGAGAATCCCAGCCAGGCTCTGCTCTGTTAGCACAGAACCTGATGCAGGGCTCGATTTCATGAACTCTGAGATCATCACCCCAGCTGAAATCAAGAGTTGGACACTTAAATGACTGAGCAACCCAGGCACCCCTCTTTGTTTTGTTTTGTTTTAAGGTTTATTTACTTTGGACAGAGACAGAGGGAGAGAGCACAGAGCCTGTCAATGACCTCAATCCTATGACTGTGAGATCACTATCCGAATGGAATCAGGAGTCGGGTGCTTAACCTACTAAGCCAGCCAGGCACCCCAGAAAGATTGTCTTTCATATCTGATGTATAGTTATGATAGGAGCTTTATGCAAAGTGGTGACTTATGATGAAATTCTAAAATAATTTGAAAGGCTAAACATTTGCTGTGATATACTACTTTTACTCGGTCTGAGTCATTTTTCAAAGCAGATTTTTGATATTGATGCCTTTAAGGATATTATATTTCCTTGTATGAAAATAGTGACTAATATCTTCACTAAAAATGGAATAAAAACACCAAAAGAATCTCCTTTTGAAGAGAGGTATCTCAAAAATTCAGACTTCCTTTTTGTGTTTTTCTAACCCTTCACATAGGCTTAAAAGCTATTTAGTTTATGAATTTTTTTTTTCGGTAAAGCACAGTCACATTGAGAATTAAACTTTTTTTAAATAAAAATTTCTTTGAAATAGGCCAACTATTCTTTCTATGTTTGTTTTTTTATTTATTTTGAGAGAGGGAAGGAGAGTGCTTGCAGGGGAGGAGCAGAGAGAGAGGAGAGAGAGAATCCTAAGCAGGCTCCACGCTCAGCGCAGAACCTGATGTGGGACTCCATCCCACAAACCATGAGATCATGACCTGAGTCAAAATCAAGAATCAGATGCTTAACTCACTGAGCCACCCAGGTCCCCTCTTCATTAGTTTTGAATGGCTGTGTAGTGTTTTGGTGTATAGATGAATTATAGTTTATATTATCAGAGCCCAGCTGATGGTTATATGGGTTGTTTTTTCAAATAACAGCACAATGGTTAGGGGCACTGACCTCTGGGCAGTTGAAAATCCATGTATAACTTTGACTCCCCAAAACTTAACTACTAATAGTCTACCGTTGCCTGGAAGCATGATAACATAAACGGTTGACCACACATATTTTGTGCATTATATGTATCGTATACTGTATTCTTACAATTTAAGGTAAGCTAGAGAAACAAAATGCTTTAAGAAAATCATAAGGACGAGGGGCACCCCTTGATTTCAGCTCAGGTCATGATCTCACCATTCGTGAATTTGAGCCCCCTGTTGGATTCCATGCTCCCAGTGTGGAGCCTGTTTGGGATTCTCTCTCTCTCTCCTTTTCTCTGCCCCTCTTCTGCTTGTGCTCCTACTCTCTCAATAAAATAAATAAACTTTAACGTGGTGCCTGGGTGAGTCAGTTGGTTGGGCGTCTGACTTCAGCTTAGGTCAAGATCTCGCTGTTGATGATGAGTTTGGACCCTGAGTCGGGCTCCACACTGACAGCTCAGATTCTGTGTCTCCCCTTCCCTCTGCCCCTCCCCTGCTTGCGCTCTGTCTCTCCCTCACTCAAAAATAAACACCAAAAAAAAAAAAAATTTTTTTTTCAAATCATAAGGATGAGAAAATACATTTATTGTACTGTACTATATTTATTGAGTAAAATCTGTGTATATGTGGACTTGTACAGCTTAAACTTGTGTTGAAAGGTCAGTTGTATGTATTTTTAGGGTGAATTGCTCAAAATGGATTCGCTTATTCTAATGTGTATGTGTCTGTGTATATACATGTACACACTTAGGATTTTGAGAGATACTTCCAAAATATTCTCTGTAGGAGTTGGACTAGTTTATATTCCCACCAACATTGTAAGAAATGTCTCCTTTTTCAGAAAATGGTGTTAAACTTGGGTTTTTGATGGTCTTGATAGATTATAAAATATCTTAGTATATTATCTCCCCCCCCACTCTTCCTTTTTTTGGCAGGGGTATGTAGTTTGATTTCATTGTTTTTATTGAGTTTTTTATTTTAAAGTTTCCTAACCTAAGGAAAAGTCAAAAGAAGTAAACAATGAACGTCTATGTATAATTCCCCTTAGATTCTCTGATTCTTAATGTTAATTTGTGCTTGCTTGCACATGCCTGCACACTCTACCTCCCCTCACCTTTAATTTGTAGTTTTCTTAAAACCTATTTTTCTTTTTTCTTTTTTAAAACTTTATATAGTTTGTCCATTTTTTAATTTTAATTTTTTATTTTTTAAATATTTATTTTGGGGGGAGCACAAGTGGAGGAGGGGCAGTGGGAGTATCACAGAGGATCCAAAGAGGGCTCTGCGCTGACCAACGAGCCCTATGTGGGGCTGGAACTCGTGAACCGTGAGATCGTGACTTGAGCTGAAGTCAGACACTCAGCCCACTAAACCACTCAGGTGTCCCTGTCCGTCTTTTAATAAGTTATTGATGATACTGTTTTGTGGGAGTTCGTTATATTTTAGGGAGACTAGTCTTATTGTATGATTTGTAAAACATGCTTTCTCGGTTGGTAGTTTGACTTTTGACTTAGCCATGTTTTGGCTATGTAGAAATTTTTTGATTTTTATGTTGTCAAATTTCTCAAATTTTTTTTCTTTTGTAGCTCCTGAATTTTTAGTTAAATTTTATAAAGGCTTACCCCACCTCAAGGTTATAAAGAATTCATCCGTGTTTTCTGTATGACTTTATTTATTTCTGATCCATTTGGAATATATTATGAGTACAGTGCAAGGAGTGGAGCTAATTTTTAGTCCCCAGTGTTAGTTTTGCCATCACCATTACTTTGATATTATTTCTTCTTCTTCTTTTTGTTTTTTTTGAGAGAGACTAGGCTCAAGTGAGTGAGGGTCAGAGAGAGAGGGAGTGAGAGAGAGAATCCCATGAGGGGCAGAGAGAGAGGGAGAGAGAAGCGAGGCTCACCTGATGTGGGGTTGAACTCACAAATTGTGAGATCATGACTTGAACCCAAGTGAGAGGCTTATCTGACCGAGACACCCAGGTGCCCCACTTTGATATTATTTCTGACAATATGTTATTCTGTATTTCATCTTCACTATTTTGAAAAGCTACCTTTATTATATTCTATCAAGTGTTTTGGAGTCACTTCTCAATTTTCTTTTGTGTTTCATTTATCTGTTTATTTACATGTCAGTACCAGTGTTTTAATTATTGATGCTATAGAGTTTGTTTTTAACATCTGGTAGAATATGTTAGTTACCTCCTCATTGTTCTTCGTTTTCAGTCTTCTTTGCTACTCTTATTGTAAGTTAGTTTAAAGGTCTTCTTTTTTGGCTCTGAGTGGATTTTTAAAGAATTTTTCAGAATTTTATTTGACTGGGCCTGCATGTTGGCATAATTTAAATAATGTTCATTTTTTTTAAACATAAAAACTACATTTTTTAGGGAAACTGATCAATCAGGAAGTGTTAAACTGATGGCAAGAAGACAACTGCAGAGACCTAAACCCAATTTGTCAAGGGCAGTTGGGAAGAAATCTGTTCTTTCACAAGGTAAAACAGATGCAGAGAGCAAGAGTTTACATGCCGAAACTTCAGTGGAAAAGGTATGGAATAAAAGACTTCATGGAAATTAAAATTATGAAAATTTTCCCAGACTGGGAAAAAATTTGTTTTGGTTTATAATGACACAGTAATGTGACTGATACTAGAATGAAGTTACAAAGACTTACACATTAATATTCAATGTGTCTTCCTAGTCTCCTATTGATGCATTTTCTTAGAAGCTAGGGCATATCATTTTCAAACATCCTCAGTAGTGACAAATCTGTTTTTTGTTTACATAAGATTTTTATTCAAAATATTTTTTAAACAGTTCTATATAAAGTTATATCCACAACGCTTTCTCCACAGACATATTCCTGTCTTTCACATACTTTGTCTCTTTTATATATATAAACATTTCTGTAGTTTATTTTTTTAAGTTTTTTTTTAAAGTTTGATTTATGTATTTTGAGAGAGATGGAGACATTGTGAGTGGGGGAGGGGCAGAGAGAGAGGGAGAATCCTTATCAAACAGGCTATGCACTGTCAGCGCAGAGCCTGTTGCAGTGCTTGAACTCAAGAAACTGAGATCATGACCTGAGCTGAAATTAAGAGTCAGACGCCAACCAACTGAGCCACCCAGGTGACCCATAAATAGGACTCTTTTAAGGAAATAGAGGATAGTTTTCTAGAGGAGGTGGGATTCATGGGTCAAACTATTTTAAATATTTCTTGGCTTTTGTCAGATGACAGTAAAAAAAAAAAAAAAAGTCTGTTTACATTGCTCCAAGCATTAAATGCATGTTCCTTTTTTCCTATATCCCTGCCACGTTATATTGTCATAAATTTTTTATTTTTGCTAAAAACACATTTTAAAATGTCAGTCAGCTTTTTCCCCTGTCATGTGAAATCTTATTATACTTTTTATAATACAGTTATATTTTTGTCTTTTAAAATTTGAGAAAAGTGGGAAAAACAGATTGATGTAAAAATTAAAACAAATTACTTGTGATTTCATTATCCGGATGGAACTAACCTTTTAGCATACATCTTTCCAGCTTTTTTTTCCTTCCTTCCTTCTTTCCTTCCCTCCAAGAGCATGCATGCGCATGCACATGTATGACAGGGGAGGGTCAGAGAGAGAGGGAGAAAGAGAATCCCAAGCAGGCTCCATGCTATCAGTGCAGAGCCTAACACAAGGTTCGGTCCCACAGACTATGAGATCATGACCTGAAGTGAAATCGAGTTGGATGCTTAAAAGACTGAGCCACTCAGGCACCCCGTGTATTAGTATTCATTGTTTTTTTATCCTTTGGTACCTAACATTTCATAAATGTTTTTTCATATTATTATGTTTTGAAGATACAGTCTTTAGTGACTTCGTAATTTTCTGTCAATGGGTACACCTGAATTTATTTAACCATTTACTCATGATTGGATTTTTTGTCTGTTCACGTTATTCAGCATTTTATATAATGCTCTTGGGAAAATTCTTGGAGTTTGTCTAAATATTTTCTTTATAGAGTCTTAGAAATGGTATTACTGAGTCAAAGACCATGAATATTTTTTTTTTTTTTTTTAATTTTTTTTTTCAACGTTTATTTATTTTTGGGACAGAGAGAGACAGAGCATGAACGGGGGAGGGGCAGAGAGAGAGGGAGACACAGAATCGGAAACAGGCTCCAGGCTCTGAGCCATTAGCCCAGAGCCCGACGTGGGGCTTGAATTCACGGACCGCGAGATCGTGACCTGGCTGAAGTCGGACGCTTAGCCGACTGCGCCACCCAGGCGCCCCAGACCATGAATATTTTTAAGGCTTTTGATTTCATATTGGGGAAGGGCTTTCCAGAAAGGATGTACCAATTTTTGTTTCTGCCAGTAATATATGGAAATATGTTTTATAATATAGCTGTAGCTATCATTTTTAAAACTCTTATAGTTAGAACAAAAAATGATATTTCACTGTTTTAATTTCCATTTATTACAATGTTTGGACTTTTTTTATGTTGTCAATAAAATGTAAAAAAATTGAATTCATAGAATCAAATGGAAAAGGATAAAGTGAATACATCTGACATTGCTGGAATGGAATATACAGAGAAAGTGAACCCAGAAACTGAGACTGTGTCTAAGTAAGTATTTAGAAAGTAGAATAAAAGTAGTAGCTTTTAGGAATGACTGTAATAACATCTGTACTGGATGATGTCTGAATTTTGTTTTCATTCAGAATACTTAAGTCTTTTTTTAACTATAGGTGTGTTGAAACCTTTTCATCATGTTCCTTATGCTACTGGAGAAATAAATTATGATAAGGATCCATTGAGTTACGACTTAAATTTCTTCCTCAACTTACTAACAAGATTTTAACAAAGTCTTGTTAGATGAATTAATGGTTAAAAGATACATGTTTCTGGATAATTTTATTTATAGCAGGAGGTTTCAAAAGGGAATATTTAACTTGGAATGCAGATTCAGAGTAGCCCCTGCTCTAATATGCATCTGAAGTATTATAGTCTGGACTGTACATTTATTCCATAATCTATGTCCAGTGCCCTGGAAGTGTACATTACATACAAACTAGTATTTTTATTTTTATTTATTTAATTTTTGAGAGAAAGTGCACATATGTGTGTGTGCAAACTCACAAGGGCCAGAGAGAGGGAGAGAATCCCAAGCAGGCTTCACACTGTTAGTGCAGAACTGTTGTGGGGCTTGATCCTACAAGCTCTGAGATCCAAGACCTGAGCTGAAATCAAGAGTCAAACACAACCCGACTGAGCCACCCAGGTGCCCCTACAAATTAGTATTCTTAGTGGGGAATGGTATTACATGTCTGTTAGGGACAGATTTTTCCAGTTTTGTGAGGGTATGTTTTTTATAGTCAGGCTTCCAAAATTATGTCTGTTCTAAAGGATACTTGTAATTTTATATTCCAAACAGTTTACTTATTCATACATGGGAGAGGAGAATACTGCAAACATATATGTTACTTCAGGATGACCATAATTTTATTCTTTTGTAGTTGTTCTAGTTTGAGTGAAAAAATTGGTGTTCAGGACGACGATCAAACAAAGGCTTTAAGACCAGCACGACTAATGAGGGGCCGACTGCAAAGGCCAAAGCCAAATATAGGTAAAGCTGCTGAAAGAAAAGAAATTCTTCTTACATCACAGGAAAAAATTGGGGCCAATGTAAAAAAGAATGAAAGTGAATCCTGTATTGCTAGAGATGTAAGTACTCTGATTCTGTGCAGTTTTTTTGTTAAACAAGTATTTAAGTCCCCTTTTACCCCCCTTCCCTTAAACTGTAAGACTGTACAGTTCTGTACATTGTTTATAAATTTAAATCCAAAATCTCAGAGCTAGTAGCTTTGTCACTTGTGATGCCATTGAACTCTCTGCAATCCATATTTTGTGCATTTACATAATGGAGCATGTTTAACTTGCACCCCATCACTCACATATTTGAATTACACTTCCTTTTTGAAAATATGACTAGGTATGTGACTTTTAACTCTGACTTAAACAGAGTAAAATGGTAAAAGCTTCCTACTAAAATATAATTCCAACAACTAAAGATTATTAATTTTTGAGTTATTTATACAATAACTAGTGTTTGTGTTAAGAGTAAGAGTTAAGATCCTAGTCTGAGGTTTGAATTTGTTTTGTTATAAATCTCAAGGTCTATACTGTAATAATAGTAATCAGAACACAGATCCCAGGGAGTAATTCTAACAGATAAGACTGAAGTGCAGTAACTTGCTTTCTAATTAGGAGGAAAAGAATGGGGCTGTGAGATGAGCTAGAAGGTATAGCTTATGAAATTTTTTAAGGTCTCTAAAGAGAAAACATTAAAAAATGTCCCTTGAATATCATTTTATAATTTTGAAATGTTTACCATTTTCCTTGGTCTCAAATCAGGCAAAATTTTCAGTGCAGTTTTTTATAGATGGGTGTTTCATTGTGAACCCTTAAAAATGTTTTGTTATTAAGAGTCCTGAACAGGTAGAAGATCAGTCATGTAAAAATTTTGAGTTTGAAGACATCACGTCACAATCTGAGAAAGAAGATAATTTTTTTCAAATGAATGTTAGTGAGTGTCTAAGGTAAGTATCCTCTTATTGGTTATGTAATGTTTGAATTTTTTTGTTAAGTTTTAGAAATGTTTAATCAGTTTTTTAAAACAAAAGCAAATGAGACTGATTTGTAATCTGTGTATCAAATTGCTTAATATTTACAAATATAACCTCACTTTTCAGGGCAGTTCATGTCATAGTTTTCATGTCAGTTTCTCAGTTATTGGTGATTTGATGAGTTGCTTACTCATAAATTAGACCTTGAGTTAACATGATTGGCAGTATCACTTAACATGCATATTAGATCAAATATCTATGTCCAAATATGAAATGCAACTTATTTTCTTATATTTGTTTCTTTGGAATTAGATCCACATATGGCCTTTAAGATTCATGTAAATTTTATGTAAAACCCATATGTAGAAACCTGTACTTCTAGCCACTGCTCTCTTATATTTTTTCTTTCCCCTCTGGAACATACCCAGCAAAATCGATGGAATTGCTAGTATACTTTAGAAATTGTTTTCCCTTTGGAAATATTCAGTGTACACAAAAGTAGCAAGAACAGAATAATGGACTCCTGTGTACCTACTGTCTGGTTTCAACTATTACTAGCATTTTATCAATGTGTATGTTTAAAGTTTGGCTTTTCCTAATACTTTCTTGTTCACATGATACTTGCATGTGGCTTTTTGAGATGCTGGTCAAATCTGGCCATAGAAATATGCTGCTTAACTCTTATGGCAAGGCATATGTCTGTGTAAAGGGTAGTAGGGGCAAAGAGGTAGGAGTAGCAGAGATTTTTACCCAGAGATTCTTGAGGCTTCCTTCATATTTTACTTTTTTATTTGAGAATTCCTGGTGTTTCAGTAGTAGTTTCTCAACTATCCTCTCTTCAGTTGGCAGTATAGTTTAAAATTTGATTGTGTGTCCTTTTTTTTTTTTTTTTTTTTTTTTATAAGTATTCAAGAGGATAATAAAGTCCCAGTTCTGAAAACTCGGTTACAGAAACCAAAGCCAAATATAGGAAGAGGAGCTAGAAGACGAGAAGTTTTCTCAAAGGAAGAGGTATCAGAGGAGATAGTTGCTTCGGGACAATTGACAGCAGCTTTGGGAGAAATTAAGAGAGTGGAAGAAACCTTACCAAGGGAGAAGATATCACTGGAGGCTAATAGTACTAAGGAAATGGAGTCACATTTTAAAAAAACTAGGAGAAGAGATGTCTCTCCCATAGAGCAGATAGCAGAAACGATTGACAACACTGTGGAAATGGAGACAGATTTGAAAGAAACTAGAGGAGAGATTTCCTCAAGGGAGAATATATCAGAGGTGTCTGATGTCATTGAGGAAAGAGTGACAGATTTTAAAGAAACTGGAAGAGAGATTTCCTCAAGGGAGAATATATCAGAGGTGTCTGATGTCATTGAGGAAAGAGTGATAGATTTGAAAGAAACTGAAAGAGCAGTTTCCCCAAGGGAGAATGTATCAGAGATGTCTGATGTCACTGAGGAAAGAGTGACAGATTTGAAAGAAACTGAAAGAGCAGTTTCCCCAAGGGAGAATGTATCAGAGATGTCTGATGTCACTGAGGAAAGAGTGACAGATTTGAAAGAAACTGGAAGAGAGGTTTCCCCAAGAGACACTATATCAGCGATGTCTGATGTCACTGAGGAAAGAGTGACAGACTTGGAAGAAACTGGAAGAGAGGTTTCCCCAAGAGACACTATATCAGCGATGTCTGATGTCACTGAGGAAAGAGTCACAGACTTGGAAGAAACTGGAAGAGAGGTTTCTCCAAGGGAGAATATATCAGAGGTGTCTGATGTCACTGAGAAAAGAGTGACAGATTTGAAAGAAACTGGAAGAGCGGTTTCCCCAAGAGACAGTATATCAGAGATGTCTGATGTCACTGAGGAAAGAATGACAGATTTGGAAGAAACTGGAAGAGAAGTTTCCATAAGGGACATTATATCAGAGATACCTGATGTCACTGAGGAAAGAATGACAGATTTGGAAGAAACTGGAAGAAGAGAAATATCCTTACAGGAAGATGCCCCAGAGGAGGTCAGCACTACAGATGAAGTAGAAACAGGTTTGGAAGAAACTGGAAGAGAGATTTCTGTAAGGGAGAATATACCAGAGGTAATTGATGTCACTGAGGAGAGAGAGACATCTGTGGAAGAAACTGAAAGAAGAGAAATAGACACACAAGGAAAGGCCTTACAGGTCAAGACTGTAGGTGAAATGGAGACAGATTGGAAAGAAATTGGAAAAGAAACTTCCCTGAGGGCAAAGGTACCTGTGGAGATCAGTGCCTTAGGGGAGAGCGAGATTGATTTGGAAGAAACTGGAGAAAGAGACCTTTCCCTGATGGAGAACATATTAGGAAAGACAACTGCTATTGAAGAAACAGAGGCAGATATGAAACAAAGTGGACGAGCAATTTCCTTGAGGAATCCCAGCTCAGAGATTAGTGCTACTGAGGAAATGGTTGCAGATTTGGGAACACCTAGAGAAATGGACATTTCCCTAAGGAAATATGAAGCAGAGGAGACCAGGACCTCAAGACAAATGGAGACAGACTTAATGCAGAGCAGTAGTGGTGGCTGCAGCACTGTGCCTTCACTAGATACCAAAGTATGTATTTTTCTGTTTTTGGGAAAAACTATTTTTGAGTACTTTTTAGAGAAAAATTATCGAAATAAAAACCGTTATTATTGCTCTTAAATCCCTCAAAATTTAAAATCTCTGAAAGCTTAAAGTCTTCCCTAGCCCTAAATTCTGTGTTTTAAGACCTTAAAGAAACTATATATCTTTTTTAAAAAATAATTCAAAAAGATTTAATTGTGGAGAAGTTACCATTCTTAATGTCAATTCCAAGTTACTTTTATTTATTTTTTATAAAAAAGTGTTTTTAAGGTAATTTATTTTGAAGGAAAGCGCCCATGTGTGTCCACACGCATGAGTGAGGGAGGGGCAGAGAGAGAATCCCAAGCAGGCTTTGAGCCGTTAGCACAGAGCTTGACTCAGGCTCGGTCCCACGAACCTTGAGATCATCACCTGGGCTGCATTCAAGAGTCAGATGCCCAACCAGCTGAGCCACCCAGGTGCCCCTGAAGTTAATCTTTTATTTAAAAAAATTTTGTTTTTGTTTTTTTTTGTTTTTTATTTTCAATTTGAAAGAGACAGAGCAGGAGCCAGGGGAGGGCCAGAGAGATGGAGAGAGAATCTGAAGGAGGCTGCAGGCTCTGAGCTTTCAGCTCAGAACCCAACAGGGCTTGAACTCAGGAGCAATGAGATCATGACCTGAGCCAAAGTTGAACGCATAACTGACTGAGCCACCATGCACCCCCAAAGTTACTCTTTTACATAAAAGGAATATAGGGAACTGGAATATAGGGAGTTTGTGCTAACTCTAGAATGAACATATATTGGAATTATTTCTTTTGGCCACATCTTTCTCAGTTATTTCCTTTTTTAAAAAAATTTTTTTTTTTCAACGTTTATTTATTTTTGGGACAGAGAGAGACAGAGCATGAACGGGGGAGGGGCAGAGAGAGAGAGGGAGACACAGAATCGGAAACAGGCTCCAGGCTCTGAGCCATCAGCCCAGAGCCTGACGCGGGGCTCGAACTCCCGGACCGCGAGATCGTGACCTGGCTGAAGTCGGACGCTTAACCGACTGCGCCACCCAGGCACCCCTCAGTTATTTCCTTTTATTAAAAGTTTGCAATTCGGGTACCCAGCTTGCTCCGTAGGTTGAGCATGTGACTCTTGATCTTGGGGTTGTGAGTTTGAGCCCCAGATTGTGGGTGTAGAGGTTACTTAAACATTTAAAAATAAGTTTTCTGTTACTCGAGGTTCATGCTTTTGTGACTTTTTCCATTTGTGCTGATTTACTGTGGATGATTTCCTTTGATTATTCCTCCAGAACATTAGCAGTGAAGTACTATCTATGGTACTTATACCTGAGGCAGAAAAAAGAAATTCTGAAAAGGAACTATCAGGTCACTTGAGTAGTTTGAAGACTTCCTTGCAGACTTTGGAACTTGGTAAAACCGAAGACCAGGGGATGCAATCTCCAGATGCTCCAGAGCAGTTTTCAGATAATAATTCAAGGTACAAATGTATTGGTCTGTGTGCTTTTAAAGAAAAAGTATCTAAAGTTACATTTTCAGATTCTGTGAAACAAAGGTTTTAAAACTTATCATCTATAGTGTAATGTTGCAGATTCCAAGCTAGTTTTGGGATGACTGGAGGTGAGTTTTGAGGTAATTGTGATAATCTATTGAGAGAATTACTAACATCAGAATTGTATGTAACAAATATTCCTAAGTCAGTATGGGTGTGACAACGTGTATTTCCTCTGTGCAAAGGTGATATTCATAGGCTTATACCTAGATTGTACACCTCCTGTTTTTTTGGATCTACCATATTGTTCAATTTTTTTTCCTGTTAAGAATTGGAATTCATGTTTACTGCCAGTTTCTAAAGTTGTCCTAAGTCTCTGGTCTCATTTGCCCCTTCATCTCATTCTAAAATTTGATAATCCTTATTCCAAAAGCAAGTCTCTTCCTCAAGAACAGAAGCCATTTGAAGTTAAACCAGCACCTTTTGTGAGAAGTCGATTCAAAAGACCAAAACCAAACTTAGCAAGAGCAACTTTAAAGAGAGAGACTACGGAAGCAGGAAAATATGTACCTGGGAAGAAATTGGAAACGGATAAAGCTGAGACTGTTGTGTTACAGCAGAGCAGTGAACAGATGAACACTGTCCCTTCTCAACATGTGAGTGCTGTGGAAGGTGGAGGGTTTTTATTTTAGCTGTTACGGTTACTGAACTAAAGCAACTGGGATTAACGTTTCACAAATATTTTCTCCTGCAGTTTCTGTTGCATGTGACATTAGTGTTGCTGTATTTAATGTGCCTCATTATTCCATGGGGTTTTTTGTGAGAATCTTGAATGTTTCATGGTGGGCAAGTGTGTCATGGAAGGACATTTAAGGGGGTTGGGATGCCAAGTTCTGACCTGCATTCATTATGTGACCCGAGCCAAATGGTGGCAGCTCATTTCTTCATAGGAAAAATGAGATTGACGGTCATTTTTTGTTTCATTCTGTTGTGAAGGGTGAAATACAAAGTTAAAAGCTTGATAGGAGTTAAAAGTAAGTTAAAAGTAAGTTTAGTTTACTTTGTTAACTTGGTCCATAACAAATTAAGATTGTGTGATATAACATCAGAAACTTTGAAGTGAAGTGTTAACACTCATTAGTTGACTGTTCTAAACATAAAAGTAGTTTTTTGGCCATATAGATGGCAACAGGTATATGAAAAGATCATCAGCATCATGAATCATCAAGAAAATGCAAATCAAAACCACAATGAGGTATCACCTCACACCAGTCAGAATAACTAGTATCAAAAAAGACCAGAAATAACAAGCGGTGGCAAGGATGTGGAGGGAAAGGAATCCTTGTACACTGTTGGTGGGAATGTAAATTGGTGCAGCCATTGTGGAAAACCGTATGGAGCTTCCTCAAAAAGTAAAAATAGAATTACCATGTGATTCACTAATTCTAGTATTGGTTATTTACCCAAAGAAAATGAAAGCTCTAATTCCAAAGATATAGGCACCCCTATGTTTGTCATAGCATTATTTACAATAGACAAGATATGAAAGCAACCAAAGTGTCCTTCAACAGATGAATGGATAAAGAAGATGTGTTATATGTATATATATAAAAATCCACAATGGAATATTGCTTGCCATTTAAAATAACATGGATGGACCTACAAGTCTATTTTGCCAAGTGAAATATGCTGAGAAAACTAAGAGATAGACAAATAGCATATAATTTCACTTATATGTAGGTTCTAGAAAATAAAAAACAGAAACAGTCATAAAGACAGAAAACAAACTGGTGGTTGCCAGAAGAGAAGGGCTAAGGGAGATCAACAAAATAGGAAAAGGGGATTAAGAGGTACAAACTTTCTGAGCCACCTGGCTGGCTCAATCGGTAGACCATGCAACTCTTGAGGTTGTAAGTTTGAGCCCCCGGTGGGTGTGGAGATTACTTAAAATCTTGAAGAGGTACAAACTTTCAGTCATAAGTAACTCAGGGAGATAAAAAGTACACCATAGGGAATACAGTTAACGTAGTGACTACACCTGTCGGGGTGATTATCAAGCAGTGTATGGAGCTGCTGAATCACTGTGTTGTATGTCTAAGACTAGTAACATTGTACGCCACCTATACTTCAGTAATTAATAAAAAACTAATAAAAAAATGACCGGCGCCTGGGTGGCTCAGTCAGTTAAGCGGCTGACAGCCATGTGCTGACATCTCAGAGCCTGGAGCCTACTTTGGATTCTGTGTCTCCCTCTCTCTCTGCTCCTCTTCTTCTTATTCTCTCTCTCTCTCTTTCTCTCTCTCTCTCTCTCAAAAATAAACATTGAAAAAAATTAAAAATAAATAAAATGACAAAGTGCTTTTTTGAAATAAAATTCGTCTTTTATGTTTTCAAAATAGCTTAGTTCTTACTGTGCTTAAAAATTTGTACTTTTGGGGTGCCTGGGTGGCTCAGTCAGTTAAGCGGCCAACTTCGGCTCAGGTGATGATCAAGCGGTCCGTGAGTTCGAGCCCTGCATCGGGCTCTGTGCGGACAGCTCAGAGCCTGGAGCCTGTTTCCGATTCTGTGTCTCCCTCTCTCTGACCCTCCCCTGTTCATGCTCTGTCTCTCTCTGTCTCAAAAATAAATAAACGTTAAAAAAAAAAAAGTTTAAAAAAATTTGTACTTTTTCTTCCTGATCTTATATTTTTAAAAGGTGTATCTTTTTTTATTGGTTATTTTATCTGATTATAAAAATTTCAGATTGAAAAAATATGTAATCTAAAAAGTGAGAGTCCTTTATAATATTCCATTTCTCCATCCCAAGTTAATCACATAGCTATTTTGAATGTATCCACATAGCCTTTTCTGTATAGATACTTCTTTATATAAATACTAAAATGTTGTGGGTATTTTTATTATTTTGCAAAAATGGCACCCTAGCTTGCCTTCTCATTTTTTCACTTAACACAGTATTGTGAACATATTTTTGGATCATTATATAGAAATTTATCTTCTAAATGGCTTTGCACCATTGCATTATAAACAAATTATAATTTATTTATTCAATACCCTACTGATAGGTTTGTCTTATTTCTAATTTTTTGTTTTCTTGCTTTTCTGGGGGGCTATTGCTATAGCAAATGTCCTTGTATGTAATTTTCTACATACTTACTTGAGTATTTTTATAAGATAAGTTTCTAAAAGTAGAATTTCTGGGAATTAAAATTTTTGGTAGATACTGTTGTTTTCTCTGCAGAGACTTGACCAATTTATTTTGCTTAGTAGTGTATGAAAGTTCCTATTTCCCTATACTTTAACCATACCCTTGATGAAATTTTTTTGTCTGCCTTCTAGGATGTTGCTTCCCTAATGGCAGCAGGAGAAAAAGACAAATCAGGTCACAGTCAGGAGGAGGTCGTGATATTACCATGTATACAGACTGAAAAGGACCTTTCACCTTCAAGTTCTTCTGGTCCTCAAGAGGAGTCTCAGCCTGTGCAAGCCCAGGAAAAGGAATTAGTTGTTTCTATGGGGTAAACAGTGATAGTTCTTTGAAAATCTAAAATATTAAAAAGAAAAAGAAAATCTAAAATAGAATTCCTTCAAATATTTCTCCAGTGTTTTTGAGATGTGTTAATGTATTTTAAAAGTGAATACCAAAAATACTTCGTTTATTTTTATTCATATGGCAGACTGCCTAAAATAGAAAATCACATTGAGTTCTACACCTTTTAATGCTTGACTGCTTATTAGATTCACTATTAGCTGCTTAAGGTTTTATACAAAGCATTGCATTAAAAAACACGTGTGTATAAGATTTATATTAATTATCTTCTTAAAAATTGTGGTAAAAGACATAAAATTTACCAGTTTAATATTTTTTTTTTTATCGTCTAATGGCATTGAGGACATTTGCATTGTTTTACAATCTTTGTCACATTTCTCTCTAGAACTTTTTCATGTTCTCAAGCTGAAACTCTGTACCCATTAACAAGACCTCCCTAACCTCCCTCTTCCATTCCCTGGCAACTACCATTGTGCTTTCTCTCTGTCTGTGAGTTTCAGTCTTCTAGGTACCTTATATAAGTTCATTACCTTGTGAAAATTAAAATAACCTTTTTTTTTAATAAAAGAAGATTTATGTATCATCAGAAAATAGATTTTTCTCTAATGTTACAAAAAGTTTTATAGTTTATTAGAGGAGATTCAAATTTTGTATTTTTATGGTGGTTTTCATCTTTTTACATTTCAATTCCCTCTCTTTGTTCTGGTCTTCTTTTCTAGGGCTCATAATATAAACAGTTCCCAGCAAGAATCCAAGGAAAGTGTTGTCCCAACCATTCGAACAGTAAGGGGCCGACTTCAAAGACCCAGACCAAACATAAGAAAGACTGGGCAGAGGCATATAGAAAAAGGTGAAGCCAAAGGCATAGTTGAGGAAGAAAAAACAGTAGTACAGAAAGATGAAACTAAAAAACTATTGACTGTGGTGAGTTATTGTTATATAATTAAATTGAGCCTTTTAATCCATGTTAAAATATGAAATGACAGTTCAGACTTGGCTTAGAGTATAGGCATCTGACACTCTAATCCATGAATATGTAACATAACCTAATTCTGTTCCAGATTTCCTATTCTGGATTTTTTTTAAGTGAAAATGGATATATATTTTTTCCTTTTTAATGAACTCATTCATTATGAAATGGGTTTAGTCATTTCATAAATGTTCAGTCAGTATAAAACAACATAATGACTCTCCCAGTCTTATTACACTGAGGTAACTACTGAAAACCTTCTGACATATCTTCCTGGGTATATCTCCATCCATGCATGTGTGTGCACTTATGTAAATTTAAATAATAAATTCGTCGGGGTGCCTGGTTGGCTCATTCGGTAGAGCATGTGACTTTTAATCAGGGGATGTAAGTTCTAGCCCCACAGTGGGTGTAGAGATTACTTAAAAAGAAAATAATTTTTTTAAATTATAAAATTACTGTGTGTTAGTTTTATCACTTAGTTTTTACTTAATATGTTGACTTTTTGCATCAAGAAATATGGAGACGCGTCATTTTTCACTACTGCATGACATCCTGCTGTTTGAATGAAAATTTAACCAATCTCTTACTGATGCATCTTGTGATACGAGTCTAAGTAGAATAATGCCCTTTTCAACAGATCTTGTGCTTTTTTTTTTTTTTTGTCCTTTTTATTTGTCTACCAAGGGAAAATCTAGATTTAAAGTGATGATAATCCTTGTTTGAACCCCCCTGCACCCCAAAAGACTGTGCTTTTAAAAAAAAAATTAATCATTTTTGGTGAGGTTGTTCACAGCAGATAACTATTGTAGTTTTTAAAGCATTTTGTAAATGTAATAACTGCAATAAATGAAACTTTCTCTCTGAATTAGGACTTTGGTTTTGGGCAGCAAACATGAACATTGCATACCTAGTTTGACTCTTCATTTTGAAAAACTCAATACCTTTCTTAATGATTGAACAATTTTAGGAAGTATGTTCACTTGTTGAAAAAAATCATCTTGTTTTGTCATTTTAGCCAAATTCTCCAGTTGGAACTGAAATTGAAGTTGTAGCCTCCAAAGTTTCTGAAGGTAGACTACATGAAAACCAGAGTCACATGGTTCTTGTAGACCCTCTTCATGTTAACAAAGTAAATGTTTTAGATGAAAAGATGAGGTGAGTTTGCTTTTAATCAGAAAACCATAAAACTTTCTAAAGATGAAGATTGGATAACTTCACATCGAGAACATTGTGTTAAAGGATAAATAGTTAATTATGAAACAGAATATTTTAAGTATGCTTCTTCAGATAGTATAAGAATTGCATGATTGATACTCTCGTAATTTATAATTTCTGCACAAAGCTTGGTGAACCTCATTATTTTTTACTTTAAAATTCAATTTGTTAGTAAACAGAAATTCTTAAGTTCTTTGTATGTTTACAGTTTATATCTTATTGAAATTCATAAATAGGAAGTTCAGTGAAGTATATATGTTGTATTTAGAACTGTGTTCTAAGCCATATGGTGAGAATGTCCTTTAAAAGAGTTAACGCTAGAAAAGTGAAGATATTTTAGTACCACCACTTTTATTTATTACTTGCAGTCTGCCTTATTATTACTGATACGACTTAAAAAATTTTTTTTTTAATGTTTTTTTTAAATTTATTTTTGAGACAGCATGAGCAGGGGAGGGGCAGAGAGAGGGAGACACAGAATCGGAAGCAGGCTCCAGGCTCTGAGCTGTCAGCACAGAGCCCGACGCGGGGCTCCAACTCATGGACTATGAGATCATGACCTGAGCTGAAGTCGGACACTTAACCGACTGAGCCACCCAGGCGCCCCACTGATACTACTTTTTAATTAGTGGTGATCAGAGAATGTTTCATTGCACGGGTGCTGCTGGAGAGAAGACCCAAAAGAAGTGAAGGAGCAGGTCCAGATGATGTATAGGGGGAGAGAACAACAACTTGAAAATACTGCAGGCAAGAGCATGCCTGACTTGTTTGAGGAACAGCAAGGGGAGCAAGTTTGAAATAGGTAAAGAGGGAGAGAGCAGTAGATGTAAGAAAGATAGAGCCCAGCCGAGGGCAATGGCAGATTATATAGGACTGTTGTAAGGAATTTGATTTTTACTCTAAGTGAACCTTTAAACACTAGTGACCTTCAAGATCAGTGTTTCCTAATGCTCTCATTTATAATTGAGTAGGTTGACCTAGAGGATTTAAATGGCTTGTTGAAAGTAACATTGCCAAATTAGTTTTTAAAGTTAAATTTTCAGGATTTATGACTTTCAGACTAGCAAATTGACATAGTTATATAGGCAGACCTTTCTGTATAAAGAAAGAAGCTTTACATGTTTCAAGAGATATTAGGTGGAGCCTTTGTGTTTTTTAATGAGAGAAATCAAACCTTTTTTTTTTTTTTAATTTTTTTTATAGATCAGGCATTGGCTGTTTTTTTTTTTTTTTTTTTTAATGTTTATTTATTTTTGAGAGAGCCAGAGCATGAGCAGGGCAGGGACAGAGAGAGAGAGGGAGACACAGAACCCATCTGAAGCAGGCTCCAGGCTCTGAGCTGTCAGCACAGTGCCTGATGTGGGGCTTGAGCTCATGGACCATGAGATCTTATTTGAGCTCAAGTTGGATGCTTAACTGACTGAGCCACCCAGTGCTTCCCCCCCTGCCTTTTTTTTTTTTTTTTTAATTTTTAACGTTTATTTATTTTTTGAGAGAGTGAAACAGGGGATGGGCAGAGAGAGGGAGACACAGAATCCAAAGCAGGCTCTAGGCTCTAAGCTGTCAGCACAGAGCCCGATGTGGGGCTCGAACCCACGAACCGTGAGATCATGACCTGAGCTGAAGTTGGATGCTTAACCCACTAAGCCACCCAGGCACCCCAGAGAGAAATCAAACTTTTAATTTTCCTTTTTGGAAACCCATACTCCAGCCCACAGCCCCCTGTTTTTGAAAAACCTTTTTCTATTTGTGAAATTTATTCCAGCTGTTTACTTTATCATGAATGGTAATTTCTTTAGGGTATGTAATCTTAATAGTTTTAAAGTTAGGTTATTCCGAAGTCCAGTATTATCTCTTTTGACTTCAGTAGCATTTTATCATTACTTGGATTTGTAAAATCACACTTGACTGTCAATAGCTTAAGTTAAATACAATGTTTTCCTAAATAAATGTTAGCCTACATTGGAATGTATTTAGCCACATCATAACCCTGTTAGAATTTCTTGTGAACTTCCTAGGTGTTTGACTGACCAAAGAACTTAGCAGGGTTGGAACATTTAGAAATGTAGTTAACTACTTTCTCTTCTAGATAATTTAGTGGAAGTATTACTCAAAATTAGTCTTTAATACAGATCTTTCAGAGAACTCCTGATACTTAATTTTCTTTATAATATCTAGGTTTATGTTAATTTTAAACTTCCCAGTTCAGAATTCAGATCCTTGCTAGTTATTAAAATATTTTCCAGGAAAACCTAGGATAGGTGTTTAGGGATTGTCTTGGGAGCTATTCGTACTCTATTGAATGTTAAAACCTTGTCTTTGTCTGATTTGGCAGATACACATGGGTTATATTGAGATCATATGAATCTGACTGTTAGTAAATCCTTTTCCATTAGCTGATAGGTTTCTGATAGGAGAATGGACTCTGGCTTTCAAGCCTGGTCTTGGGCCATAAGGACAAGGATGTAACCATTGTACATTTGTCCATGTTCAAGTACTGGCTTTTTTTTTTTTTTTTTTTTTTTTTTTTTTTTGGTATTTGGTTATTTCTCTGAAAATTACTTAAAGTACCATGACACTACACATCAGAATCAATGAATGAAAGTAAGAAAAGATTGTTATTTTAAAAGTATTTTCCAGATTATACAGAAACTGCAAGTTGTAAAAGCTTTTATGTTCTTTATATCATCATGTGTGCTTGGTTTTAGAGCCAATGTATATATAGTCCTTCGAACATAGAATTGGCTTGTGTTCAAAAGTGTTTGACATAGCAGCTGTTAAATCAACAAGGAATTGTGATTTTGGTTTTTCAACATGATTTGTACTTCGTTCTAGACCTGAACCTAAAAGGTATGTTCCTAGTCCAGCACAATTGACAAGAAGGCAATTCCAAAAGGCTAAGCCAAATTTGGGAAGAGCACATGGTAAGAAGGAGGAACTAGGTATAGAAAAAGACAGAACAGATCAGAGTGATGCAAGGAAGCCAGAAGATAATTTGCTGCAGCCAGGAGATGATACCCAGCTCCTTCAAAAAGTAAGTTTGAAAAAAAACTTTTTATCATTTGCTCTGTTTTGTCAAGATCGTGACGGAGAGAATTTATAGAAAAATACAGTTTTGTCTTTTGTACTGTAACCAATTTCATAAAAATTGAGCTACTTTCCAATATTAAAAAATTTAGAAGCTAGTCATCGTGTGTGTGTGTGTGTGTGTGTGTGTGTGTGTGTGTGTGTGTAAGCAAGCTTAGAGCTTTAGGTCCAACCCCCAAATCAAATTACGATAGAGATTGTTTGCATGGTAACATTAGCTGTTCTTAAATTTAAGGAAAAGGCTGAGTTTCTGACATCATTGGAGGTTTCAGCAAGAAAAGATTGTATAGATTCCAAAGAGGCTATTTTGGCCAAAAAAGATACCCAATCAGAAGTTGGACCATCAGGAAGTGTTGGAGAAAAAACTATAGTGGATAATTCTGTGTCTTCAGTTGTTGAAGTGCAGTGTGTCAGTAAACTAACAAGGTAAAGTTTTATTTAACAAATATCTTCAGAATAGGAAATAAAAATAACTTACTCTTTATGGCTGTCCTACCTTGATGGTAGAGTGAAAAAAGATGGCTTGTTAACAGAAGTGTAGATAATTTTTTATTGACAGATCTGTTTCTTAACCACTCAAGTTTTTTTTTAAACTTTTCAAATAAGAGAGAGAGTGCACACATGTAAGCAAGGTATAGGGGCAGAAGGATATAGAGAGAATCTTAAGCAGGCTCCACACTCAGCACAGATCCTGATGTGGGCCTCGATCCCATGACCACAGCCAAAATCAAGAGTTGAATGCTCACCCGACTGAGCCACCCAGGTGTCCCTACCTATGATTTTTATTTACTAAAGTTTATCTTTTTTTGATGTTCTTAGGAAGACTTTTCTTTCCTATGTTTAAAATTTCTGAGTGTTGAGTATATTAGACATGAACAGAAGTCTGATAAAAGAATAGTGTGTATTACCTAAATAATTAAGGTGCTGGTTTGAATGGGGTCGCAAACTAAAGTGAAGGGTACTCATGTTCTACAGTTTACAGGGAAAGTGGAAAGGAACTTAAGTTGTAAAAAACAACATCGTTCCATGGGTTTTCTGCCTTCTCTTTTTTCTTTTTACCTAGTCTGTTTACCCAGTACTGTATACCAGTATCACTTTTTGATCCTATATTCTGTTTTATTGGACCATTTTCTTTTCTCATTTTTTTCTAATAATTTCTAGAAATTATCACTTAAATAGCAAGGAAAAAATGGTCCAGAATTAAAAACTTACCATGAAAAATGTGTAGGTAGATAAACGAAGAACAAACTCTGAATAAGGAACTAGTAGTAATAGTAAATTTCTTTATTTCACGGCATAAGTTTTTGACGTAATGGGTTGTGGGAGTTTTCATTTTAATGCCTTGAACTGGGATTTCATTCTAAAATTTGGTTTCCATTAAAATTATCTTTATCCTTGTGCATGTAATGACTTCATTGTTATTTTGATTATACATCCAGCCCTCCACAACTATTGAAAGAATCAAGTTACTCTAAAATTGCTCTGGATCGAAGAACAATGATCTCTTCTTCTGAGAACGAGGTGGATCATGGTGGAAGGAGAATGCATCGAAAGATCAAACCAAATGTCACTAGGGGCCGTGGATCAAAACGAATGCGAAGTAAGACCTCTCGGAAGGAACCTCGTGCTTCCAAGTCCACGCTGGTGACTCTTCGGGCTTCTCAGGAAGAAGATGAAGATGATGCTGAAGATTTTGAGCCTGATTATGAAGAAGACAGTTACCATCTTGCTCCAGAAGAAGTAAACAAAGCTCCAGTGTTTGTTCCCATTGGTCTCAGATCTCCTGAACCTGTTACTGCTCAAATTGAGGAAACGATGGAAGAGGTATTTTGTTTTTTGAATCTTGGAACTTTGTCTTACTTGTTTTTTTCTTGTAGTGAATCATTATTTCTTCTTAGTGATTATTAGGATTTGAACAGTTCATTTGCTAAATAAACCCTGCCGTATGCAATTTGTTTAAGCCCTGGTAGATATGTGAAGGAATCAATAGAAGGAGGCTCCTGTATTACTGAACCTCTATAATCTAGGCCTGCCATGAGGTGGCCAGTGTAATAATGATAGAAATCTGATTTCACTTGAATGTGGAGGCTACTAAATCTACTTTCTGATTAATTTTTCCTTTTCATTTTGGCAGATGTTTTAACTCTCTGGTAGGTTCAGGCTAAGCTCTGGTTGGTAGAGAAGGTAGAAGGGACACCTTTTTTTTCTTTTCCTTTTCTTTTAAATGTGGTAAAGGATCCCTGAGTGGCTTAATTGGTTGGGTGTGAGACTCTTGGTTTTGGCTTATGTCATGATCTCACAGTCGTGAGATTGGGCCCCACATCAGCGTCTTTGCTAGGCATGGAGCCTGCTTGAGATTCACTTTCTCCCTCCCTTTGTCCCTCCCCGCCTTGTACTTACTCCTGCTCTCTCTCAAAATCAAAAAATAAAATTATGAAAAAATCGTAAAATACACATACCCTAAAATATATCCTAGCCATTTTAAAGTGTATATAGTTCATTGGTATTAAGTGTATTCATATTGTCGTGCTACACCATCACCATCCATCCACAGAGGTTTTTTCGTCTTGTGAAACTAAACCTGTACTCATTAAACAATAATTCCCCAGTACCTCCTCTCCTCTCATTTATGGCAAGCACCATTCTACTTTTGTCTTTGTGACTTGACTCTAGGTACTTCACATAACTGGAATCATAACAGTGTCTGTTTTCATTGTGATTGGCTTATTTCATGTAGTATAAAGTTTTTAGTGGTCATTCAGATTGATATAGTGTACATGTATCAGAATGCCTTTTTTTTTTTAAAGATTAAAACAATTTTTTTTCTTTTTTCTTTCTTTTTTTTTTTTTTTTAAATTTTTGAGCGAGCAGAAGCGGGGGAGGGGCAGAGAGAGAGGGAGACAGAGAATCCCAAGCAGGCTCCACCCTGTCAGCGCAGAGCCCGATGTGGGGCTTGAATTCAAAAAGCCATGAGATTATTACTTGAGCTGAAGTCAGATGCTCAACAGACTGAGCCACCCAGGGGCCTCCAGAATGTTCTTTTTTTAAGGCTGAGTGATATTTCATTACATATCTATACCACATATCTTTTATCTTTTCATCTGTCAGTGGACAGTTGGGTTACTTCTACCTTTTGGCTATTGCAAAGAATGCTGCTATGAACATGGGTGTACAAATACGTCTTCTAATCCCTGTTCTCCATTTTTTGGGGGATATACCTAGAAGTGGAATCACTGAATGACATGCTAAATTGTACATCGGATGCTTAACCGACTGAGCCGCTCATGCGCCCCAGACATCTCAAAAATCTTAAATGTTTTACTTTTGCCAAGTTGATGTCGTCATTTTAAGAATTGCTGTATTTTTTAATTGTGTATGAACGTGGATTATTTCTTCAGTTTAACACCCTTTATTTTAGTTGTTTGTTTTGCTGAGTATAGTATGCCAAAATGAAATAATGAAATTTCATTTTGATAGCTTGAAATAACTGTGAATGCACCTGATGTAGGATGTATAGCTGTTGTTGAGCATCCAGTCTCCAGCACAGATGTGACTACTCAGCAAACGAAACAAGAAGAAAATTTGAAGGCATTATCTATGGTAAGCATCCATTCTAATATGTTTTGTCTTTAACTCTGTTTACTTTAAAAAAAAAATAGAAGTTTATTTTGAAAGTTTTAAGTTTATAAGCCATTCTTACTAATTTCTCTCATGCAGGGAGCTATAAGTATGAATAGTAGAAACTGGTAAATAATCCAAAGATTTTATATTTCACTCACAAAGCATTGATTTGTGTATGTTTGTGTGAGTCACTCTTAATATCCTCATAAACTTAAGTTAAAGTTCTGTTGCATTAAATCTGTATTCAATATAAATTATTTAAAATATATTTAGTTCCTTTTTGTTTGATACTCTTCCTTGTTTTTGCAAATCAAGTCTGGGAATTATTTATTAAAAATTTTTTTTTTTACAGTTTATTTATTTTGAGAGAGAGAATGTGCTAGCAGGGGAGGGACAGACAGAGAGGCAGAGAGTGAATCCCAAGCAGGCTCCACAATGTTAGTGCAGAGCCCGATGCTGGGCTCAGTCTCACAAACCTTGAGATCACGACCTGAGCTGAAATCAAGAGTGGGACACTTAACCAACTGAGCCACCCAAATACCCTCACCTTTTCACATTTTTTAAATTACTGGTCTGTGTGTCTTTTTGTTGAGTTGTAAGAAATTTTTAAATAGTAAGGATATAAGTTCCTTATCAGATATACGATTTCCAAATATTTTCTCCTGTTCCGTGAGTTATCTTTTCAATTTTTTTTAAATTAGAGCATGAATAGTGGAGAAGGGCAGAGGGAGAGAGAGAGAATTCCAAGCAGGCTCCATGCTCAGTGTGGAGCACAGTGCAGTGTTTGATCCCACAACCCTAGGATCGTGACCTGAGCCAAAATCCATTGTCGGATGCTCAACTGACTGAGCCACCCAGATGCCCCTGTCTTTTCATTTTCTTGATGGTTCCCTTTAAGTGCAAACGTTTTTAAATGTGATAAAGATCGTTTTATGTCTTTTTTCTTTTGTTGCTCAGGCTTTTGTTGTAATATTTAAGGTATCTTTGTGAAAGCCAAGATCTTGAAGATTTACTCCACTTTTCTTCTAATAGGTTTACAGATTTTACTGTAGTTTTACATTTAAGGCTTTAATCCATTTTGAGTTAATTTTTTATATGGTATGCGGTTAGAGTTCTTCATTCTTTGCATATGACAATACAGTTGTCACACTGTTTCTTTGAAAAGACCATTCTTTCTTTATTGAATTCTCTTGCATTCTTGTCAAAAATCAATTGGCTGTAGATGTATGGATTTTTTTTCTGGATTCTTGGTTCTATTCCATTTCCTTTCTCTTCTTGTACCAGTGATGCTCGATTGATTACTGTTGCTTTGTGGTAAGTTTTGGAATTAGGAAGTATAAGCCATCCTACTTTATTCTTTTTTTAGGATTGTTTTAGCTATTGTGGGTCTCTTGTAATTCCATATGAATTTTAAAATCATCTTGTTATTTTCTAAAATTTTTTTTTTTCAACGTTTATTCATTTTTGGGACAGAGAGAGACAGAGCATGAACGAGGGAGGGGCAGAGAGAGAGGGAGACACAGAATCGGAAACAGGCTCCAGGCTCTGAGCCATCAGCCCAGAGCCTGACGCAGGGCTCGAACTCCCGGACCGTGAGATCGTGACCTGGCTGAAGTCGGACGCTTAACCGACTGCGCCACCCAGGCGCCCCAAAATCATCTTGTTATTTTCTACTCGACATAATCTAAGATTGTGATTGGGATTGCATTGAATCTGGGGATCACTTTGGGGGGGCTAGTCCCATATTAACAGTTTTCTAATTCATGAACATGGATATTTGCCCATTTACTTAGATCTTCTTTGATTTCTTTCAATAGCATTTTGTAGTTTGCAGGGTATAAACTTTGCACTTCCTTTGTTAAATTTATTTTCAAGTATGTTGTATCTGAGGCTCTTGTGAATGGATTGGTCTTCTCAATTTCACTTTCAGGTTTTTCATTGCAAGTGTATATAGAAATACAATTGATTTTTGTATGTTGGTCTTGTATTTTGCAACTTTGCCGAACTAATTAGTTCTAATAGATTTTTAGTGAATTCCTTAGGATTTTCTATTTACAAGATCATGACATGTGAATAGAGATAGTTCTACTTCTGCCATTCTGTATTAGTTTCTCAGTGCTTCTATAACAAAATGCTATCAACTAGGTGGTTCAAAACTACAGAAAGTTATTTTCTCAGTTTTGGAGGCTAGAATTCCAGAATCACCATCCCCCTTCTGAAGACTCTGAGGGAAAAACTATTCAGGCCTTTCTCCTACCCTCTGACAATTGCCAGAGATCCTTGTCATTGCTTGGCCTTATGGCAGCACATTTCCAACTTCTGCCTCCATTGCCACATGGTGTTCTTTCTGTATGTGTGTCCTGACTTTTCTTCTAAAGACACCTGTTGTATTGGATAGGGCCAGCCCTAATGCAATATGACCTCATGTTAGCCTGATAACATCTGAAAAAGCCCTGTTTCCAAATAAAGTTACATTCATGGTACTCAGCTTAGGACTTCAACATATCTTTCTCAGAAACAGAATTTGACTTAACACTTCTCCGTCTGGATATCTTTTATTTCTATTGCTTGCCTAGTTTCCCTTGCTAGAACCTCCAATACATATTGAACAAAAAAGTGGCAAGAGCGCATACTTTTGTCTCATTCCTGGTCTTAAGGGAAAGCATCCAGTCTTTCACCATCAAGTTTGATGTTAGCTCTGGATTTTTCATAGGGTTTTTTTTTTTTTTTTTTTTTATCAAATTGAAGTTTCAGTCTATCCTTGGTTTGTGTGAGAGGATTCTTAGGAAAGGATGTTGGCAGTTTTCATATGCTTTTCATGCATCTTTGGAGATGATCATGTGATTTTTGCTTTTTTTTTGTACTGATAATGATGTATTACATTCATTATAACAGGATGTCAAATCAAAAATTGCATCCTACTTGGTCATGGCATGCAATTTTATGTTGCTGGATTTGGCTTGCTGGTATTTTATTAAGGATTTTTATGTGCAAATTCATAATAGATAATTCTTCTGTTTTCTACTATGAATCTGACCCCAGATTCTTGGGTCAGGAGCTAAAGTCCTGATCCTCTTAGAAAGAAAGGCCTTCTGCTGGGACTTGCAAGGAGAAAGGAGCCTTATTTTCTTGGTTGCAAATGTCTGAGGTGGAGTCTCTGGTTCATTGAGCTGGGAAGAAGGAGCGGGGAGAGAGTCTTAGTTGAGATACCACAGGCTCTTACTTTGTTACCTTATTTTCATCAGTTGCTCAAATAGAGGTTTCTGTTGCCTTTACGACCATTTCCAGAGGCTTTAAATGTTTGGTTTTATTAAATTTTACCAGTTTCACTGGGGAGAGCGTCAGCAGAGCCTTATGATGTCATGCTGGACATAGATCTTGTAACCTTTTTATTTTTTTTTTTAAGTTTATTTATTTTGAAAGGGAAAGAGAAAGTGGGGGAGAGGCAGAGAGAAATGGAGACAGAATCACAAGGAAGCTCCACATGACAGTGTGGAGCCCAACAAGGGGCTTGAACTCATGAAGTGTGAAAACATGACCTGAGCTGAAATCAAGAGTCAGATGCTTAACTGAGCCACTCAGGTGCCCAGATCTTGTAACTTTTTAATTTATTAAAATTCATTTAAGTTTTAAGCCACCTAGTTAAAAAAAATTGGTGAGATTCGTCAGACTTTGGTTTCCATTGGATTAAAACCAGTGACAAATATGACTGAAGTTGAAAGATTATGAAAGTGAAGAAGTGAAGTAAGCCTAGTAAATGCACATGGTAGATGGAATATGATTAAAGTTAAAAAGAAAAAGTAAAATAAGTAGCAAGAGACAAAAGAATTTGGCTTTTAAATTATTTCTGTTGATGAAATATTCTGAATAATTATAAAGGGAAAGCACAGTTTCCTCTCCTTTGTAATCAGAAGCATAGAAGAACTGTAAAACCATAGTGCTTTTTGAGACATAGAACATATATTTGGGAAAATACATAAGGCATTGCTTATCTTTTCCTCTTCTAGGAAATGACCACAGGTGAACATACCCAAGATGAAACAGGTAACTGTTAATAAGGAAACTGCCAAAACTACCTGGTTAACGCTAGCAGGGTGATTTAAAATTTTTTTTTTTAATTTTAACTTAATTTTTTTTAGAGGGAGAGAGCCATATGAGTGTGCATGTGCAAGTGGGTGAGGGACAGAGAGAGAGGAAGAGAGAATCTTTTTTTGTTTTGTTTTTTAAATGGTGATTTATTTATTTTGAGAGTGTGAGTGAGGAAGGGGCAGCGAAAGAGGGAGAGAGAGAATTCCAAGCAGACTCCACGCTGTCAGTACAGAGCCTGACATGGGACTCGATCTTATGAACTGTGAGATCATGACCTGAGCCCAAATCAAGAGTTGGAAGCTGCTTAACTGACTGAGCTGCCCAGGCACCCCTAGTATTGGTATTAGTTAGTAAATGAGTCCTTGCTGGGAGTTGAACAAAAAGTTTCCACTGTTGAATGTTTTATCTCCAGGAGAAACTTGGATTCTTGGAATAATTACTTTATGAAGTGAGTTAAGAGTTAAATGTTTAATAAAGAAGTATTATTTCCTCTGATCTGCACAGGTTTACTTTCTTCGAAGGTAACTTAAGTTATTTAATGGGAGGGAGGCATTTTCAATGAATAAAAGCTAATAATGCATGATTTCTTTTTTTTGTAGTAATAAAATACTACCCTAGTAAGGAATTAGTGGTATGGAAGATATTGAAACTTGTTGCTAGAGGATAAACACCTGCATTAAAAATGTTTTCTAAGCAAACAATCGTAAATTTCCAGATTCATCCTTCTGTTTTAATGTTGTTACATTTTCTCACAAGGTACCAATGATGGAAGCACTGAAGCTGCTATAACTTTACTTACAATGGGAGATCTAGTGTTGCAGTCAGAGATTGGTACAGAACAGAGTGATGGTAAGAATGAAAGATAAGGCCTACTGAGAAAAACCTTTTAAAATCCAACTTCTAAGAAATTATACCCACAGTTGAGTAATAAGTCAGTACTTTTACATTTGAAGTTGGTATAATTTTGTTGTTTTTCCAGAAGTAAGTAATATGTGTGCATTGATGCACCCACCTCAGCGCATTTAGATGTAGTGGCCACCATTTCAAGATAGTACACTTGGTTTATTGAAAAAAGGTTGTATTTCTGGAATAATCCAGTGAGTCCTCCACCTTTCTCATCATAAACATTGGTTAATTGAGATCACTGATCACTTTATACAGGTTTCTTTAGCCAGAGGAGCTCCTGCTTTGGATAGTCTTCACAATTACCTGACAGTGGAATACCGTATCAAGGGACAATAACAGTCAATGACATAATTTAGTTTGGACTGTTTCGTTAGTTTGAACTGAGCCAAAATATATGTCCACCCAGATTTTTAATATTATAGGCTGGCCTTAATGGAGAAGCTATGGTCTTTACTCTCTAAGCACCTTCTATTTTTAGTACATTAAATGGATAGTTACATTAATTATTTTCCTGTTAATTATTGTGCCTGGACATGAGTGGGTTGCCATTTTTACTATATATTATTCAGGGCCTATAACTATATATTTATCAGCGAATTCTCTGGTCTGTGTTTCTTACATGGCTCATTCTCTCTCTCTCTTTTTTTTTTTTTTTTTAAGTAAACTGTACACCCATCGTGGGGCTCAAAATCACGACCCTGAGATCAAGAGTCACATGCTCTACTGACTGAGCCAGCCGGGCACCCCTATATGGCTCCTTTCTCAGTGGTAGAGCATTGCTTTGGAGCCTGTCACAAATCTCTAGAACCTAAAATACAGGTTTTTAAAAATTGTAAATGAAGGTGATAATATCTTGAAACTTATTTGAGGCTATGTAGTTACTGAAGGCAAAAAGATTCATTTTTACTTATAATAGCACAAAAATTTTAGTGTGTGAGAATTATTAAGCCTATAGTTGTTTAATGTTGAAGGATTTACTTTCTTTGGATATCTACTTGTATTGGGTCAATTTTAATTTTCTGTTCTTTTCTGTAATAGGAGTATGTGTACTTCTTGATGTTCATTCAAAGGATAAAAGCTGTGTTCCTTTTAGCCCAGATAATGTAAATCACAAAATTGTTCGTGAATGTCAGGAGCTTTCTTCACCTGTCAGTAGTACATCTCCTTCACCATTAGAAGAAAACAAGATTGTATTGGAAGAGCAAAGTACTAAAGAAGAAATTGGTTTAGTGGAGGAAGTAAAGGAAAATGCTATATCAACCAGGTTTAATTTGCTTTTTTTTTTTCCTTTTTTTTTTCTTTTCTTTTTTTCTTTTTTCTTTTTTTTTTTTTTTTAAGTAGGCTTCATGCCCAGTGTGGAGCCCAGTGCAAGGCTTGAACTCATGTTCCTGAGATCAAGACCTGAGCTGAGATCAAGAGTTGGATACTTAACTGACTGAGCCACCCAGCCCAGATGCCCCTATTTTGCTTTATTAAACTCTTGAGTTTTACTAGAAAATAAGAGTGCCGGGGTGGCTCAGTTGATTAAGCATCTGACTTTAGCTCAGGTCATGATCTCATGGTTTGTGAGTTCAAGCCCTGCATCGGGCTTTCTGCTGTCAGCACAGAGCCCACTTTGGATCCTCTGTCTCCCCTCTCTGCCTCTCCCCTGCTTGCACTCTCTCTCAAAAATAAATAAGCATTTTAAAAAATTACGAAGAAATTTATTATAATAAATACATTTAAGTCAACTATCGATTAATTTATAATAGGTTTTGAGTAATACTTGTGTAAGTGTAAATTTTACTGCTAATTTTTCAGCCTTTAAAGTGAGGATTGGCTGGTTTGACTTTAATGGTTTGAATATTTCTATTTATTTATGTATTTTAAGTAGGCTCCACACCCAATGTGGGGCTTGAACTCATGGACCTGAGATCAAGAGCTGCATGCTCTACTGACTGAGCCAGCCAGGGACCCTTAATGGTTTGCATATTAAAGTTAATGCAATATGTGCATCTTTGAAGCTTTAATGAGATAGTTTTATGTAACTATAGTCTCTGTTTTACAGACACGGTCCAGATTCTCTTTCCTTCTCCAGACTTTCAGTAAAGTAACTTTAACATTAAAAAATGAACACTGAACAGAGATTGTGGCACCTGAGAAGGTGGCACGTAACTATATAAGAGTAGTGAAGAAGGTGAGAGAGCTAATTCTGACACAGTTGATGAATTTCTCTCTCTTCCCATCTTTCTTTTTCTAGGAATACAACCTCTGATGTGACCAGTAATTTGAGAATGAGAAGTAGATTTGCCAAGCCTAAGCCAAATCTTAAAACTTTAAGGACCAGCAGGTTTGGCGTTCATCAGGAAGTTCCCAATTTGTTTGCAAGCCAAGGAGAAGTAGTAGAAAGTCAAACAGGTAAATGTGTTTCCCTTAAACAGCTACAAAATTACTTTTATAGGAGAATTTGCATTAACATTTCAAGTAGAATATTTGGTTGTTAAAATTATTTTAATTTACTATTAAAAAGTTTCAAAAAGTAGAATGACTTATGAAATAAATACCAATAAACCCATCAACTGGCTTCAGTAATTATTACCATTTGCTCTTTAGATGACCCTTACTAACACAGGTTTGAATTGCATAGGTCTACTATACATGGATTTTTTTGATAAACAGTATAGTACTATAAATATATTTTCTCTTCCTTAGGATTTTCTTAATATTTTATTCTAGTTTTATTGTAAGAATTTGGTATATAATACATATACAAAATATGTTAATTGACCATTTATATTACTGATAAAGCCTCTGGTCAACAGTAGACTATTAGTAGTTAGGTTTTTTGGAAGTCAGTAGTTAATATGTGGATTTTTGACTGCATGGGAGGTTTATACCCCAATCCCCCCATGTTATTCAAGGGTCAACTGTATGTATTTGATCAGACATTTTTTGTATGTGTGCACATGGAATATTCACATAAACATTTTTAAAGGTAGATATACATGAATGTGGCAAAAAAATAAGACAGTGTCTATAAGGTACAAAATTTAAAAAACTTCTTCCTTGGTTCCCAGTCCCCTAATCTCACTTGTAGTGGTAAACTGCCATTAAGTTTGTAGACTTCCAGGAGTGTATTATACACACAAGCATCTAAATGTGAGGCTGTGTGTGTGTACATACGTGCATCCACATATGCATACACATATATGTATATAAACACATGTATATTCCTTTCAGAAAGAATAAAAATATAAGCATACTATATCATATATAGTGTTCAGCCCTTAGGAAAAAAACAATTTTACTGAGATAATTCTATGTAATACAGTTAAACCCTTTGAAGGGTACAATTCAGTGGTTTTCATATATTCACCAAGTTATGTAATCATCACTGTTAGCAGGCACTCCCATTTCCCCAAGTTCTAGGCAATTACTAATCTTTTTCTGTCTCTGTAGATTTGCTTATTTTTGATGTTTTGTATGAGTGGAATCACATAAGTGGTCTTTTGTGTTGATGTCTTTTACTTAGCATGTTTTCACAGTTCATCTATGTTGTAGTATACATCAAATACTTCATTTCTTTTTCTTGTCAAGTATTCCATTGTATAGCTGTATTACATTTTGTTTATTCATTTATCTGTTGTTGGGCTTTTGGGTTGTTTTCTGTTTTTTGGCTCTTGTAAGTAACGCTGCTAAGAACATTCATGTGTAAGTTTTTGTGTGGACATATGTTTTCATTTCACTTGGATTTACATCTACAAGTAGAATTGCTGGGTAATATGGTAGTTCTATGTTTAACCTTTTGAGAAACAGCCAAACTGTTTCAAAAGTGGTAGCAGCATTTTTTAATTTTTTTGCTTATTTTAGATTTTTTGTTTTATTTTTAAGTAATCTCTACCCCCAACATGGGGCTTGAACTTGTAACCCCCAAGATCAAGACTTACATGCTCTACTGACTGAGCCAGCCACACACCCCAACATTTTGTATTTTCACCAACATTCTGTGAGGGTTTCAGTTTCTATTCTCTCAGACCCTTGTTATTAGATATTCTAGTTATGGTGAAGTAGTATCTCATTGTAGTTTTGATTTGTGTTTACCTGATGACCAAGGATATTGAGTATCTTTTCATGTGCTTATTTATGTATCTTTTTTTTAGAGACATGTCTGTTCAGATCTGTGCTTATTTTTAAATTGGGATATTTGTCTTTTTAAAATCTTTTTTTTTTTTTTAATGTTTATTTTTTGAGAGAGAGAATGTGAGCAGGGGAGGGGCACATAGAGAGAGGATCTGAAGTAGGCTGTGCTCTGAGAGCGGAGAGCCAGATATGGGTCTCGAACTCACAAACTGAGATCATGACCTGAGCCAAAATCAGATGCTTAACCAACTAAGCCACCCAGGTGCCCCATGGGATTTTTCTCTTTTTAATATTAAGAGTTCTTTATATGGTAGCATTGTTTTTAAAGATTAGTGTATTGAAAAAAATCTGTCTATAGGGTCACATAGGGCTCTTATTTTTTTAATGGCCTTACTACTTTGTGATGTACATGTTGAATCCTACTGCCACTTCTTTTTCCACCTCCCCTCCCTACCAAAGGCCCAACCCCTTTAGGTGCTAGTGAGAGCAGGAAAAACTGCATGCAGTAAGCTGTCTAGATTGTATAAAATCCTATAGGTAGAAGATCTGGATGGTTAGCAACATCTTTTCCCTGTTTGGGTGTTCCTGGTTTTTGGTATTTCCTTTCAACCAGCAGTGCTTATGGTTCAGTTAGTTAATTCATTACTTACTCTGGGTTCAGGAATACCCAGAAGCTGTTTCAGTATGCAGGGTGAGGTTACCTTACTTATTTATTTATTTTATTTTTATTTAAAAATGTTTAATGTTTTATTAAATTTTTTTTTAATGTTTATTTTTGAGAGAGTGCAAGTGGGGGAGGAGCAGAGAGAGAGACAGAGAGAGACAGAGAGACAGAGAGAGGGAGAGAAACAGACACAGAATCCGAAGCAGGATCCGGGCTCTGAGCTGTCAGTACACAGCCTGAAGCAGGGCTCAAACCCATGAACTGTGAGATCATGACCTGAGCTGAAGTCAGACAGTTAACTGACTGAGCCACCCAGGGGCCCCTAAAAAAGTTTTTTTTAAATGTTTGTTTATTTTTGAGAGAGAACGTGAGCAGGGGAGGGGCAGAGAGAAAAGGAGACAGAATCTCAAGCAGGTTCTGTCCTGTCAGCACAAAGCCTGACATGGGGCTTGAACTCATGAACCGTGAGATCATGACCTGAGTCTAAGTCGGATGCTTAACTGACTGAGCCACCCAGGTGGCCCTAAAAATTTTTTGACTGTGGTTGACACACATATATTAGTTCCAGTCATAGTACGTAGTGATTCAACAAGTTTGTACATCGTGTTCTGCTCTCCAGAAACATACCTACCATCTCTCACCATACAGTACAATTACAGTACCATTGATTATATTCCTTATGCTGTGCCTTTTATTCCCATGATTTATTCATTCCATAATTGGAAGCCTGTATCTCCCACTCCCCTTCATCCACTTTGCCCATCCACCTACTTCCCTTTGGCATCAATTTTTACTTGGTATTTATAGGTCTGATTATGCTCTTTGTTTATTCATTGGCTTTTTAAAGATTCCATAGATGAGTGAAATCATTTGTTGTTTGTCTCTCTCAGTCTGACTTATTTCGCTTAGCATAATACCCTCTAGATCTGTCCACGTTGTCGCAGATGGCCTGGTGTCGTCCTTTTTTTTTTTTTTTTTTTTAATTTTTTTTAATGTTTGTTTATTTTTGAGACAGAGACAGAGCATGAACGGGGGGCGGGTCAGAGAGAGAGGGAGACACAGAATGTGAAGCAGCACACAGAATGTGCTGTCAGCACAGAGCCTGATGTGGGGCTCGAACTCACGGACTGTGAGATCATGACCTGAGCCGCTTAACCGACTGAGCCACCCAGGCGCCGCCCCCCCCCCCCATGTCGTCCTTTAATGGCTGTGTAATATTCCGTTGTGTGTGCATGCCACATCTTATCTGTTCATGTATTGATGGACACTTAGGTTACTTCGGTATCTTGGCTTTTGTAAACAGTGCTGCAGTAAACATAGAGTTGCTGCACATATCCTTTGAATTAGTGTTTTCATTTTCTTTGAATACCTACTAATGGAATTTATTGAATGATATGGTAATTCTAAATTTAATTTTTAGAGCAATATCCATACTGTTTTCCATCATGCCTGTATCAGTTTACATTTCCACCACTAGTACACAAAGATTCCTTTTTCTCTACATCCTGAGTTTATTTTTGTGTATAGTAGAAAGTGGTCCAGTTTCATTCTTTTGTATGCAGCTGTCCAGTTTTCTCAGTAACATTTATTGAAGAGACTGTCTTTTCCCCATTGTATATTCTTGCTGCCTTTGTCATAAATGGACCATATAAATGTGGATTTATTTCTAGACTCTCTGTTCTCTTCCATCCATCTACTTTTTTGTGTGTGGGCCAGACCATACCGTTTTGATAATTACAGCTTTGTAGTATATCTTGAGATGTGGGAATATGATACCTCCACCTTTGTCTTTTTTTCTCAAGATTGCTTTGACTATTCAGTCGTGTGATTCCATAGAAATTTTAGTATTATTTAGTCTAGTTTTGTGAAAAATGCTGTTGGTATTTTGATAGGGATTTGAACGTAACTCTTTTATATAGAAGTCATTTTATTCTTCTTTGTGGAGTAGCTCCCTCCCCAACATTTCCCCCAAGGTGGAGCTAGACCTCATATGTACCCACCTCTAAACTTCTTTTGTATGTGGGTTTGTGATTATATTGCTGTCATCATAGGGTGGACCTAAAATTGCTGTGACAACCACGAGTGAAAAATGTGTAGTGTAGCATTCATTAATCCTCTGTTTCAAAAATCTCACTGGCCAGGATCACTCTTCTGCCATGTGAATAAGCTTAAGTTTTGGATTAAGAGAAATTGGAAGAGTTGCTATATACTGATCTGTCTTTGAGGAGAGAACATATTTCTAATGTGGAGGTTTTAGCTGTACTGTTTTGGACTGTATCTTAAGTTTGTTTTTTGTTTAAGAAACTGAGAAAAATGGTTCTGAAGCAATGGGGGAATTACAAGATAAAAAATTTGAATCACTTACAACAGCACTGAATAAGGAGCAGAACATCTTGGCATGTGAACATGGTATTGAAGAGATGACTATTTCTCAAGAAGCAAACCTAACTGAAAGGTAAGAGGGAGGAGATTCCGGAATTTTGTTTATATTCTCTTTCAGCTACAGTAATTAGCTATAGCTTTAGGAATTTGATTGGCAAAAGGGGGGGTTCTGTTGCATTAAATGTATTTTAAAAATTTGGACACCATTAAATAATCTTTGACTCATTTAGCTCTAAACATTACTCTGTGGTTGTCCACTTGGTTTCACATTCAAAACTGTAATACATACTCTGAAGATCTAATATATACTAATTTCTCTTTCAGAAATGATGATCAAGAAGAGGAATCTCAAAAGGTTCAGTTATTTTCAGTTGATCCAATTGTTTGCTCTGAAACAAAGCCCCATACGCTTGGTTCAGATATGGGTCTCGGTGAGAGTTGTATCAAAGAGCCAGAGAGAGAGGACTCTAATGGAGACACTGTGCTTACACTTAATGTGTCAGAGGTAAAAGAATGTAAAATATATCATGGTGGGGCTGGGTGTGTTCCCCACTTAAAAAAAATTAAGGTGTAATTTACATAGAATAACCTTCACCCTTTTATGTGCACTTCTGCAAGTTTTGGCAAACATATATAGTTGTGTAAACACATGAACGGTTCCATCATTCCCCACATTTCCCAGGGCCCTTTTTTAGTCACCCCCTTTTACCACCCCCACTACTTGGTGATCACTGATCTGTTTTCTTTCCCTATAGTTTTGTCTTTGCAAGAATGTATTGTGATATATTTTTTTATTAAGTGTATTTTTAGTCTTTGGAGCATAGATAAAATAGCCAATACATAGCTTTGCCATAAAAATTTGGAAAAAGGAAGTGTTTTGTATACAGACTATTTACCTCTTGCTTGCTGGCCTCTGAGTCTGAGAAATACATTGCAGGTGTTTCCTTGAGATATTATTATATGTTCATTGCTGTGTGAGATATTGGACAGACAAAGTTATGGGACTCATATTATTATATGTTCATTGCTGTGTGAGATATTGGACAGACAAAGTTATGGGACTCATATGAGTGAATGTTTAGGCTCTGATGGGTGCTATGAAAGCAAGTTGCACAAGACTCTTAAAGGAGTGGTCCTCAATCCAATCCAGTAAAATCAGTATCTGGAAATAAGGTGTAGGCATTTGCAGGATTTTGTTTTTTTGTTGCTGTTAAAGGTTCTTGTTATTCTAATGTGTAGCTGGGACTGAAAGAATCCACGTGGGTGGCTTAGTTGGTAAGTGTCTGACTCTTGATTTCAGCTCAGGTCATGATCTTGTGGTTTGTGAGTTCAAGCCCCACATTCTGCTCCATGCTGATAGTGCCGAGCCTGCTTGGGATTATCTCCCACTCCCTCCCCCTGGCCCCTGGTCTCAAAATAAATAAATAAACTTACAAGAAAAAAAAAATCCTGGATCTAGAAGAACAGGTATGAATTAGCCAGTTAAAGGGAGAGGAACATGTGTAAAGAACAGGTGTGAAACAGCATGTCATATTCAGGGACTATAATTAGTTATGAGTGGAATATAAATGAAGAAGTAGTTAGAGTGAGGTTGGCAGCCTGGGAACAGATCATAAAAAGAAATTTTTATGGCTTGTTAAGGAGTTTGGATTATATCCAAAGTTAAGGGATTTTCCCTACCCCCCCAACATGTTTGTTTTTACTTCATATTTTGAAATAATTTCAAGCTTGTTGAAAAGTTTCAAAGATCTTACATAGAATTCTTACATAGAATCTTTACTTAGATTCATTAGTTATAAACATTTTGCTTCATTTGCTTTTTCTCTGTCTTGTTCTGCATCTCTATAGATACATACTTTTAAAAAACTGAACCATTTGAAAGTTGCAGATGTGAGACTTCACCATAAATACTGCAGCTTATATCTGATATGAACGAGGATGTTTCTTATAGAGAAATGATACTCTTGTCATACTCAGTATTACCATACTGTCTAATATTGATTTAATAACAATATGTAATACATAGTTCCAGTCAACGCTCTCACATTGCATTTAGTTGTGATTCTCCTTATTCTCTCACTGTCTTTCAGTGTTTATTTATTTCTTTTGATAGAGCAGGGGAGGGGCAGAGAGAGACGAAGAGAGAGAATTCCAAGTAGGCTCCTTGATGTCAGTGCAGACAGAGCCAAACATGGGGTTCGATCCCATGAACTATGAGATCATGATCTGAGCTGAAATCGAGAGTTGGAGGACGCTTAACTGACTAAGCCTCCCAGGCACCCCTCTCCTTATCCTTTTTTTTTTTTTTTGAGAGAGCATGTGCACCTGTGCGCACATGTGCAGGAGGGACAGGGGAGAGGAAGAAAAAGAATCCCAAGCAGGCTCCATGCTGTCAGCGCAGAGCCTGATGTGGGACTGGATCTCATAACCGTGAGATCATGACTTGAGCTGAAATCAGGAGTCAGATGCTTAACTAACTGAGCCAACCAGGCACCCTTCCTTATTCTGTTTTAATCTAGAGTAGCCCTCCTGCCCTTTTTTCTCTTTTGTGAATTTGACATTCCAGGCTAATTCACAATCGGGGTTTTTGTTTTTGTTCCCTGTTGTTAGATTCAGGTTAAATATTTTTTGGCATGATTATTACCTAGGTAACGTGTTCTTCCTTTTGTATACCTTTATTAGACATGTAATGTCAGTTTGTCCCATTATTGATGATGTTGACTAATTACTTGGCTAGAATGGTGCCTGCTAGATTTCTCCATATAACAGCATCTTTTCCACATGGCGTTAGTAATTTTTCATATGACACCCAACAGACTTCTACCTAGTAGTTTTAGTATCAATTGATGCTTACCTGAATCAATTATTGACATTGTTGGTTACAAAACGTTTAAGTTTTAAGATTTTAAGCAGTAGAGAATTATAGTAAGAATTGTATTTTAGAGATTACGTTGTTGGCAGTTTTGTGGAAAACAGATTGGAAGGAGCTGTGTTGGAGGCAAGGAAACATTTTGCTTCCATTCAGATGTCATCTAATAGCACAATGGCTGCTATTATAATGGGGAAAGAGAGAAGGTTGAAGGATTTGAATCTCTCTTTCCTGTTGCTTCAAAAATAATTTGATGAAATTCTCATATTTAACAATTTACTGGGAATTTCTTTGTGTATATGTATGTTTATTTAAAGGAATCAAAAGTTACTGGTACTACTGGTTTCAAAACATTTGGAAAATTATATATGGTTAAATAGTTGTTGAATTTTGAAGCAGTCACTCTTCCTGTATCCAATTGTCTGGAAAGCTTTTTAAAACTAAAATTTGGTTGAGCTCATTCTTGAATTTTAATTAAATTTTTTTTAGTGTACACCAAGTAGTATGCCAGAAGTTCAACAGGAGAATGTAATCAGTTCTCAAGATTTAACAGGTATGATAATCTGCTTTGATAAAGCATCATCAAACTGAATAGTATGGCTTTTCCTTCCATATCCCATTTGATTATGAAAAAAACTAAAACAGTTTTTAAGTCTGCAATGGCCTTAAATTATGAAGTATTTTTTTAATGGTTTATTTATTTTTGAGAGAGAGAGAGAGAGAGAGAGTGCGCGCGCATGATTGGGGGAGGGGCAGAGAGAGAGGAACACAGAGGATCTGAAGTGGGCTCTGTGCTGACAGTAGCTAGTCTGATGTGGGGCTTGAACTCACGAACTGTGAGATCATGTCCAGAGCTGAAGTCAGATGCTTAACTGAGCCATCCATGTGTCCCAAACACTTGAAGTATTTTAGGTGTAATTTTTTTAATTCAGAATTATACATCTCCTCTATAGTGAACCATCTTTATCCTTTATGAAATTCCTTTTTATTTTTGTGGGTGTAATTTACTTTTTATTCTTGTGTATAAGTTGTCTTGAGACTTTAGAAATGTAATAAATTAATGATTTTCCATTGTTTCATGGTTCAGCTTTTCATTACTAACTTTTAAACTTTGATAGTGAATCTAGTTGCTAACGTACATCAAGGTGGTGAAGATGAACAAGCATTCATTTTAACTCTGGTGGAAATCCCAACCAATGCCATAGAAGAATATACTGATACCACTGCCCAGTTAATGCCAAACCCTTTACTGCCAGCACCCATATTGATCAAGTCCGTGAATACAGAAGAAAGGAGTGACATGAGGTAATGAATGACCTCAACTGTTTTCTTTTAAGTTTTTGTTTAAATTCCCGTTATTTAACATACAGTATAGTTTCAGGTGTATGGTGATTCAGCACTTCCATATAGCACCCAGAAGCTAAACTATTTTTGCTAGGAGGAAAGGTGCTTTATTACTCAGATAGTATTGACTGAATAAGCCATTCACCAACATTATTTGTATTTGTCCTTATTTAGTAATTATGTGATAAGTTAGAGAAGATATCATTGATTTTATATCTGATAAAGCTGCCATTTAAGTGTGTAATACTTTTGTATGAAACTTGTTTCGTATCTTAAGTATTTTGAAAGCTAAAAAAAATTTAGCAGTTTGGGTTATAAAATGCCATCTGTTAAAGGTGTGGTTACTTTGTAAGCATATATATTTTAAATTCTGAAATAAATACGTTTATAGAAGTTGCAAAAATAGTACAGAGAGATGACATTTTTGTATGTTTTTAATACTGTTAATTCTTTTCTATAGAATTGTTGTATTTTAACGGTCATTGGTTAAGGCACTTAATGGTCAAGTAGCATTAGATGTTGAAGCCTTTCATATTTGGAAGAGGGATTTTAGGGGTGCCTGGGTGGCTCAGTCAGTTAAGCATCTGACTTTTGATCTCAGCTCAGGTCTTGATCTCAGGGTTGTGAGTTGAAGCCCTGCATTTGGCTCCACGCTGGCTCCTACTTAAAAAAAGGAAGAAGGATTTTAGATTGAAATTTTAACTCTACAGACAAAGAAAACACTATTTTTGTACCTTAGATTTAATTCAGTATTAGAGAATGTGTGAGTTTTATAGAGTTGTGAGTTTTTAAATACGAATAGACGTCAAAACTAACATTTTTGTGAGCTGGCCATGTAAATATTAGTTACTTGAAAGTTTTTTGGCAGCTGTCATCAGGATAGCTGAGCCTTTAACCTCATTAAGTAACTTCTAATTTGCTGATTTAACATGTATGCATTTCCTATGCAGTATGAGTTTTCCAGTAACTTCAGTTGGTCAGGATGCCATGTGTATATCTGATTCTGGAAGAGAGGATTCTGAAAAGCTTCCTGCTAATTTGGATCTTATAACTAGGAAGAGATTTCATTGTACGCTTGATGAAAGTGACCATGTTCCTCCTGCCAAAAAAAGTTCACTCACTTCAAGAGATGATTGTCAAAATTATACCTCTGAGGTAAGATAGAATTATCAAGCACATAAGATGGCCATATTACAACGGATCCATTTGTTTCCTTTAAACTCTTTAAATAAAGATAGTTCTAATAGTTTTCACCATAAATAACCCAGCTAAAACTGGTTTTAGATAATCACTTTTAACCAGTTCTAGGTGAAAATTGATGGACATTCATCAGGAAACCCATTCCCAGTTGTGTGTCATTGGCTAAAAATAAGGCCAAAAGCCTCCTGTAGATCTGGATCCTGCCTCTACCATTTAACAGCTGTGGGACCTGAGTCAAAATAGGTCTTCTCTGTGAATGAGTTCCCTATTGTGTAAAATTATTACAGTAATATCATCACTACCGGGATCATAATGCTTAAAGCTATCCATTGCTCTTAGGAAGAAGACCCACGACCTCAAAGGCCCTCTATTTGTCTGGTCCATTTCTGTCTCTGGCCTCACCTTCTGTTTGTCTCTCCCTTACTCTCTGACTATATTGGCCATCTTTCAGGTTCTTGAATGCATCATACTTCTTCATATCCCAGGGCATTTGTTTTATTATCTCCTCTATATGAAACATTACCTTGCCAGACATACACACTTCTTTAGCCTCCATCATCACTACCTCAGGGAAGCCTGAAGACACTATGCACATTTGATCACCAGCCACTATGTTAAAGGTTTCTTGGCACCCTCTTGTTTTTGTTTCTGATACTCATGATAATTTATCTCACTATGTAGCTACACTTTGGAAAAGTTAATTTAGAATCTGTATTCTCAATGGGACAGTTGAAGACCAATCATCCTTAGATAGCAGACAACAGAGGCAATGTATTCTTTTATATCTGATAGGTGGAAGATGGTATCCCAGAATGTTTTTCATTTCTCTTATTACAAGTAAGGTTGAACATGTTTCATATGCTTAGAGCCATTTGTATTCTTTTCTCTGTGAAATGATTCTATATTCTTTAGCCATTTTTTAATTGCATTGTTGATCTTTTTCCTACAGATTTGGAGGAACTCTGTGTAATGTATGTCCATGAATGAGTTGCAAATATTTTTTCCCAGTGTGTCTTTTGACTCTACTTTTTGAGTTTTCTTCCCTTGCAGACATTTTTTGGTTGAATTTTTCTTTTTTTTTTTAAGATTTTATTTTCTAGTCATCCTTACACCCAACATGGGGCTCAGACTTAACAACCCTGAAATCAAGATTCACATGCTCTACTGATTGAACCAACCAGGTGCCCCTGATTTTTTAATATGAAAATTTTCAAGCATTTAAAAAGGTAGACAGGGTAGTATAATGCCTCCCCATGTACCAGTCACCCAGTTTCATCAATTTATCATCATTTCTTACAGACATTGTTTTGTTCAAAAGTATATTTAATGACTTGGGGAAAGGATCATAGTACATTGCTATGTGCAAAGCCAGGCCACCAGTTTATATTATGCCATTTAAAAATGATAGATGTACGTTGATGTGACTGTATAAGAACAGTATAATGTCTCGGACTTATTTGTGATTTTTCTTTTTTTTCATGATTTTTGTTTTTTGACCTTTGTTTTCAGCTTTTTAACAATGAAAAATTGCTTATAAAATGTCATAATTGTAAATTCTGGAATACACATAATGTATTCAGATAGACATGCAAACAATTTTAATTTTTCTGTAATCATATTTATCAGTATTTTTATTTTTGGCTTCTAGGGACTGTGTTAGATAGATATTGAAAGTCCACTTTGAGACTTAGGAATTCTTAGAGTTAATATTACTGATTTGTTTAGAATTTATTTTGGTGTTAGGGAGAGTGAAACCAACTTCATTTTCCCCAGGTGCCTGCCTAGTTGTCTCAGCACCGTTTTTTGAATAATTTATCTTTTCTCCACTGATTTAAAATTCCATTCTTATCACATATTAAATCCCATATGTATTTGTGTATATTCCTAAACTTTCTTTTCTTCTACTTTTAGATTCACCTATTTATTCTTGGGCCAGTATCCCACTGTTTTATATATAAAACTCTGTTTATATAAAAACTCTAGTTTTTAAATGCTTTACTGTCTTAAATGGAAGGTTTCCCTCTCCTCCCACATCGCTTTATTTTTTTCTTTTCTTTCCCTTTTTTTTTTTAAGTTTATTTATTTATTTATTTATTTTTTAAATTTTTTTTTTTCAACGTTTATTTATTTTTGGGACAGAGAGAGACAGAGCATGAACGGGGGAGGGGCAGAGAGAGAGGGAGACACAGAATCGGAAACAGGCTCCAGGCTCCGAGCCATCAGCCCAGAGCCCGACGCGGGGCTCGAACTCACGGACCGCGAGATCGTGACCTGGCTGAAGTCGGACGCTTAACCGACTGCGCCACCCAGGCGCCCCTAAGTTTATTTATTTTTGAGAGAGATAGCACACGAGCAGGGGCGGGGCAGAGAGAGAAAGAGAGAGAGAGAGACAGACACAGAAAGAGAGGGAGACACAGAATCTCAAGCAGGCCCCGGGCTCTGAGCTGTCAGCACAGAGACCCAGAGCCCGACACCGGGCTTGAACTTAAGAGCAGTGAGATTATGAGCTGAGCCAAAGTCAGGGGTTTAACAGACTGAGTCACTCAGGTGCCCGTACTTTCTTATTTTTTCTTTTCAAGTTTGTATATATTCTGTATTCAATTTTGTATATATTTCTTTTCAAGTGTGTATATATTCTAAAGTTTGGGTTTTTTTCAAAATTTTACTTAAATTTTAGTTAACGTATAGTGTAATACTGGTTTTGGGAGTAGAATTTAGTGGTTCGTCACTTAAATAAAACACTCAGTGCTCATCTCAAAAAGTGCCCTCCTTAATACCCATCTCCCATTTAGCCAATCCCCCCCACCAAAACCTCCCTCCGTCAACCCTCTGTTTGTTCTTCTTCATAAAGAGTCTCTTATGGTTTGCTTCCCTCTCTCTGTTTTTACCTTCCCATATGTTCATCTGTTTTGTTTTTTAAATTCTACATATGAGTGAGATTGTACAGTATTTTTCTTCCTCTGACTTATCTCGCTTAGCATAATACACTTCTTCAGTCGATGGACATTTGGGCTCTTTGCATAGTTTGGCTATTGTTGATAATGGTGCTGTAAATATTGGGGCGCATGTACCCCTTTGAATCTCTATGTATCCTTTGTGTAAATACCTAGTAGTACACTTGCTAACTTGTGCAGTAGTTCTAGTTTTAAATTTTTGAGGAACCTCCACACTGTTTTCCAGAGTGGCTGCCCTAGTTTGCATTCCCACCAGCAGTGTAAGAGGGTTCCCCTTTCTCTGCAACCTCATCAACATCTGTTGTTTACTGCGTTGTTAATTATAGCCCTACTGGTAGGTGTGAGGTGGTATCTCGTCATGGTTTTGATTTGTAATTCCATGATGATGAGTTATATTGAGCATCATTTCATGTGTCTGTTAGGTATCTGGGTGTCTTCTTTGGACAAATTTCCATTCATGTCTTCTGCCCATTTCTTAACTGGATTGTTCATTTTTTGGGTGTTGAGTTTGATATATTCTTCATAGATTCTGGCATATTACCTTTTAACTTTATCAGATATGTTACTTGAAATTATCTTCTCCCATTCCATAGGCTGCCTTTTAGTTTTGTTGATTGTTTCCTTCATGCAGAAGCTTTTTATCTTGATGAGGTCCCAATAGTTCATTTTTGTTTTTGTTCCCTTGCCCATAGCATTGTGTCTAGTAAGAAGTTGCTACGGCTAATGTCAAAGAGGTTGCTGCCTGTGTTTTCTTTTAGAATTTTGATGATTTAAAGTCTATATTAATTTTATAATTAGCTTGTTCAGAGCTTTAAAAAATCCTATTGATGCTTGTTTTAGGATCATATTAACTTGACCACTTAAGATAGGGAAAATTGGTGTCGTAATTGTGATGTTGAATTTTTTTTCTTTATCCAAAAACATGGTATGTCTTTTCATTTGTTTAATTATTCTTTTATGTCTTTTAGTGGTATTTTCATCTCCTCTTCATTTAAATTCTCCATTTCTTATTAGGTTATACCTAAGAATTTTATCTTTTGTTGCTGTTATCGTTGAATTCTTTTCTATCCGGAGAGCTTACTAAATTCCCCTCATCGTATACAGTAATTTTTCTTTTGTTTCTGTTGGGGTTTCTAAGTAAAGTCATATTATCTGCAAATAAAATTTTAATTCTTCTCATCTACTTTATATACCTTTAGTTTCCTTCTCTTTTCTAACTATATTGGCTAGTATAATTTAAAAAAAAAGTCATAAAATAGTCTTGATAGTAGATACATTTTTCTTACTCCTGACTTAAATGGGAATATTTCCAGTGTTTATGAAGTGAGATGCTGGTTTTTGAATTGTAGTAATTATAGTTTATGGTGTTAAGAAAATGTCTTTTTATTCAATGTAAAGTTTTTTCCAAGTATGAATATTATTGGACACTTTAGCTACAAACAGAGAGATGATGATAGTATTTTTCTCCTCAGTTCTGTTGAATTATATTAGATTTCATATATTGAATCATCTTTGCATTCCTGAAATAAACTCTGCTTGATTATTATGTTAGTCTCTTGATGTGTTGCTGAATTATGTTTATACTATTTCATCTGATATTTTTGTACTGGTTAATTTGAATCAATATTAGCCTTGATTTATAAAAAGCATTTGGAAACTTTCCCTCTTTCACTGTGCTCTAAAACAGTTTAAAGAATAGGAGCAGTATCTTTTTTATAAGTGTTTGGTAGAGTTTCCATAAGCCATCTTTTACCCTCGAGCTTTCTGGGAGATACCTGCTTTCTTTAGTTAGAAAAGAGGGTGGGAGGGCACCTTGGGGGTTCAGTATCTGACTCTTAATTTTGACTCAGGTCACGATCTCATGGTTGGTGAGATTGAACGCCCATGGTGGGCGTTGTGCTGACAGTGCAGAGCCTGCTTGGGATTCTCTCTCTCCTTCTCTCTCTGCCTCTCTGCCATTTATGCACACTGTCTCAAAATAAACATTAAAGAAAAAAATAGAAAGACTGACTTGATACATGGATTCAATTTTTTTTGTAATTTTTTTTTTAAAACAGGGGTGTTCAGAGGAAATAAGTGTTGAGGAAACAGGTGAGTGAAATAAATTTTAATGTGATTACATTTTGTTATTTTTGGATATTTTTGATGCATCTATTCAAATTTGGAATTGAAGGAGAGTCTTGCTTACTTTCTCTAAGTATTTTGCTTTTATTATTAGAAGTTTTTCTTCTTAGCTGAGATCTTGGATTTGGCACTTTCGTAGACATAAGCTACTTTCATCCTGTAATAACAGAAAACCATATGGCTACAGAATTTCCTGTAAAAGCTTAACAACTATATTTCAGGAATTACAAAGCTGAGCATAAAGGAGTTTTTATGGTTCCTTAGGTTTACCCAGAGATTAGAAAAGACATATATATGTTATATATATATATATGTATACATATATATGTATATATATATACACACACACAGAGAAAGCTTTTCTAGGTAAAAATAGGTTGATATGACTATTTTGTATCTGAATACAGAAACTGTTACCATAGCTTTGTACCAGTTACAATTCTTAACAGTCCCGATAACTTATATATTAACTTATAATTTAGCTTACTCTTATTAGGGTAGGTTTATGATAGAATGTCCTGATTTTTTTCCTTCAAATATTGCAGTTCAACTGGATATATAAATTTCAAGATGGATGCTTACCATTTGTCTTTGTTTTTTGAAGGGGAGTCTTACAAGGGACAAGATACCTTCCCTACCTCAGGAAGCACACATACAACTCCAGAACCTCAGAAAGAGCAACTTGAACCAACTTTGCAGTGTATAGGATCTCAGTCTCTTGATGAAATAATAGACACGCATGCAGAAACGAGTACACCTCAGTTACCTCAAAATGAGATGATTGTCTCTGATAAGGAAGAGGGAACTGGTGCTGCTTCAAAGTCTGAACAAATGGGTAGCATCACAGCAGCTTCAAAAACCCCATTATCCAGGTACCATGAGAAGCTCTTTAACAAATGCTCCTTTCCATTTCTGTCTCTCAAAGGACAAATGTAACCTCTACACAACAAATATAACATAAAGACTAAGTGTAGTACTAAGGATGATGTTTTATAAACATATTCCTCTGTCAGTAATGTAAAGGGGAGGAGTTTTGTCAAAGAAAATTCAGTAATGTCAACATTTTTGCAAGACTCCAGACAAATACAACATTCTGTATAACAAGAGCTTACCTTTAGATGCTGATACTAACTTTTAGGTAGAAAATCTGCATAGGTAGCTACTGGTATGATGGAATAAATAATGATCAGAATAATAATGACACTTAGTAGACGTGCTGATGCCACTAAGGTGGTATATCACATGTGCCATTTTAGCATTAAAGGAAAGGAGTTGGTATTAAGAATGTGTCTTCCTGGATATCTTTGAATATGCTTACATTTCCATTTCTAGACCTGGCAGAAGACCCCTGGGATTTTTGTCTTTAATATGTTCAAAGAATAGTTTGGAGTCTGATGAACCTACTCATGTTTATAATAAGAAACGCCTAAAGCCTTTTATACCTACACTAAGACAGAATTTGAAAAGATCAAATCCACTCAATGAAAGCCAGAAAAAAAACCCAAGAGTCCTCTGATATGCTTCCATCTCCAAGTGTTGTTGTTAATACCGAATCTGAGAATATTGGCAGTTCACCAGCTCAGGTATGTGATAACTATCATATTTTATTATTTGTATAGAATGGGTTAGATATCAGACTCAACTAGGAAGAACATGGCAATTGTTATTTTCTTTTGGATGTCAGAAATTATGTCAGAGCATCGCTTGTCCATCTCCTCCCCGTCATACCTCATTATAAGGGAAAGAAGGTAGGTGTTGAATTAAGTTACAGCTCCTTTAGTACAGATCTATTAAGCTAGTCATAAATGGACACTTAACTGATATTCCTTTAATGCAAAGAAGTTTTTTAACCTGTGGAAGCAAAACAAAGCAGTAGTTTTATTCTATTTGCCTTTGGGGAAATGTCCTGGCACCCATAAGAATTCAAGCAATGGTGTGGTGGCTGGGTGGCTCAGTCAGTTGAACATCTGACTTTGGCTCAGGTCATGATCCCACCGTTCATGTGTTTGAGCCCCCTTCAGGCTTGCTGCTGTCAGCACAGAGCCTGCTTTGGATCCTCTGTTCCCCTCTTTCTCTGTCCCTCCCCTGCACTCTATTTCTCTCACAAATAAATAAACATTAAAAAAAATTTAAAAAATTCAAGAAGTGGTAACATTAGAATTTGTATGTTTCATTTCTCTATATTCTGAAGCTGTTCATATGGCAACTACTGGGATGGAAAAATTCATGAACTTGTATCAAAAACTTTGGAAGAATATTGGGGTTGGTTACTTATGAACTCAACACAGGAAAGCTATTGGATAGCATGAGCCTCAAAAGGAGTACTTTTATAAAAACCATCTTTAAAAAATTTTTAAATGTTTTATATTTCCTAGAATTATTTTCTGAGACTAATATTTTATGAGTCTTTATTATTGCCAAATTTCTTTGGAGAACAGTTATTATAATTACCAGCAATGTAGCTATGCCAGTTAAATTACATTCTTGCCAGCATTAGATCTTACTCTTCAAAGTAAATTTTTTCTTAATTTATGTAACGGTAGAGGGTGGAAATGACATTTCATTTGTTTAATTTGCATTTCTTTAGTTATTAGTGGCTTGGTTGTTTCCCATACATTTACTACATTTTCTCTCTTTCTCTCTTGCTCTTTTTTTTTTTTTTCTTCCTGTTTTGTTCCTATCTTTTGCTTATTTATAGCTTTTGGGATCTTAGTGGTTTGCTTACCAGTTTATGTCAGATCCTTAGGTAACAAAGCCACGTACCTTTAGCTCTTTGCTTCAAGTAATTTTTTCAAATTCATTTATTTTTTAAAATTTTGGAGGTTTTTTATGATGAATTCTAAATACATTTTACATAAAGAGGAATCACATTTTGCATTTCTGTAACTTTCTACTAAGGCAGCAAGGTCGGCAACATTAGACAGATTAATGGGAAGAATGTTCGTTGGTTTCTGTGCCAATTATCTGGAAGCCACTGCCTTCAGAGTCTGGACATGACGTCAAATACTGGGGAAGCAAACACACATTCACACATTCAATAACTGCCGTGACAGATGGAGAGAGAAGACATTGGGAGCAGACAGAAAGGCTTACTTTCATCAGATGCAGCATTTACTAAACTCCAGGCACTTGGACACCACGTTCACGGTTCCTACCATGTTACCCAGCAATGGGTAAAAATGTAATGACTCACTGAGCACTTACTATACTCAAGATTCTTGTCAAATACCTTCTTTTTTACACAAACATCCTTGTAAGATAGATATTGATGGTATTACTCCCACAGGCCCAGAAGGTTAAGTGACAGAAGGGCCCAAGTCCCACGGCTTCCATGAATTAGGTTAAGAATTTACTGAAATAGTTTTTAACTACTTCAACAGCACCAAGCTGCCTCCAGGTTATATGGTTTATCCCCTGTTAGTATCATCATTACTCTCATTTACTTCATGGGTTTTTTTTTTTTTAATTTTTTTTTTTCAATGTTTATTTATTTTTGGGACAGAGAGAGACAGAGCATGAACGGGGGAGGGGCAGAGAGAGAGGGAGACACAGAATCGGAAACAGGCTCCAGGCTCTGAGCCATCAGCCCAGAGCCTGACGCGGGGCTCGAACTCACAGACGGCGAGATCGTGACCTGGCTGAAGTCGGATGCTTAACCGACTGCGCCACCCAGGCGCCCCATTTCATGGGTTTTTTTTTTGACTTTATTTTTGAGAGAGAGAGGCAGAGAGAGAATCGCAAGGCTCAGCCCTGTCGGCGTCGAGTCCGACGTGGGGCTCAAACTCATGAGATCATGACCTGAGCCAAAACCAAGAATCAGACGCTTGGCTGAGTGAGTCAACCAGGCACCCCTACTTCCTGTTTTAAAATACAATTTTCATTTTTAGTAAAATATATTGTCAATAAAACTTTAAATTTCTACCATAAAAAAAATAAATAAAATTTTGGAGGTTTTTTAATATGCATAAGTTTTTTTTTTTTTTTACGTTTATTTATTTTTGAGAGATACAGAGTGTGAGTGGGGGTATGAGTTTTTCCCCAAGGTATAAAATGTTCAGTAATCAGTTTTAAAACGAACTCTGTTAATGGTTATTGACTTTGGTATAGAGTGAGGCAAGACTAATTCTCAAATTGCTATTTTATTATTTTTTGTGAATAAGTACTATATTCTACAGGTTTTCAAATTCATAATCTACAAAAAAAGTTTACAAAGTTTCTGACATCTGTCCTTTAGCTTCCTTGTTTCCCCTTTTTATAAGTGTATGCTGTTAATCAGCTGTTGGTTTACTTTTCCAGAGATGTTTTATGTGTACACAAATATAAACATTTTTCTTCTTTTTGCTTCATAAATAGCAGCATACTGTTCTTCCTTGCTGTTTTCACCATAACAGTCCGTCTTAAAGATCTTTGCAAAACAGTATATAAAGAGCTTACTCCTTCTCTGTCTCAGTCTCTCTCTCTTTTTTAAAATGTTTATTTTGAGAGAGAGCGTGGGTAGGAGAGAGGCAGAGAGACAGGGAGAGAGAAAGAGAATCCCAAGCACTCTCCACTATCAGCGCATAGCCCATCGCAGAGCTCCATCCCACCAACTGAGATCATGACCTGGGCTGAAATCAAGGGTTGGACACTCAACCAACTGACCCACCCAGGCACCCCATCTTTTTTTTTTTTTTTTTTTTTTTAATCTAAATTAAACTTTTTATTTTGGGATAATTGTAGACTCACATGCAGTTTTAAAAGACAATACAGAGATCCCATACACCTTTTATCCATTTTTCCCCATGTTAACGTCTTGCAAAAGTATGGTATGGTATCACAACCATGATAACAACAATGCCACAGTCAAGCTACAAAAGAGTTCTGTCACCGCAGAGATTCTTGGTGTTGCTGTTTATAGACACACTTCCATTGCACTCCCTCTACTCTCCTTAACTTCTGGCAACCTGTTCTACACCATTAAATTTGTCATTCAAAGAATGTTATGTAAGTGGAATGTTGTATACAGTTGTGTAAATGGAATCATACCTTTGGAATTAGCTTTTTTCCCCACTCAGCATAGTTCCCTAGAGAGTCATCCAGAGTTCCTTTTTAATGCTGAATAGAATTCTCATGTTTATCCTTTCACCAGTTGAAGGACATCTGGGTTATTTTCAATTTTTGCCTATTATGGATAAAGCTGCTGTGAACATTCATATGCAAGTTCTTGTGTGGATGTAAGTTCATTTTTCAGGAATAAGTGCCCAAGAATGCCCTCATTATTTTTAATGACTATATCATACTCCATTGTTTGTGTGTACCATAGAGCAATATTGGTCTCACACTGGTAACTTAGGTTATTCCTAATGATTTGGTAGTTCACATAATGTGGTAATATCTAACTTAGAAATGAGTGATTTTACACTTTTATCCATAGGTTGAATTCCTTCCTAGAAATAGAATTGCTGATCAAAAGGAATGATCATTCTTTTGACAGATAATACTTGATTGCCTTCCATAGCGAATATATCCGTTTGTATTTTTATCAGTAGTATATGAGAGGGCCTTTTTCCTCACGCTAGCACATAATAAATTTTTTTCACTTATGACATTCTTCATAGATTTAATGAGTATATATGAGTGAAGTTGAGCACCTCTTCATGTATTTGAATCACTTGTTTTCTCTGAACCATCTGTTCGTATGTTTGGTTTATTAGGCTTTTTCACATTGATTTGTAGAAGCTCTTAAAGAAAACCTTTTGTGACAAAGGTTGTACATGGTTTTGTTTATTGTTTTTTTGTTTTTTTTTAACCTGTATGTCCTTTATCTTTTGATTTTGTATATGTAGTTTTTGCCATGCAGATGTTTTTTATTTTTACATAGATGAATTTATCACTCTTTCCTTTTATGGCTTCTTCCTTTCTGGTCATTTAAAAAGACACTCCTTCTCCCTTAGTCCAGGATTATGAAAGTGTTTTCCCATGATATTTTAGAGTAGATTATTTTTTTCAATGTTTATTTTTGAGAGAGACAGAGTGCAAGCAGGGAAGGGGCAGAGAGAGAGACACAGAATCCAAAGTAGGCTCAAGGCTCTGAGCTGTCAGCACAGACCCTGACACAGGGCTCGAACTCAGGATCATGATCTGACTTGAAGTCAGACACTTAACTGACTGAGCCACCCAGGAGCCCCTACATTTACATCTTTTAATTAATCTAGAATTTATTTTGTTGAGGATATAGGTTTGACTTTTTTTTCCCCCTGAGATGGTTATACAGTTGTCCAACATAATTTTTAAAATAATACAATTTTCCTTTTTTTTTTTTTTTTGAAATTTCACTTTTCTCAGATACTAAATTTCCACCTGTATGTGTTGGGGATATTTCTAGTCTTTTTCATTGATACATATATCTGTTCCTATGTCTTAATTTGTCATAGATTTCTAAGTATGCTAATTTTTGATAGGATTGCTTTAATTTGTAATGTTTCCTTGAATACTGTTCTGTTTTGTGGGTCTATTCTTTTCTATTTAAAAAAAATTTTTTTAATGTTTATTTATTTATTTATTTTTTATTTATTTATTTATTTTTTTTAAATTTTTTTTCAACGTTTATTTATTTTTTGGGGGACAGAGAGAGACAGAGCATGAACGGGGGAGGGGCAGAGAGAGAGGGAGACACAGAATCGGAAACAGGCTCCAGGCTCCGAGCCGTCAGCCCAGAGCCTGACGCGGGGCTCGAACTCACGGACCGCGAGATCGTGACCTGGCTGAAGTCGGACGCTTAACCGACTGCACCACCCAGGCGCCCCTGTTTATTTATTTTTGAGAGAGACAGAGCACGAGTTGGGGAGGGACAGAGAGGGAGACACAGAATCTGAAGCAGGTTCCAGGCTCTGAACTGTCAGCACGGAGCCCAACGCAGGCCTCAAACTCACAAGCCGTGAGACCATGACCTGAGCCGAAGCTGGCTGCTTAATCAACTGAGCCACCCAGGCGCTCCATGGGTCTGTCTCTTCTTATGCAGATTATTAAAACTTTTCATTGCAGATTTGATAATGTTAGTTTTTTCTATATTAAAATTTTTTTGTGGAAATTAGGGTAAAATAATGGACCTTGTGTATACTGTAATTAATCTAATCATGCCTGCTGTTTTATGTTGAGTCCAGTTTTATTAAAACTAATGCTTGAAAGGTTACCTTATTCATAAAACTCTTACTATGTTTTGTATTGTTTCCCTAATATAACAGCATAGAAATGAAATTATTTGGTCAATGAGCATGAACATACTTAAAACTCTCACTGTATTGCTTTGTGGTAGTTTAAACTGATAGGGAAAAGCAGTATCAATTTAGACTACCACTACCAATATATAAATGTTATATTGCATGCTTATTATTATTTTTTTTAATCTTTTTAGGTTTCTTATGATCGTCCCTTACCAAAAGAGGAATGTAAAACTGGCCAAACCCGGGCACCTGAAGAGGGGCCAACCACAGTCTCTGAATATTTTTTTAGTGATATATTTATTGAAGTGGATGAAACATAGTAAAAGTCTTTTTTGTTGTTTGTTTGTTTTTTTTCCAAAGTCTAGGATTTCCAGAGTCAATTATATCACCTAAGCAGTATTTAGAAAAAAGCATCACTGGCTGTTTTTCTTTAGATTGACTTTAAATATTTAATGAGCTTGATTTGAAGCTTTTATAATCATTGGAAAACATTGCTGAGGTTCCTTTCATTCTGATTGATTCAGCATTTTGGAAATACAAAGCAATTAAGACTGCTTCTGAGACAGAAAAAGCTTCTCTTGTTTACATTTTTACTCTTCCTGTGCTGAACATACATGGACATTCTGGAGTGTTTTGGATAAATGTTTATGTATAAATCACAGTGCCCAAGTATTCGGAGGTGGATTGTATTTAACACTTAGTGAACTTCTTTTGTAAAGGTTTTTTTCTGGGGTCTTTTTTTGGGGGTGGGAGGTTTTTTTGTTGTTGCTGTTGTTGTTGTTCTTTGTTGGTTTTGCTGAAGGCCTTTTCAGTTGCCTCTCGGTATATGAAAGCATATTGTGAAACTCCACTTTAGTATGGTAAATGTTAAAAACTTTTCTATTTTCATCTATTTGACTGGAAAATATGTATTTTTCTAATTGATGTTGATGTAACATTAGTCCTAATTGAACAAGTAAGTAGTATTTAAACTTATTATTTATAAAGACGAAACATCAAAAAGTTTATTTATTTTTAAATTGTTTATTTAAAAGAATATTCAGTTTTAATTATTTTCACCACTCAGATTATGGGTAAAGAAGGCATTGAGAAATTTATGTTTGTCCCTTTTCCCTCTTTAATTTTAAAGATATTTAAAGTTATATCACTAAAGTATTTGGATAGTATATGTTTTGAATACATTTTTTCTCATAGTTTAGTATATTGAATTTGTACTGTGAATTTTTGGTTTTTGTTATTTCTTGGATAATCTCAGGATTTGATTGGGGGAAAAACCCTTAATTTATGAGGGAGATTTACATACAAAACTCAATCCCCTTTACACACACATACGCTTATACACATTCCTGTTTTAAAAAACTGATTTCTTGATAGTTTTTTTCCCCCATTAAATTTTGCTTAAGGAACACTCAGACCTTTAAGCATTGAACATAATTGTGATGTTAAAGCAGAAAATAAGAGAATAAGATTTTGTTCAGTGATTATCATCAGTATTAATTTAAGGGTTGTTTTTAATTTTGAAATTTTGTTATTTACATATGTAATTCCATTATCCACCCAAGCAAATCTTTGGTGGTGGTTCACATCAAACTTCTTAAAAGCAAATTTAATCTTCTATTTGAAAAGCCTCAGAGCAGGAGTCAAAATATTTTCCAGAAAATATTTTTGAGCTTGTGGGCCAGAAGGAATCTGTGGCAACTACTAAACTCTGCTATTTCAGTGTGCAAATAGCCAGGGGACACTTAAGTGATTGACATGGCTGGATTGGGCTTTTAGTTTGACCCCTACGTTAGACAGCAATTTTCATACCTTAAGGTGCTGACATCTTTATCTTATCTATGAAATATTCATCATTGAAGTTATGAGTTGTGCATCACAGTTAAAACTGTGTTGATTGATTGCATTACAAAATGATCAGTATTTCAGCTGGGAAAATATTTTAATGTCTAGATAACTGTATATTGAAAAAAATTGTGGCCAGTTTTTGAGTTCATTAGTAAAATCGGATATGGCTCAACAATAACAGCTTATTCATTGCTTTACAGTGAAATTTACAATTTAACTTTTTTGTCATAAAGGAGGATCTATAAATCTGGGTGGAAATTCTCAATAGGTATGCATTAATTTATTTTGTGTGATTAAGATGTCACAAAAAAATCATGGTATTAAATCACATTGCCATTTTAATGCCCTGTTTTTATAAAATTTTTTAAAGTCTCATATTCTGAAAGTTTCTTTCATTCAGTTAATGTTAGTTTCAGTGTTAAGTTGCCACAGTTAAACTTTTATTTTATCCCTTGTGTAATATTTATTTTTTAACTTTGCTAACATCTGTCTCATACATCTATAATGAATTGGTTTTATGGAAGATATAATTTCTTACTGTATAAGAAATAATTTTATCTTTGGGCATTCATTGTGTTAGAGAATCAAGTCAGCCAGCTAAATTGTCCTACTATTATATCCTTAAAACTAATCTGGGAAAATGAGAAAACGTAATCAGTGTCTTTACCTTACAAGGTGGAAGGAATTAGTCACACCTATATTTAATCTGATTCATGTAAAGATGATGTTGTGAAGAATTGTATAAATCTTAAAAGAGGTATGAATAATGGTTTTGTTTTCTTGACTTTTCCTCCTGAAAACTTAGGTCTTAGCAAGCAATCAACATGATGGTTTAAAAGCCTAATTGTTGGTAAATGATTGAGGCACAGATAAAATTATGAATATCCACTGTTGACCATATTATTTGAAATAGAAGTGACCATGTGTATACTCTCTTGCTTGAAGGAGTTTTTGACAAAAAGCAATATCTGTCATTTGTAAATTTTCTTGTTCTAAAGAAAGCAGTTATGTTCTATAGTTATAAATTATGTAAATAAAAGTTATTTTATACTATTTTGGTTGTGTTTTTATTAATAACTGAAAGATATTAATGTTTAATTAACCAAAACTTGTCAGTTTTTCACCTACAGCTTTCTTCCTTCCATAAAAATATGGTATACCTGGAAGAATTAATCTTTTATCTGATACGCTTGCTGTGAAGGGTATTTTTTTGATCTTGTAAGAATAAAGAATATCCTTTCCCCTCATTCCCACTTAGGACACGTGGAGAGTTGCTTTTTTGCTTCTATAATGAATTTTTAGGTACAAGAACTCTCAATCTCTTTCACTCTTTTTTCTCTTCCCATTTTGTTTTCTCTGTAGAGAAAGGCAAATGGGAAACTTTAGTCCTGAACATAATATAATCCTGGACTTCTGAAGTGGATATTGGCAAAATCTTAGCTGGTCAAAAAATTTGGCTGAGAGAAATATTTGTAGAAATTTTTCTAAAGGGTAGTCTAGTCATTTCTCCAGATATAATTTTTATATTGAATTTGGTCACATCATCAAAGAGCTATGTAAATGGGCCGCCTACATTGTTTTGTCTGCTTGAGGTTAGGGATATTATGTCAAATAGTGCAAAAGCCTAAAGAAGTTGTTATTTTTACTATAATGATGTTACAGACTTTTAAAAAGTTTTATTACCCAATATCCTACTTAGAATCTGTAGGAGACATTTGACTTCAGTGCCAGGAATAATTGGGCTTCTGTTCAACTGGTCTGGTATTTTATGTGGGCTGTGTGTATCCTTATGTTGTTTTCTTTATCAATGCAAAGCTAAATTTGTGGCTAAAATTCTGACTTTTTACTCTCATTTCCTCCTGCGTGGATTTTTAAAAACTCACTTTTTTAAAACAATAGGTTACCATTTATTATGCTAGGCACAGTACTAACCTTTTAATATGCATTATTTCATATTAAAAAAATTATTGTACATGGCTTAAAAAGTAAAGTAGTGCTAGATGTCAAACTAGCTATTTCTTCTGTTATTACATATTTCTAAATATGGTTATTCTGTTAATCTCTTATTTATGAATATTAGGCATTGTGAATTGACTTAGCTTTCTTGGGACCTGGGTGGCTCAGTTGGTTGAGTGCCTGACTTCATCTCAGGTTGTGATCTCATGATTCATGGGTTTTAGCCCCACAATAAGGCTTTGCACTGACAGCATGGAGCCTGTTTTGGATTTTATGTCTTTCTCTCTCCCTCTCTCTCTGCCCCTCCCCTTCTGTCTCGCATGTGTGCACGCTCTCTCAAAAATAAAAAAAAAAAGAGTATTAGCTTTCTTAAACTCTCCCTTCCATGCCTTCCCTCTTAATATGTTACAATTATGGCTTAATCCATATTTAATATTGTTATTGTATTAATTGTAATTATTCAATGCTGTACCACATTATGTACTAAAGTGACATTTATGGTGCAACCTTTTGTTTTTCTTGGAGTTAATAATTGCTTCAAAATGCCTCTCCATATAATTTTCCACGTGGCCAAACTGCCAGATAAACAGTTTGCTTTTTTTCCTGGAAAACTTTATGGACGTCTTTCTTCCTACTGTAACTGGTCTAGTGGCTTCATAGGTCTTTATGTGCAGTACAGCTGTCATTGTGGTACTGCCCTTCGCCATTTCTCTATGAACTTCCTACCCTTCTTTCCTGGTTTAGATTCTCTGTAGTGCCCATGCCATTGTCTTTCTTGATTTTTTTGGTGGGTATATCCTCCACTGTTTACGGCAAGAGGATACATGGGTGATAATATTATTTAAGACATTTCGTGTCTGAAATTTCTTTATTCTACTCTCAGGCTATGAATAAAATCCTGAATAATTTGAAAATGCTTTTCATGTCTTTTTTTTTTTTTTTCCAAATCTGGGCATTTCTTTTTTTTTTAATTTTTTTTTTCAACGTTTATTTATTTTTGGGACAGAGAGAGACAGAGCATGAACGGGGGAGGGGCAGAGAGAGAGGGAGACACGGAATCGGAAATAGGCTCCAGGCTCCGAGCCATCAGCCCAGAGCCCGATGTGGGGCTCGAACTCACGGACCGCGAGATCGTGACCTGGCTGAAGTCGGACGCTTAACCGACTAAGCCACCCAGGCGCCCCAACTTTTCATGTCATTTTAAAGGCATGCTCCATTGTCTTCCAGTTTGCAGTTTCCATTCTGATTCCCTATCTATCCTTTGAAAGTGGCTTGCCTGTTTACAGTTTTATGACCTGGTATTGTTCACAATAATGAACTTTGGTGTAAGCTTGCCTTCCTTTCCCGCCCCTAAATTCATGCTGCTGGAAACTTAATGGATATTTTTAATATGGAATCTTCATTTACCTCCCTTCTGGGAAATGTTCTTATATTATTGTTTTGATAATTTTGTCCTTTTCATTTTCACGGTTCTCATATCTGCAGTTTCTATTAATCTTTTTTTTTTTAATTAAAAATATTTTTATGTATTTGTTTTGAGAGAGAGAGAGAGAGAGAGAGAGAGAGAGAGAGAGGGAGTACACGCATGGGAGGGGCGGAGAGAGAGGGAGAGAGAATCCCAAGGAAGCTCTGCACTGTCTGCACAGAGCTGACGTGGGTCTTGATCTGAAGAACCATGAGATCATAACGTGAGCCAAGATCAAGAGTCAGATGCTTAACCGACTGAACCACCCAGACACCCCTGCAGTTAACAGTTTTAAGGCATAGTTTACATTTAATAAGATACACAGATCTGAAGTACTCACTTTGAGCAAGGACAATGCATACACCTTTGTAACTACCCTGCAAAACAAACATTTCCATCATGCCAGGAAGTTCCCTTAAGCTCTTTCCCCTCTGTCACCTAGAGATTAGTTTTGCTTGGACTTAAACTTTGTGGAATCACACACTGCCCGTTTTTTTCTATCTGGTTACTTCTGCTCAGTGTTTTTGGGATTCATCCCTGTTAGCAGTTTGCTTTTGCTGCTGAGTTTTATTCTATTTTATGAGTATACCACATTATACGAATACACCATAATTTCCTGTTCATTTTCCTAGGGGACTGTTTATATATTCTTATGCAAATCTTTTTGTAGACATGTTTTTATTTCTCTTGTGTAAATCCATACTAGTGTCACCTCATTTGTTACATTTCTAAGTACTTGATGTTCTTTTTTTTAAAAGATTTTTTAATGTAATCTCTATACCCATCGTGGGGCTCAAACCCACAACCCCAAGATCAAAAGTCATATGCCATACCAAGTAAGCCCGCCAGGAGCCCCAAGAGTTGATGCTCTTTGATGACATTATAAATGTTTTTAAAACCATTTATAAATGGTGTTATAAATGGTGTTTATTTTCTAATTGTTTATTGCTAAAATATTAAAACATGATTTTTGTATTATAATAAAGATTTTAACAACAGTTTTCTATAGCACCCATTCATAGTCTTAAGGTTTATTTTTTTTTAAGTTTTTAAAAATATTTTTATTTATTTTTGAGACTGGGAGAGACAGAGCATGAGCAGGGGAGGAGCAGAGAGAGAGGGAGACACAGAATCTGAAGCAGGCTCCAGGCTCTGAGCTGTCAGCACAGAGCCTCACGTAGGGCTTGAACTCATGGACTGTGAGATCATGACCTGAGCTGAAGTCGGACGCCCAACTGACTGAACCACCCAGGCGCCCCCATAGTCTTAAGGTTTAAAAGCAACCCTTGGGTCTATTAAAGGAAGCCTTTCAATATTATAGCAATGCTATTTGCCTTTAGCAGAGTTAAAAACTCAATTATAGTAAGATACACAAGTATAAACCACTAAAACTTTAGATAAGTATAACATTAAGAATAAACTGAAGCTAAATGCCAACCAGGAAATAATTGCTAACCTCTCATTTATCTAATAAATTTATCTAGCAGAGTATCTTGTTTCCTTATGACATGTTTTCCCATCTTAATAATTTCTCATTAAGTGACTAATTAAAGCTTGTAATCTCTAGCTTTGATTACATTTCTACCAAATTTTAAATTGGAAATGAGGCTTAAAATTTTATTTCCAGGGGTGCCTGGCTGGCTCAGTCAGTTAAGCGTCTGACTCTTGATTTTGGCTCAGGTCATGATGTCACAGTCATGAGATTGAGCCAATCATGAGGTCAAGCCTCACATCAGACTTTGCGCTATAGCTGGGAGCCTGCTTGGGATGCTCTTCCTCTGCCCCTCCCTTGCTCATGCTGACTTGTTCGCTCACTCTGTCTCTCAAAATGAACATTAAAAAATTTTATTTCCATGTTTCCTTCCCTTCTACAGATTAAAATTCTTGATTTCATATATTTATTTCCAGAAGCTTTAAAAATTTTTTTCATAATCCTGTTCTTGTTTCATGAATGCCATATATTTCCATTTTTCTAAGGATGTTGCAGTTTATTCTGTTCCTTTTACTACTGGTTTCTTCTGAGGTTTTCTTGGTTGAGGTGGGTATCTTTTTTCATGCTGAAAACTTTCCTCAAATGCCTGTTGATCCTTGGCTATCCATGTATATGTTAGAGAAAGTTTCTAAAATGTTGATTGGGAGCTTTTACAAACTTAATGAATTATAGATAGATAGGACATGCCAATTTGGAGGTACATTGTAGATGCATTATTTTCTAAGGAATTTTTCCATTGGGGAACTTCAAATGTCACTGTTGATCTTTTCTGTTAAGTGTTAAGGTTTCTCTAGACTTCTATATAAACTTCTATATGGATTTGTAGATAAATGCTGGTAGCCAGCATTTGAGACCTTGGAGGAAAAAAGAAGGTGGGGAACAGGGTTTTCTTGATTTGGCCTCCAAACTTTTAATCTTTTTGATTTCAGTCTGGCACTTCACTCTTGTTTAATGTCCCTATATTTGAAATTTCTGAGATGGCAATTTCTCCAGAAAATTTCTCCTGGGCAAAGTGGGAATGGAAACCCAGGGTTCTAATTACTTCTTATACAGATTTCCAAGCAGTTCCACTGTTTCTTGGTCTCCACCGCTTCTCCCCACATCCATCCACACCTTTCTCTATTGCTGGTACCACCAATTTCTGAGCCTTGCAGGGATTTCTGGGAGGTAAACTGACTTGTTACTTGTTTTTATCTTCCACTGCAAGCACTTAGATTTCAGCTTCCTTTTTTTCTGCTAAATTTATCATTCCTATTTTTGCTTACTGTCTTCACATGTGTCCTAGTTTAACTGAAGGTGGGATATGAATTCTTTTTTGTGCTCCTTTGTTGCTTTGGGATCATTTATGAGAGAAAGAGGTAAAAACATCTTTATTTCCATTATGAAAGCTGAAATATCGTATTCCCTAAATTAAAACAGTAAACAACACTATGAACAACTCCACACCAACAAACTGGATAACCTAGATGAAATGGGACAAATCCCTAGAAACAAAACCTACCGAGACTACATTGCAAGGAAATCGAAAACTTGAGAAGTGCCTGGGTGGCTCTGTCAGTTGAGAGTCTGGCTCTTGATTTTAGCTCAGGTCATGATCCCAGGGTCATTGGATCAAGCCCCGTGATGGGATCCGCGCTGAGTGTGAAGCCTGCTTCAGATTTTCTCTCCTTCTGCCCCTCTCCTCTGCTCGTGGTGTCTCTCTCTCAACAACAACAAAAAAACAAACTCCAGACAAAATTTGAATAGATATACAGTAAAAAGATTGAATCAGTAATCAAAAACAAACTCCAGACAAAAAGGACTTTGTGGCTTCAGTAATTCTACCAAACATTTAAAGAAGAACTAATAACAATCATTCTCAAACTTCTACAAAAAATTGATGAGAACACTTCCTGATGCTTTCTGAGGCCATTATCCTGATTCCAAACCCAGACAATGACACAAGAACCTTACAAACCAATACCCTTATGTATGTTGATGCAAAATCCTCAATACAATACTGGTAAACTGAATTCAGCACCATAATAAAAAGGATTATACACCATGACCAAGTGGGGCTTATTCCTGGAATGCAAAGATGATGGTTCAACATACCAAAACTGATCAATGAAATATACCACATTAACAGAATAAAGAAGAAAAAAAGACACACATGATCATTTCAAATGATGCAGAAAAACATTTCACAAAATTCAACACTCTTTCATAATAAAAACAATCAACTAAGGATACAAGAAAACTACCTTAACATCATAAAGGCTGCATATGAAAAATGCACAGCAAACATCATACTCAGTGATGACAGACTGAAAGTGTTTTCTCTGAAGATCAGGAACAAGGCAAGAAGGTCCACTTTTGCCACTGCTATTCACATAATGCTGGAAGTCCTAGCCAGAGCAATTAGGCAAAAATGAGAAATAAAAGGCATTCAAATTGGAAGGGAAGAAGTAAAATGATCTCTTTGCAGATGAGAAGTATGTAGAATATCCCTAAAGATCCACCCCCGCCAAAAAAACCCTGTTAGAATAAATGAATTCAGCAAAGTAGCAGGATACTGTTAGAATAAATGAATTCAGCAAAGTAGCAGGATACAAAGTCAACACACAAAGACCAATTGGATTTTTATACACTAATAATGAAAAAGTTGAAAAGGAAATTACAGAGACAATTTCCATTTACAATAGTATCAAAAATAATAAAATACCAAAAGCATAAAATAAGAATTAACCAAGGAGGTGTAAAACTTGTCCAATGAAAACTACAAAACATTGCTGAAAGAAATTAAAGACACAAATACCTGGTAACACATTCCATGTCCATGGACTGCAAAACTTAATACTGTTGTCAATATATTTAAAAAAAAATTTTTAATGTTTATTTCTGAGAGAGACAGAGACAGTGAGCGCGCTAGCATGTGTGGGGGAGGGGCAGAGAGCGAGGGAGACACAGAATCTGAAGCAGGCTCCAGCCTCTGAGCTGTCAGCACAGAGCCCGATGCAGGGCTCAAACTCACAAACTTTGAGGTCATGACCTGAGCCAACCAGGCGCCCCATTAAGATGTCAATATTATCCAGTGTGAACAGATTCAATGCAATCCCTATCAAAACCCCAATGACATTTTTTTTTTCAGAAACAGAAAAACCCATACTAAAATTAATACGGAATCTCAAGAAGCCCACCCCAAATAGCTAAAAACAAAAACAAAACACCTGAAAGAGAAGACAAAGCTGGAAGACTCATGAAATTATAAGACCCAGCGCCAGAAGAGCAATGGACACAGGAGACACTGAAGAAATATTTGCTCAATGAATGAATAAATATGTATCTCCTTTAAAGAGTTTTGTTTCTCAGGACAGCTTAATTGTCTGTTCGGTTTCCAGCTCTCCTATAGGGATAAGATTTTTCAAGTGCCAGCCCCCCCCTTTTTTTAAATATGAAATTTATTGTCGAACTGGTTTCCATACAACACCTAGTGCTCAACCCAGTGCTTATTCTCAGTTTTTAAGAGTCTCTTATGGATTGGCTCTCTCCCTCTCTAACTTTTTTTTTCTTTTCCTTCCCCTCCCCCACAAGCCCCTTTCTATTAAGAGGGGAAGAAGAAAACAGCCCGAGGAAAACCAACAGAGACGATTCCCAAGATACTGAACCTCACCTAGCCAGCACAGCGAGCAGACAGGAGGGGCGGCAAGGGGAAGGTGGCTCCGCCTCCGGACCGCGGAACTCCCGCGCTCGCGAGGGGACAGGACCTCGCGGTGCTGCGCCTCTGTCGCTTATTGGCTGAGTTCGGGGGCGTGGTGCGCAGCGTCGACCTTTTACGGCTGGCGAGCCCACGCACGTGCCGTGGCTGGCCTGAGACTTTGGGGTGTTTCAGGCGGGTTGGGCTGTAAGGACGCGAGCTGAGTTGCACCCTGACTCAGGGAAGCCGGCTGGGAAATAACCAACTCTGAACCTGCGCGGGCAGCTCTGTTGCGCTAGTTCTTCGCTCCGGGCCGGCTGTCATGTGGGCTTCCCTGAGGTTAGCCCTGCGGCCGTGCGCCCGCGCCCTTGTCCCCGGGCCGCGCGCTTATCACGGGGACTCGGTGGCCACACTGGGTACCCAGCCGGACTCGGGTTCTGCCATCTACCAGGTAGGCTGCGCGAGCGCTCCGGCGGCCCAGACCTGGAAACCCCTGACTGAGCCTGTGACTCCTCTTCCTGTGTCCGCCAATGTGGGCCGGACAGGACTAAACACTGGCCGGACAAGGAAGCCGGTGAACTGTGGACACACTTTAACAGCTCTGTTCTTTTCTCTGGAGCCTCCGGTCATGATTCTGGGACACAATAAGGGTCGTGAAGTTTGCAGAGGAAGATAGTTCCAAATAAAATATATCTTAGTTCACTTTTAGCACTGGCACTGTATTTTGTATCTTTGAAATCAATGGTTCTCAAAACCTGACTTAGCATTGTCAGCCGAGGAACTTGTTGAATATACGGCTGCGTTAAGCCCCGGCCTGGATCTTTGGGGTCTCTGGGGTGGGATCCTGGTGTTTGCGTTGTTAGTGAAGTCCTGAGGGCTTGGCGAAGTCCAGCTTTGGGAACCACTTGCCTGGTACAGATAGGGTTGTGCTTACCAGACTTTAGTTAAATAGTTGGTTATGTTAATAGAACATACTTATCGCACGCTGTCTTTGAATAACCCTTTCTTGGAATTGGGAGGTATAACAGTGTCACAGAAACAGCTTGTGAAATTTCATAGCCGGGAAATTCCACCCTATCCCATGGTTTCTGAGGTTATACAGATAACATTTAAGTTGTACAAGTAACTTTCAGAAAAGACATTTTAAACAGTTTCCTTACATCGAAAGAAAATAAGGCTGAAGCAAACAGTATCCAGTGAGAGGGTTCCTAAAGTCTAGATTTTCTGGGGTCGGGAGAGAACTGTTTAATTCAGAAATATTAAACTTTCTTTGGTTTAGGCAGTATGTTAGGTACTTGGTATAGGTCATAATTTTGTGGGGAAGGTGAACAAGAAAGCATGTACTTACAGTGCATTGTGGTAAGTGGTATCTAAAACTTGAAAAAGGTGGTTACAGAAAGCCACAGATACAAAGTAATGAGTGAGTTGGATCTTGATTGTTGTTGGGTCAGAGCTGGTCAGGTTCAGGGTGGAGAAGGAGAGGCAAGTCTGTACAAACTACGGAAGTTATGAGAACATAGATAACCAAGTTCTGAAAGCATATAGAGGGTATGAGGACTTAGAAGTAATGACTAGGGAATGGAATTGATGGAGTCGATGAATTCATGGAGTAGATGAGATTAAATAGTGGAGCGTCTTGCGTGCTGAAGCCACCTTCGGATTTCATTTTCCAGGCTGTCTGCTAAGATATTTAAGTAGGGAAGTGGCAAAATCCTATGGGATGTGATCGAATCATTAGTGTGGTGGCAGTATGGAGGAGAGACTTGTTTCTGTTTTGAATATGACTTCTTGGCTGGGTGTTTTTCTGGTTGCTGTAGGCTTTTGACATTTTCCAGAGTTTCTGTAAGGTTATTTTAGCCAGTTTTTGGTTGTTTGGGCCTGTCTCTGTGGGAGAATGAGGGCCTGGAGCTTCCTGGTCTGCCATCTTTTTGGCTTTAGGTCCAGGCCTGTGTTTTGTTTTGTTTTGCTTTTTTAATGTTTATTCATCTTTGAAGGAGACAGAAACAGAGTGTGAACGGGGAAGGGGCAGAGAGAGAGGGAGACAGAATCTGAAGCATGCTCCAGGCTCAGCTGACAGCACAGAGCCCGAACTCACGAACTGCATGATCATGACCTGAGCCGAAGTTGGAGGCTTAACTGACTGAGCCACCCAGGCGCCCCGAGGCCTATGTTTTTGATGGTGGCTGTTAGCTAGGGGTTTGGGGGTATAGGCCTGATATAACTTCTTTCTCTATGTAAAATGTTTAATGTTCTGGTCCAGTCTGTGCACTAGTAATTAGAATACGGAAGTAGTTGTGGTATGATGGGAAAGGTCTTAGTCTAGTATTTCATGTATGTTAAAAACTAAAAAATAACATATTTCCATGGAGAGGAAAAACAGGAGGGAAATAAGCTAAAGTGTTAACAGTGGCCCTGTGAGTGGGCAAAGACAGTGTGGCATAATGGTTTAAGAGCAAGGTTCTGGAACTAGTGAGCCTTGGCTTAAATCCTGGCTCTACTACTTATTAGCTGAGTGATTTTGGACTAGTTACTTAACCTCTCTGTACCTCAGTTACCTCAATTGTATAATAGCATTAATAACTGTGCATATCTTATAGAACCATCAGGACAATTAGTGGCTGCCTATAACATTGCCTGGGACATAATAAGCCCTCAAGAAGTATTAGCTCTCGCAACTTTTCCTTCCCTCTGTGATGTCATCTCAGGATCTGTTTAGCCAGCTTTTCGCTTCAGTAATGCTGTATAGGAAACAATCCCAAGATCTCTGTGTCCAAAAGAACAGATATTTATTTTTTGCTCTGGGATCAGGGTTGGTTGTGGTGGTTCTTCTCTGGGCAGCGTACCAGATTCAGGTCTGCTGTATTTGTTTTTTATTCCCAAACTCAGACCGAAGGGGCAGTGGCTGCCAAGGGATGCTTCTCTCATAATGGAAGGCTGGGGTTCAAGACGGGACTATGGAAACACTGTCCATCTTAGAGCCTTTGCTTGCATTTGGTACACTGTCACCCTTGCCCACATTCCACTGGTCAGAGCAAGTAAAAGGGACAGACTCATGGACTGTGGGTGGGGACGGATAATCTCACACTGAACCTTGGCAAGGATGAGAGGGACAGAAGAATTTTGAGTAAGTAGTACATTCTGTCTCATGCTGTAGAGATTGCCACATAAGCTCCACCTATTATGTCTTGAGTTCAGGGACAAAGAGGAGGAAGGGAGAGTAGGCGAAAGGACACCCTCACCTGTTTGTTTTCTTTTTAAGAAGCCTTTCTAGAAGTCATGCCTAACAACTTCTGCCTCTATTTCATTGGTTAGAATTTAGTCACATGGCCACACCTGTCTACAAAAGGAGGCTATGATGTTTTACTTTTCCAGCAAGGCATGTTGTTACCTTGAATAAAATTGGGATTTCATCATTAAGAAGGATGGAAGAATGGATATGGATAAGCAGCTCTACGTGTCTGCCACAGATAAACGGTAGAGAGAGAGTGGATGTGTTCTTATGTTGGATCTTAAAAGATTTCACTTAGGTGTATCCTTGTCTTCTGGGGCCACCAGCTACAAGTAGTAAACTTTAAGGCAAACAAAAACCCACAAGAGGGGAGCAAAAAATAAAGCCATGCCTTGGGTGGGAGATGGCACCTAGGAGCCCTGGCCACAGTCTGGTTTCTCTCTGCCCAGTTTTCTTAGTGACTAGGAATCCAAACTGCCTGCTGTCACTTCTCATGGCCATATGCTTCAGAAAGCCTTGGCAATTGGTGACAATTTCCTTTATTTCTTAATTGGAAGACTGGCTTAGCTAGGATAAAGATCCCTTGTATAAGTAGCTTTAGGTTTGATTGACTTTGTTCTAAATTGGTCAATGTCATAGGCTATAGCAATTGTACCTTGGGTTTCAGCCCACTTTAGTAGAGAATTACTTGTTTTCTCTGTGTGTATGGAACTACTCATCAATTCTGAACTTTGGTGCCTGTGGTTTGCAAAGTTGACAGAAGACTGGGAGGTAGAATGCAGGTGGAGGGGCATCAGCTAATTATTATTATTTTTTTTCACTTTAAAAAAATTTAGAGAAAGAGGGACAGAGGGAGAATCTTTTTCTTTCTTTTTTAAAAATATTTATTTTTGAGAGAGAGAGGGAAAATGCAAGTTGGGGAGGGACAGAGAGAAAGGGAAACACAGTCCAAAGCAGACTCCAGGCTCTAAACTGTCCTCACAGAACCCAATACAGAGCTCAAACTCATGAACTGTGAGATCCTGACCTGAGCCAAAGTCCGACGGACGCTCAACCAGCTCAGCCACCCAGATGCCCTGCAGAAGGAGAATCTTAAGTGGCAAGTGGAGCCCCACTCGGGGCTTGATCCTACAACCCTGGGATCATGACCTGAGCCCAAACCAAGAGTCGGATGCTCAACCGACTGAACCACCCAGGCTCCCCAGGTCAGCTAATTCTTGATGAGTTGGGGGGAAAATAAGAAACTACGGCACATCAAAATCCCATCAGCCTCTAGATCTGCAAGGGAAGAAGAACTTGTTGAAGGATACTGGGAGGACACATTTAACATTGTGGGAAAAATCTAGGGGACAAAGAGAACATGTCAAGGCAAAAAAAAAGATGGATGAACTTAGAAAAGACTTAGTTTCAGAAAATTTCAGAATTTCAGAAAAGACTTAAGAAATATCAGTCGCTTGTGGCTATATAGACCTTCCATAGAATCCTTTCCAATAAACTGTAAAAAACTGTAAACTGTAAACTTCCTCTGACAGCTGAGGAAGTGTCTTCACTAGTTGGATATTTGATTTCATTAACAGAGTATTGGTATGCAGTAATGGTCCTCATCTTTTGGAGATTTGGAAATACTTACAGAGGAAGTGTTATGTCTAGTATTTTCTTCAAAATAATTCAGGGTGGGGGCAAAAATAAAAAAACTTGGGCCATTGTGGATAATTGTTGAAGGACTTTGGCTACATTTATTATACTAATCTTTTTTGCTTTTGTATATGTTTGAAAATTTCCATGAAACAAAGTTAAGTTTCTTCTATTTTTAATTTTTATGTTGATTTATTTTTGAGAGAGACACAGAGCATGAGTGGGGGAGGGGCAGAGAGAGAGGGAAACACAGAATCTGAAGCAGCCTCCAGGCTCTGAGCTGTCAGCCCAGAGCCTGACACGGTGCTCAAACTCATGAACCATGAGATCATGACCTAAGCTGAAGTTGGACACTTGACTGACTGAGCCACCCAGGTGCCCCTAAATTTCTTTTATTAACAACAATGACAAACCCCATTAAAGAGGAGCTGAACATGTTAGAGAAATCCCTGCGCCTTCACTTTGCCATACTGTAACCTGTCTATTCATTTTCTAGTGCTGTTGAGCTAAATAAGTTAGGACTGAGAAGGAGATAGTATGTCATAATGACTGGATGGACTTGTTTGAGAATTAGCTGCAAATAATGTCACTGGAAAAACTTTTTTTTCTTCATCCTATCAATTTTAAACTAACAATATAAGCTTACTCCAAGGTAAATGTGTTAGCTTTTCACATACCTTGCTGAGACAGTAGGTATTCAGATTTTTTTTTTCCATTAGCACCAAATTCCTTTTATTGAACTTGGAGTCACATGTTGAACAATATATGTGGCTTCTCTTTTCTTTCCTACAGTGTATTTTTCAGATTATCTTTTAACCTGACTACTAGAAAGTGAAGAGACACAAGGGTTAACAGTTTGGATGAGGTTCTTTTTCAGAAATTCCTTAAGCTCAACAGTGAGCACATCTTTTGTTGAATAACCATAGAATCACATGCTGAGAGTGGCAGAGAGAGAAAGTGAAATTCCAAACAGTGGAGCATTTGAGAAGGCTGCCTATCCTCATGAAGGCGCTTCACCATCCGTGGGGATTCTTGAGATCAAGGTTTCTAAGTGGCTGCTGGCTGGCTCAGTCAGTAGAGCGTGTGACTGTTGATCTCGGGGTCATGAGTTCTGGCCCTATGTTGGGCATAGAGCTTACTTTAAAAAAAAAAAAAAGGTATCTTAGACATTTATGAGGTGGATTTTTAACCTTAGAATAAAGCTAGAAGTGACAAGTTAGACTTTAAGCACAAAACCAGCAAAAAATATTTACTTGTTGCAGTAAAACAATCTGCTTTCCTTTCCACTTAGCAACATAGTAATCAGATCTTTTCCTCACTCTGTGTGTTCAGCAGCACCAAGCGGGTGCCCAGGGCCTGAGACCAGAGTAGCACCCAGCCCTGAGCCACAGAGCTGCAGCGCAGGGTCAGGTGAGAGAGTCCACAGAGAAGATGCCCTTTAGCTATAGATAGGAGTTGGCCACCAACTCCGTCCCCCGGAGCTTCCTTACCACTCTGTTTTGTTCATACAAGGAGGTCTTCCCCTTACAAATTCCCTCTGCTGTGTCTCTCGCAGACGACAAAGGAGTTCAGGACGCAGCTCCTGCTTACTAGCAGTAGTTCTCAGCCTAGGAGGCTGTCAGTACCGAGGTTGGATGTTAGGTTTTGAAAGGCTGCTTGGTCTCCTCATACACATCAGGTGGCATTACACACGTTGCTCTAATGCCATCTCTTGGTGATGGGCTGAACAGACACGCTCCAGTGCAGAGCTTTGTTTCTGTCTGAGGCAATTCATGAAGTTGGGAGTTTCTGACTTTGCTAACTGTGAATAAGAAGGATCTCTAACCTAGGCTTTGTAGTAGAGCGAAATTCTCAGCTTCCACTGCCTCATGCTCTTAATATCAGCAAATACTATGGTAATCTGAAAAAATTCTGGTGATAAAAGAACCCTTTGCCTATTACCAAACCCCCCTTTTGGTAGGTTTCCAATTTGCCTTGAGGGTAACTCAGAAATGGAGACTGTGGGCCAGTGTTCCTCTGTTTTTGGTTGGATATTTAAATCGCTTGGGGAACCTTTATGGTGCTTAATGCCCAGGCCACATTTGTAATCAATGACATCAGAATCTCTGAGGGTTTGTTTTTATTTTTATTTTTCAAAGCTTCCTAGTGATTCCAATGTCTGTCAAGGTTGGGAAACAACGTTCTAGGCGAGTTACGGAGTTCTGTTCCCACAGGTTGTCTGCCGTAGGACAGGGCTCGGGAGACCTAGCAGGGAAGTCATCACAGGGCTAGCAGGCAGAGATGGTTCTGAGGTGGGGACCTCCCTGATCCAGGGCAGAGGTTCTTTCCCTAACAATCTGCTGCTTCTCCCTTTATTTTCTGCATTTTGCAGAGCAAGAGAATGTAGCAGAAACCTTGACCTTGGGAGCTCTTAGAGCTGTAGAAAATAAATAATAGAGCTCTGTTGTAAACACGGTAAATTCTTCTAATTTTGAACAGCTGGCAAGCTGCTTAGTATTGCATCATGTAAAAGGAATTAGATCATCAGACATGTTAAAGACATTGTGGGGAGCAAAATGTATTAGTAGGCTAAACTCTGAATTTTCACAAAAACTAGCTATTTAATTCTTGGTCTAAAGTAATATACTGATCAAACAAAATTTACAGAAGGTGAAAAATGAGGCCCTGTACCCTTTTTCCACCTCTCACAGTTTATATTTTCTTGAATGTTACTCTAGAAAATTTCTAAAGACGTGCAAACATAGAGTTTTGTTCCTTTTTATTTATTTATAAAATTTTTTTTTAGTGTTTACCTTTGAGGGGCAGGGGAAGGGCAGAGAGAGAGGGAGACAGAATCTGAAGTAGGCTCCAGGCTCTGAGCTGTCAGCCCAGAGCCCAACACGGCACTCGAACTCGGAACCCATGAGATCATGACCTGAGCTGAAGTCAGACGCTTAATTGACTGAGCCACCCAGGTGGCTCTTGTTCCTTTTTAAATATAAAATAGGATCTGTTGTGTTTCCTGGGCTCTGTTTTTAAGTGTAATTTGTCAGTTAGCAAGTGTTTTTTTTTAATGTTTACTTATTTATTTAAAAAATTTTTTTAATGTTTTATTATTTTTGAAAGACAGAGAGAAAGAGTAGGAGAGGGGCAGAACAAGAAGGAGACACAGAATCTGAAGCAGGCTCCAGGCTCTGAGCTGTCAGCGCAGAGCCTGACACGGGCTTGAACTCACAAACTGTGAGATCATGACCTGAGCCGAAGTTGGACGCTTAACCGACTGAGCCACCCAGGGGCCCCTTATTTATTTATTTTGAGAGAGAGTGAGCATTCGAGCAGGGAAGGGGCAGAGAGAGAGAGAGAGAGAGGAAGACCAAAAATCCCAAGCAGTTTTTGCAAAGTTAGTGAAGAGGGTGATGTGGGGCTTGAACCCATGAACTGTGAGATCATGCCTTGAGCTGATATCAAGAGTCAGATGCTCAACCGACTGAGCCACCCAGGTACCCCCAAGTATTTCTGCATTGGTTGGAAACTTCTTAGGGCAGTGATTGATGGGACAGAAAAAGGAAGATGGCATTTTAATTCTCTAAGGGCTTATATTCCTTAAAATAGGAAAACAAATAGAAATCAATTAAGTTTGGTTAATGCTGAAGGAAGAAAGATGGTAAATGAGTAGGAGTGACCAGAAATGAGAGGTGTTACAGATGAGAGGGAACACGAATTGATCTCTAAAGAGGGGTAATATTAGGATTGATGGACTGGAGAGGGAAGGTGGTAGTGAAGGGGAGCTTGGGCAGAGGTGGAGAGGCAGGAGTCATCCTTTTCATCCGATGGAGTGACCACATGGAGGCCACATGGGTAGGTGTGAGGCCACATGCGGTGACACATGATGTTCACATTAGCCCTTACTTTGGTTAAAAAAAAAAGATAATTGCTTTCTAATATTACTCTCCCTTTCTTTGCTTCTGTTTTAGGAAAACTATGAACAGATGAAAGTACTTGTAAATCAGCTCCATGAACGAGCACAGAAAATAAGATTAGGTAACCACTCATTTATTCTTCCTTTTATGCTTTTAATGAAAATGTTCCTTGATAGTTATTGGTTTTAGGAAAAACCAGTAGCAGTAAGCTTTGACTCTTCAAGACTGTTCGTTGGTGTGCTGACATTTCATTTTTTCCTGTTGTCAGTTTTTTTGCTCTTACAGCATTGCCATTACGTGGGAAAAAGTAAAATTTCAGATTCATCAATTTAAAAAGTTTTTTTATGTTTACTTATTTTTGAGAGACAAAGCATGAGCAGGGAAGGGGCAGAGAGAGAGGGAGACACAGAATCTGAAGCAGGCTCTGGGCTTGAGCTGTCAGCACAGAGCCAGATGTAGGGCTTGAATCCACAAACCAGGAGATCATGACCTGAGCCGAAGTCAGACGCTCAAACGATTGAGCCACCCAAGTGCCCCTCAGATTCACTAATTTTTAAAGTATTTCTGCTTACAGGTTTATTTCAGCCACAGCATCCATTAAAATTTTTGTTTTACCTGAAGCAACTGAAACCTTTTCTGTTCATTAGTTATATTCATCCTATATACTAATTTTGTGTAATTATGAATTTTCTGCTTTGTTATATAACTTGTAAATAATGTCTATGTGGGTTTATTGCTGATTAAATAAGTGATATTTCCTAAGAACTTGGCAAATTGTTATTATTTTCTATTTTCAAATTGTGGACATAATAGACATCCTTTCACTTGGAAGAAATTGCATCATGGGGAATGTAAACTATTAATGTCTAAACAATTACAGCAAATTCTGCTGTGCCATTATTGGTCAATGCAAAAATTTACTTTAGAAGGCTTTGTGAGTTGAAACTAAAAGGTATTTCCAAAATAGTTTTTTTTTTTTTTTAAGCTTATTCATTTATTTTGAGAGAGAGTGTGTGTGCCTGCTTGTACATGCGAGCAGGATAGGGCAGAGAGAGAGAGAGAGAGAGAGAGAGAGAGAGAGAGACTGACTCTCAAGCAGGTTCTGGGCTCATAGCACAAACGTGGGGCTTGAACTCACAAACCATGAGATCATGACCTGAGCAGAAATCAAGAGCTGGATGCTTAACATACTGAGCCCCGCAGGTGCCACTGTAAGTATTTTGATAGATTCTGAAGTGCTTAGCTTTATAATGCTGCGTGATAATTACTTTACCAATATGGAAAAGCACAAATAGTTTTGGTGGTTAAAACAGGGGACTTGTAATGACCTAAAGATGGTTTTTGAAGACTTTTAAAATGGAAGTTAACTCCATGCATACAGTTCTAACAATGCATGTCACAGTTGAAGTGACATTTGTGCTGTGCAGGCAGAGGCAGACAGATGTGTTGATTAAAAGATGCTTGGGGCGCCTGGGTGGCTCAGTCACTTAAGCATATGACTCTTGATTTCAGCTCAGGTCACGAACTCATGGTTTTTGAGTTTGAGCCCCGCATTGGGCTCTGTGCTGACAGCATGAAACCTGCTTGGAATTCTCTCTCCCTCTCTCTCTGCCCCTCCCCTGCTGGTGCTCATGCTGTCTCCCTCTCTCTCTTTCGAAGTAAATAAACTTAAAAAAAAAAAAAAAGATGCTATAGGGGTGCCTGGTTGGCCCAACTCTTGATTGCGCCTCAGGTCATGATCTCGGTTGTAGAATCAAGCCGAGTGTGGAGCCTGCTTGGAATTCTGTCTCTCCTTCTCTCTCTGCCCCTCCCTCACTTGCACGTGCATGTGCTGTTTCTCTCTCTCTCTTTCAAAATAAAGAAACATTAAAAAAAAAAACTCACATCCTGTAAACTGTAAAATGCTTCCTGATTTCAGGGATGTTAAAAGTGTGAACAAAATGTATCTATCAGAATGAATGCAATATGGTAAACGAGCGAGGAGAAGGGCTTTTCAGTCTCCAAGTCTGTGGAAATGGAGATAGTGCAGAATCTTTGAGAATAATCCTTGGAAAACTAAGATGCTGTGTCATGTTGTTTTTATGGCTATCCACATATCCCAAGTCAGTTTAAATGCCAGAGGAGCAGAGCTCTGTAATCTGAAAATCTGCTTCAAGGATAGCCCTCTTTCTGATTTTTCCTAATAAAACTGGAAGTCACCAACTGTTCCAAATTGCCAATTCATACTCTAGGCAGAATTAACAAAGAATGGTTTTATCTTAAGTACTTGGAAAACAAATGTGTGTGTTTCTTATCACTTCTTTGTCATTCTACCTTCTCTGGCCACCTCTCCCTTGCTAGTCCTTTAGTGAGTATTTAGGTCACCCGACTCTCCAAAGACCCTCACCACAAGACCTGGCTTTCCTTTCATTGCCTCAGGTGCATTTTTCTTGTAATATTTATTTTTAAACAGTATTATTAAGGTGTAACTGACATACAATAAACTGCATTATTTAAAATGTACAATTTGAGTTTTGACATAGGTATATTCCTTGTGAAACCGGCACTACAACCAAGATCATAAACGTGCCTCTCCCAGAAATTTCCTGTGCCCCTTGATAACCCCTCTCTCCTGCACTCTCCTACACCCAGACCCACCTTAGTAGGGGAAGTCAGGTCCTCTGAGTGGTTGGGAGAAAGAGAAGAGCGGTTTGACTTCATCACACTATTTTGGAACTAAATCTTTGCCTCCTAGAATTATTTTCATTTTAAAAGGTTAAACGTGTAATACAATTTTCTTGGTAACTTTAGGGCAGATTTAATCTTAAAAGTATGCCATCTGCCTCTTCAGGAAAAAAAAAAAATTCCCTTGGATAGAGGAAAGAGGCCTGGTTTGAAAAACAAGGTAATACTTGGAAGCTTGTATGAAGTAGGTAAGAGCTTGTTTTCTCCCCTAAAAAGCCCCCAAAGAAATAGCTTTTTTAGATAGCTGAACACTTCATGAGCCCCAGAGCAGATTAAGATGAAAGTCGTGGGCACCAGTGAAAATAAACCTATTAAGGTACTGTATGATCCTTCCCTTTCTGGTCTGATGCCTTGGGTTGCTGAGAGTGGGTTATCAATATTCACGAGATACCGAGCCCAGCAGCTGTCAGTCTCGGGGAGGGTTGGTGTGCTGTTCACTTCAGGCACCCTCACCCGGTTACCTCCGTGGGCTCTTTGACTACTGTAGTTTCTTGGACCGGAGCAGCTTGAGGAAACACAGAAGCCAGTCTCTGAGTGAAGATACTAACAGAAGTGGACTTCTTAGTTGGCATGTTAGGTGTGCAGCTCTCTCCCATTTGGAGACAGTGTAAAAAGTTATGGGTCGCCTACCTTTAGGTAAGTCTTGCCGCACTCATCATGGAGGTCATTTCTAAAACAGTGCTTTTCGCCTGGGACAAATGAAGCTAGGACTTTTTCAAATTTCACATAGTACGTAGCCGAGCGCTAGGTAGTCGTAGGTATTGAACAGATGTGGAGTTGAGGCAGTATTGGCAATGCATGAGTTGCAGAGAAGATGCTATATTATTTCTTTAAGCAATTACCAGTGAATTCAGAAAATGTATGGTATGCTGTGAAATCAGAAATCGACTGATTTTTTTTTTTTTTAAATGCAAGTTTATTTACTTCAGAAAATAAAGCTTGTGAGTTGAATGGAAGATCTGAAAATTAGCTGTTTCTGAAAAGATACGTTGAACTTTTAAAAGTGCTGTATTTTGGGCTGTTTTATGTTTTTCTGGCCTTAAATTACTGGGAGACCTTATATGCTATCAATCTAATCTAATCATGTTTTTATCGCAGGAGGCAGTGAGAAAGCCCGAGAACGCCACGTATCAAGAGGAAAACTTTTAGCCAGAGAAAGAGTGGACAGTCTTCTAGACCCAGGGTTGGTATTGCCCAAGTGCTAACTCAAGTGTTCTCTAATCTGTGGTACTTTCTTAAACAGTTTTATAAATAAGTGATTTAAAATTCTGATTCTTACTCTAAGATTCAACAACAAATGTTTATTGAGATTCTAAGTGTCAGGCACTGTTGTAGGTGCTAGTGATACATGAGTGAACAAAACCGACACAGGTCCTTGTCCAACTGGAGTTTACATTGTAGCAGGAGGAAGTAGAAAGTAAATGACAAATGTAAGTTCTGCAGTATGTTAGAAGGTGATAAATGTCATGGGAAAAAGAAAGACCGGAATAAGGGAGGAGGGTCAAGTTGTAGTTTTAAATAAGGTGGTTAGGGTAGGCCTCATTGAGAAAGTGACATCTGAGCAAAGATTTGAAGGAGTGAAGAGAGAGAGCCCTGAAATACAGTGAAAGAGTGTTAACAGACAGAAGGAATAGCCACTGCAAAGGCCCTGAGGTAGGAATGTGCAGGATATGCTGATACGCTCAAGAACTGAGGATGCCAGTGTGTTTGGGGTAGAAGACATGAAGGGGAGAGTGGTAGGAGGTAGGGTTCCATTCCATAAAACCTTGGAGGTTAGTGTAAGAGTTTTGGCTTTTTTTTTTTTTTAAGTTTATTTTTATTTTGAGAGAGTGAGGGGTGGGGGGGTGGGTGGGGAGAGAATCCCAAGCAGGCTCTGCACTGTCAGCGCAGAGCACGATGTGGGGCTTGAACTCATGAACCATGAGATCATGTCCTGAACCAAAATCAAAAGTCGGAGGTTTAACCGACTGAGCCACTCAGGCTCCCCAAGAGTTTTGGCTTTTATCCAGAGAGGAATGAGGAGGCTCTTGGGATTTTGAACATGAAACTATTATGATCTATGTGACTTACATCTGAAAAGAGTCATTCTAGCTGCTGTTTGTGGAGTAGAAAGTGGGCAGCAAGGCTGGAAGCACCAAGATGAGTTAGACATCTGTGGCAGTGATTCAAAGGAGACATGATGTGACTTTGAACTTAGGATAGTAGTACTAGAGGTGATGAGAATGTCCTGTCAAGATAGAGCTAACCCAGTGGGATTTCCTGAAGGATTGGAGTGGAGGGAATGCAGGTGGAGAGAAGGGAATGAGGACTCCAAAAGTTTTTTTTTTTTTTTTAAGTTTTATTTTTATTTATTTTGAAAGAGGAGCACAGTGGGAGAGGGACAGAGAGGGAGAGAGAATCCCAGGCGGGCTCCACACTGTCAGTGCAGAGCCTGATGTGGGGCTCAAACCCACGAACTGTGAGATTATGACCTGAGTAGAAGTCAGACACCTGACTGACTGAAACACTCAGTCCTTTTTTTTTTTTTTTTTTTTTTAATTTTTAAAGTTTATTTACTTATTTATTTTTGAGAGAGACAGAGAGAGCAAGCAGGGGAGGGGTGGTGAGAGAGGGAGAGAATCCCAGGCAAGCTCCACACTGTCAGTATGGAGCCCAATGTGGGGCTCCAACTCACTAAGCGTGAGATCATGACCTGAGCTGAAACGAAGAGTCGGACGCTTAACCAACTGGGCCACCCAGGTGCCCCTGAAAGTATTTTTTTATGACATACACCCATATTCCCAACCTGGAGGCAAAAACACTGTTAACACCAAGTGTGCATCCTTCTAGACTGTTCTTAGGTGTATGTGTAATAGACACTTTTTTTTATAAGAAAAATGGAATCATACTAAATGTGGGTGTTTTATAACACCCTTTTTTCCCCTACTTAACTAGATCTTGGACATTTAAGTAAGTGAAAGGTGGAGTAATAGCCACAGTGGTGTGGAGCCTGGTCCCTGGGGTTAGATTGCTTATCAAAACCCAGCTCTGCCACTTACTAGTTGTGTGACTTCAGACAAGTGATTCAATTTCTTTTTTTTAGTTTCCTCCTCTGTCAGTGGGGATCATAATAGGATCCACCTCAGGAAGTAGTTCTGAGGTACAAGTGAGTTAGGTTTCTGAAGGTCCTGAAAAAGAGCTGGGCAAAGGGTAGGGGCTTATATAAGTGTTACATGCTATTCTCTTTCTGTACTAATAAACACATTGGTACGACATCCTTTAAAATAGCTACTTAGTGTTCTATTTCATGGCTATACTGTGTAAATCCTCAAACTACCCACACTAGATTTTGCTTAAATATTTTTCTTTTTTGTGGATTTTATATATGTTCAACATGCATGCTTGAAACATTGGCTTGTTAATCTTTCCCACGTATAACTTTAAATATGCATTTTTAAAAAATAACTTCAATTCAGGCAATATCCTTTCTTCCCTGCAGGTCTCCATTTCTGGAATTTTCCCAGTTTGCAGGTTACCAGTTATATGCTAATGAGGAGGTACCTGCCGGTGGCATTATTACAGGCATTGGGAGAGTATCAGGGTGAGTGTTCTACTTACACTCCATAATGTGGGGCAGGAAAAGATTGACGGGCACAGTCTTCCAGCTCTCACTGCTTTGCATATGAACTTGCAAGTTTTGTGCTATTTATATTATGTAGCTGAGGCTTCCTGCCCAGACATGTATTAGATTTATCTGTGGAGATTTAGAGACAAAGACTGAAGGAAAAAAAAAAAAAAAACAACAAAAAAAAAACAGCACAAATTCTGGGGCTCAAATCCAAATCATCCTACATAATCAGAATCTGCAGGTGTGGGCTTCGCTTATATCGTTTTCCAAGGCTCTGTAGGTGATCTCTTGGACATCTCTGGTGAAAACCACTGTCTTAGAGGAGTCATTCTCTAATTGTGCTCTTCAGGTAGCATCAGCATCACCTGAGAACTTGACAGAAGTGTAGATTACTAGGTCTTCGTAAGAAGTATTAAATTAAATTTTGAGGGTGGGGCCTGGCAATCTGTTTTTTAACAAGCCCTCCAAGATTCTGGAATACTAATATTTGAGAACCACTCTAGACTTGGGGAATTTAGATTGCTAGAACTTAAATTTACTTGCGTATATTTATGTATGGTCTCACATTTACCATCTCAAGTTAGCATGCCAGACATTGTAGTAAACACTTCCCACTGATTGGTTGTTTTATTTTACTTATGTATTTTTGGGGGGAGGAGGAGAGCTAGAGCACACATGCGTGTGGGGGAGTTGCAGAGGGAGAGGGAGAATCCTAACCAGGCTCCACACCCAGCATGGAGCCCAGCGCAGGGCTCTCTCTCTGCTCTATAAGTGTGAGATCATGACCTGAGCCCAAATCAAGAGTTGGACACTTAACTGGCTGAGCCACCCACGTGCCCCAGTTGTTCTAATGATCACCACAGCTATGTGAGAATGGGTATTACTGTCATCATCCCTGTTCTGCAGGCACGGAAGCCTGCTTGGTAAGATCATAACTGGCCCAAGATCAAGACCCTGGCAAAGCCCAGCTTTGACCTCAGGTGGTTGGACTCTGAGCCTGATACAGTTGCATTTGACTCCGATGCTGGTTTATCGCGTGTGTGTTCTCCCACCTTCTCCCCATAATTCGTGCCTTCTGGGGAGGTACGGCCATAGCCATTCACCATTGTTGCTTCACCTTCCTGTACCCCCACAACTCTTCCACTCTTTGCCAGTTATGGTCTGCTTAATATTTACCCAGTGTGGAGACACTTTCTTTTTGTAGTCTTAGGGGACGCTTAAAAATAAACCTTTCATAAAAGGATAAACTTCATGCAGAGTTAAACTAAATTCATAATCATGAAATACGTAATTAAGCAGGATAGTTACTGATAATTATGTCTCCAGTCATAATGACAGCAGGTTAGAGCATGCTCTTTCACCTTTCCTGTGCATATATTAATATCTTATTATTTGTGCTTTTATATTTTTCATTTTCGTTTTCTTTCTTTGTGCCTTGTTCTCACTTTATCAAGTTTTCAGCTTGGAAGGAAATTGAATTACACTTAAAAGTTGTGTGGGTTCAGGAGTTGTCAGCCTCCATTAGAATCCTGGCTTTAGCATTTTGTAGCTGTTTGACCTTTAGCAAATTGCTTGACCACTCAGTGCCTTGGTTTTCACATCTGGAAAATATGATTCATTATAAATTTTTTTTTAATGTTTATTTATTTTTGAGACACAGTGAGAATGTGAGTGGGGAAGGGATAGAGAGAGAGGGAGACACAGAATCTGAAGCAGGCTTCAGGCTCCGAGCTGTCAACACGGAGCCCGACACGGGGCTTGAACTCATGAACCACGAGATTATGACCTGAGCAGGAGTCGGATACTCAATCAACTGAGCCACCCAGGCGCCCCAAGATAATATGATTCATTATAAAATGGAATAATCTACTGTAGAGGGTTGTCATGGAAGAAGAGAAAGAAACAAGAAAGGGAAGAGAAACACCTCTTTTCCTTAAGAGATGCATAATACAAGTGTACTTTTGCCCCTGAGAGTAGACAGACTCGTGTAGATGAGAGTAGAAGCTCTGTTCCCTGCAGCAAGGTCATTGGTAGCTTCAGCCTGGAGCTTTTCAGAGCCAAATCCATTCATACGGTCATTAAAAACTTTTTTTTTTTTTAACATTTTTATTTATTTTTGAGACAGGGAGAGACAGAGCATGAACAGGGGAGGGTCAGAGAGAGGGAGACACAGAATCCAAAACAGGCTCCAGGCTCTGAGCCGTCAGCACAGAGTCCGGCGCGGGGCTCGAACTCACAGACTGTGAGATCATGACCTGAGCCAAAGTCGGCCGCTCAACCGACTGAGCCACCCAGGCGCCCCAAAAACTTTTATACCTTTATTGCTTTCTTACATATTTTTGAGTAGTGCTGCATCTATTGATCTAGGCTCTGTGATACCTTCTGAAGTAGACCCCAAGAAATTTAATGAGGAGACTTGTATGGAATTTTATTTATAAACCAGCTTAGAATCAAGGATTCCTTGCCTGAAATAGTAACTGGCTGATGAATAATTGAGCCGTAGTCCTTTTCTCTGGCAAATTCACATATTTTACATGGCTTATTAGGTCCTGTAAGAAACAGTCCCTGCCTGCTTTCCTCACCTTACCTTTGTACCTCTATCACTGTGGCCATCCTGCTCTTGCTGTTTCATGAACACGCTAAACACACACACACACACACACACATATATATATATATATATATATATATATATATATATATATATGCCCTATACTCAAGCCGTTTTCTCTGAATCAAGTGTTCTTCACCTGATTCTTTGGCTTTTGCTCTCCGTTCATATTTCCCCTGGAGCAGTGCTTAGGAGCGTGCATTCTAGAATCAGACTGCCTAGACTCAAATGCTGGTTTTAACTTGTTGGTTGGTAACATTGGGCCAGTTGCTTAACTTTTTTGTACCTGTGTCCTCATCTGTAAGTGGGATATCTCACATACCTAAAGCCTTGAAAGAGCACCTCGTACATCATAAGTGACACATCAGTTTGGGCTGTTACTGTTATTTTTACCATTCCTTCACCATTATACCGTAACATAGCCCCATCTCAATTACTTTGTTTTATTATATATTTTACCTTGTTTTATTATGTGTTCTATAGTAACTAATAATAATAAATATTGTATTACTATAATAGTGTGATTTGTAGATAGATGTATTTAGGCATTCAGATGACCAAAATTTGCTTCTCATATGTATTTGGTCTTTGTCCACAGTTCCTGGCTCATAGCTCCCCAAAACCCTTGGCAGTACTGAGAGTGGTCATGGTGAACTTTGTTCTATCAGTGAAGGTGGCTTTTGGACCCCACCCCAGGGCAGGGCCTAGTTGTTCAGAGAGCCAACTGTGTGATTAGAGGGTTGGAACTTCTCTGCCGTACTTATTCCCCCAATCCCCACCTTTGGGGAAGGGAGAGGGGCTGGAGATCGAATCAGCTAATGGCCACTGAATTACTCAGTCGTGACTAGGCAGTAAAGCCTACATAAAACCCAAGAGGACTGGGAGCTTCCTGGTCAGTGAGCATGTGGAGATGAGGGCAGAGTGGTGCACCTAAGAGAGGACATGGAAGCTCCCCGTCCTTTCCCCATACCTTGCCCTGTGCATCTCTTCACTGAGTGTTAATTTGTGTCTTTTATCATGTCTTTGATAAAACGGTGAACTTAAGTGTTTAAGTGTTAAGCATTCTAGCAAGTTAAAAGAACCCAAGGTGGAGATCGTTGGAACCTATAGTCTGTAGCTGGTTGGTCAGGAAGCACAGGTCACCGCCTAAGCTTATGATTGCTATCTGAAGTGGGGGGTGGAGAGCAGTCCTGTAGGACTAACCCTTAGCCTGTGGAATATGATGCTGTTTCCGAGCAGATCATGTCAGAATTGAGTTGAATTCTCAGACACCAGCAATACCCCCGCAGAGTGTCCGAGAATTGTTTGATGTTGAATGTGGGTGAACCCTCCTCCGCACATTGGGACTGGAAACCCAGAAAGAATTGGTGTGTGTAGAATTACCTTGTTTTATTACAGTGTCATAGCACATATAATCAGAAATTACCTAACGGATTTGTTGTGTGTTTTTGCTTCCCCTAACTGATCCTTTCCACTACAATGGGAGGTCTGTAACATCAGGAATTTTGCCCTTCTTGTTCACTCCATGTCCTTAGTTTCTAGAAAAGGACAAGGCATATAGAACACACTTAAAAAATATTTGTTGAATAAATGAATGGATGTCAGGGGTTATTTTATAGGCCAAGTTATAGCTCTTGTGGTTATTTCCAGAATGAGATAGTGAAGTTGTATCACACTTACAGGATGATGCTCTGTTTTTGTTTTCTTTATTTGGGGGCTTGGTGTGGAATCCCCCTTACTCTACAGTGATTTCAAGTAGTTAAAGACAGGGAGCAGAAGACAGCTTGGTTTAATTCCACTGCACATTTTAAACCATGTAATCAGAAGTATCCTACCAGACACCAACTTTCAAGTCGTTCTCTATGCACATCAACAACAGGGTTTCATACTGAGCGTATGCATTTTGCCCCACGAGACTCCTCTCCATGAGAGTCTGGCCAAGGAAAGACTTACCTTTTCCCTAGAGCTGTGCCAGTGTTAGATATTATGACTGAAAAGTTTCACTCATTTACTAGGTGTAAAGTAGCAGTTCATTGTGATTTACACGCACCTTTCTTACATAAATAGTGTGGTTGTATATATTGTCACCACTCTTTCTCTGGCCAATGCTAGATGCCCAAACTGGTTTAAGAAAGAAAGAATTTATTGACTCTTAGCTGATAAGTGTGAACATAGCTGGATGTAGGAGCTCAGACGGTGTTATCAGGTCACAGGTGTGTTTTGGTTTTATTCCCAGGCAAGCTTTCTAAACCCAGAGGCAGAGCTAGCCAGAGACATCCCAGTTTCTGTTCTGTAAGGTCAGTAGCTGAGGTAGGAGAGCCCCAAAGGGGTTAGGCTTGGGGTCCAAGCACTCCCCCCCTTTTTTTTAAGTACTTAAGTTTTATGTTCAAGTTCAAATGATCCTTTTTTCTGATATTTGTTTAAGAAAACTTTTTTGAACTTAATGTTTATCTTATTGTCTTGTGGTTTGAGTTAGGGGTCCAGTCGCCCAGCTCTCTTCTTAGAATCCCACTTAAATTCCTTAAATTAGATAATCCAGAATAACAATAGCTAACATTTATCCAGTGTCCACTATGTGCCCGGGAATACTTTAAGTATTAAATGAATATTTTTTTATTAAAAAAAAATTTTTTTTTAACGTTTATTTATTTTTGAGACAGAGACAGAGTATCAACAGGGGAGGGGCAGAGAGAGAGGGAGACACAGAATCTGAAATGGGCTCCAGGCTCTGAGCTGTCAGCACAGAGCCCGACGCGGGGCTCGAACTCACGGACCGTGAGATCATGACCTGAGCCGAAGTCGTACGCTCAACCGACTGAGCCACCCAGGCGCCCCTAAAAAAATTTTTTTAATGTTTATTCTTGAGTGAGAAAGAGCACGAGCAGGAGAGGGTCAGAGAGAGAGGGAGACACAGATCTGAAGCAGGCTCCAAGCTGTCAGCACAGCTGTCAGCACAGAGTCCAATTCGGGGCTTGAACTCACTAACTGAGAGATCATGACCTGAGCCAAAGTCAGACACTTAACTGACTGAGCCACCCAGGTGCCCCAAGTATTAAATGAATGTTAAATCACTGAAATAAGTATGAGTATTATCCTTATAAAGTAGATACTACTGTTATCCCTATTTAAAATTTTTTTTATCACGTACAAGTGAGAAAACTGAGGTATATGAAAATCAGCTTTCTTGAGGTCACTTAGGAGTAAAAGTAAATGGGGGCCCACGCCCCTTGCTGAGCCACACTGTGGACTTGGGGTAGAAGGATCTGGTTCTTTTCTATACCTTTGAAGATAGGCTTTGGGGACCAGTGTCACTTGAACCACATGGATTAGGTAAGAGGCAGTGTCTGAAAGAAAGTTTGGTTCTGTTGCCAAAATAATAGATTGTGGGTATACAAAACCAGTAGATGTACAGTGCAGTCTTTTTGTGGACTAATTTTATTTTTTATTCCGTAACATGTCTGTGACCTTTTTTGTTTGTTGGTTTGTTTGTGAAAGAGAAAGAGCACGCACAGCATACACAGGTGAGCTGGGGAGGGACAGAGGGAGGGAGAGAATCCCAAGCAGGCTCCATGTTCAGTGCAGAGCATGACGTGGGGCTCGATTCCTTGTTGCTGAGATCATGACCTGAGCCAAAATCCAGAGTTGGATGCTCAACGTGACTTAGCCACCCAGGTGCCCTTGTGACCTTTTAATAAGCAAGTGAGAGTGGCTCTGTCTCTTGTGGCTCTGTCTCTTGTTCAAGGTCACATGTTCAGCAAGTGGCAGAGCCAACATTTCACCATAGCTTGTCTGATTCCATAGTCTGGCCCCTTTCCTGAATCACAGCTCCTTAAGCTTTTTTAGGGCACCACCCCCAGGGTGGGGCAGAACAGTGCACCCTGGAGGTGTGAGATGATAGCCTCAACAACCTGCCAGAGCATAAATTTCCCTTGAAATCTAATTTGTTTACTAAAGTCATGAAAAATTGGCAGTCCACTCTAAAATGCTAACTGTAATGTGGAAAGAAGCTTTATATCAATAAAATAGATGGCTCTAAGGAGAGGAACCCTTTTATCTTGTGGGGAGCACTGCTGGCCACGTACCCTAATGCGAGCAGTCCGTTGCTACCTGAGGCCGCTGTTCAGTTGCTGTTCTTTACTTTATTTTCAACAGGGATTCAGTGACTCACTTTTTAGAATTCTAGAGAATATAAAGTGAGGTTTTAAAACATATCATAAATAGGAGTGCCTGGCTGGCTCAATTGGTGGAGTGTACAGCTCTTGTATTTGGGTTGTAAGTTCAAGCCCATGTTGGGTGTAGAGATTACTTAAAAATAAAATCTTAAAAAAAAAAATCAGAAATATAAACAAGATTACATTTTTTATTTTTATTTTTTAATTTTTTTAAATGTTTATTTATTTTTGAGACAGAGGCAGAGCATGAACGGGGGAGGGGCAGAGAGAGAGGGAGACACAGAACCCGAAGCAGCCTCCAGGCTCTGAGCTGTTAGCACAGAGCCTGACACGGGGCTCGAACTCACGAACTGTGAGATCAAGACCTGAGCCGAAGTCAGACACTCAACCGACCGAGCCACCCAGGTGCCCCAAGATTACATTGTTTTTAAAGAACCCACTGTTGTTCACTCAGGTTTCCTTCTGGTTTCCCGGCAGGGTTGAGCAGTTTCCCTTACAGGTGGTCTGCACTCACCACTCTGCTCTTTGTGTCCTCCTTATGGGCGTGGCACTCAGCTAAGTGGTTCTGGTGAGAAAGGGCACCACCGATGATGCACTTTAATATGTTTTCAATACACTATTTTATCTTATTTTTTACTTTTTTCAAGTGTGGTTTTTAAATTTTATTTTGAGAGAGGGAGGGAGAGAGAGACTCCCAAGCAGGCTTCACACTGTCAGTGCAGAGCCTGGCGTGGGGCTCCAATTCACGAACTCTGAGATCATGACCTGAGCAGAAATCAAAAGTCAGACACTCAGCTAACTGAGCCACACAGGTGCTCTCAATATGCCATTTTATAGTTTGCATCTATTGTTACTTTAAGCAAGATACTGTGTTTTAAACTTGTTTTAGTTTTTTGAAAAGTGTGTGGTAGTAATATTTAAGAACTTTTGAAAATAAGAAAAATAAATTCTCTTGATGGATCAGTTTTCATTTTTCAAATTACCATCCTAAAAGGAAACTTGGTGGTTTATTATGAGAGATTTCTCACCCTTGAGATTTGGATTATTTTTGTGTGTATATTTTATTATTGTTTCACTAGGATCATTTCATTGAAAGAACCATTATGAAATGTGGCTGAGGTTGTTAGTTTTTCACTGCTAATAGACAACCGATGACTCTTTAAAAGTCAAGTGTGAGTTTGTAAACTTGTTAAAAGTAATGATATAAATGAGTATGTGGACTTTGATTAAAGCTTGCTTTCATATCATGAGATCATCTGGTAATGACTGTCATTGGTGATATGTACTAGAAGTTGAAGGTTGCATTGGAGTGTCTTACAATGAAATGTACTTGGCCTTTTAACTTTGAAGAAGTCTCTCTTATTCTCTTTGTGATGAAATTTCTGTCTTTCAGAGTAGAATGTATAATTGTTGCCAATGATGCCACCATCAAAGGAGGGACCTACTATCCCGTGACTGTGAAGAAGCATTTGCGGGCACAAGAAATTGCAATGCAAAACAGGCTCCCCTGCATCTACTTGGGCAAGTCACAAGAGTCGTAAAATGAATTATTTTTAGGTGGTAAAATGCAAGAGTATTTACAAGGTTATATATGATGTCATCATTTTTTTTTTTTTTTGACAGAGTGTGGGGGAGGGACAGAGAGAGTGGGACAGAGGATTTGAAGCAGTCTCTGTACTGACAGCAGAGTCCCATGTGGGGCTTGAACCCCAAGCCAGGAGATCATGACCTGAGCCGAAGGCGGGCTTAACTGACTAAGCCACCCACACCCCCCCATCATTGGGTATTTTTAAAAACTGTTGGTTTCTTCCATAATTACAAAAGAAATGCATGCTCTTTGCTGAAAACTCAGGAAGAAAATGTGAACAAGAACTACCCATAACAACATCACTGAGGACTAACCTGTGACAGTATTTTCATGTATGCCAGTTTTTTCTCTACATGGGTGTAGATTTTTTTTCTTCTATATATTTTCTTTTTGTCTTAACCTTAATGAGTTCAAACTGTGAGAAAATAATAGTTAATATTTATGGATCTCTTGAGTGCTAGGTACTAATTTAAATGCTTTGAGTATGTATATAATTTTCAGCAAATGCAATTTAAGAAATTTAATTTTTAATGAAAGTAAATTTATGTTTGAAATTAAATTACACTTAAATCTAAGGGTATTTCAAAAGGAACATAAAAAGCAAGGCAGTTTAAAATTGGCACTGCCTGGATAATGGTTTAGTTTGGTGAAATACCAGCATATATATATTGTTCATTTTTGCAAGTGTTTGAACAGGTACTGACTTAGAGATTTTTTTCCCTGCAAAAGTGCATTTACCTGGGTGACTCACAGTGTGAACTTTGTTTTGCACATACAGAAAACAGCAAATGAGGCCCTACTGTTTACAGGTGCTGTGCCAAACACTGTAGGTAATGGACTAAAGAGTATTATGTTGTCCCCATCTTGGGCAAGCTTAAATGCACCAGAGACAGGATGTCATGTAGTAAATAACAACAAAAGACATGATGATTGTAGGCAAGAGTGGTGGGCATAGGACTAGCTAACTTTTCACAGCATTGTTTTTTGCACTCACTCTGTGCTGAACTAAGTAAGTGCTTTATATACATTATTTCATGTCACCCCAGGAATAGCTTCCTGGGAGAGCTACCGTTGTTACTTTGATTTCACAGGTGAGGAACAGGGAGCATAGAATGGCTAGGACATGCCGGTAATCACACAGATATGAAGTAACCAAGCTCTCTTCCAAATTCAGCTTCAGCTGACCTTCTTATCCCCCACTCAGCCCTGCAGTATAAACAGTCCCAGAGACACTATGTGACAAACTGTCACATGAATTCTGCATGTGGCTTTGCATTGGTTTAAAAGAAAGAAAGACACTTTTTTTTTTTTTTTTTTTTTTTTTTAGCTGAACTGGTTAAAAATTTGCGGTGTTTCTGGGGCTTTAGCTGGTCCTCAAAGGAGACAATGTCCTAAATATTTCAAGTGGAATTTTGCACAGGGAGGAGTACCTAATGGATTTGATGAAAACTGAATTTTTTGGCTGCGTTGGGGGACTGGAGAAAGATGCTGTTGAATAGTTTAGAACGGTGATAGGGCAGGTTTTGTGTGAATGTGATGAAGAACTGTTGCTGTCAGCGGTACACATCTTCCTTCCTGTGTACAGCATGTTTCGTTCATTCAGATGTACTTATTTCTGTTATTTCCCTTGTCTTCAGTTGATTCAGGAGGCGCAAACTTACCTTGGCAAGCAGAAATATTTCCAGATCGAGATCACTTTGGCCGTATATTCTATAATCAGGCAATTATGTCTTCTCAAAATATTGCACAGGTAACTTCTCATTAATGAAAGGTATTGTTTTTTTTGCTCCAAATGCCTTTGCCAGCTAGATAGCCTGAGGTGATTTAAAACAGAATTTAACACAGAATGTAGATTTTTTTTCCCCCCACAGAAAGTGCCTTAAGGTCAGATTATTCTCTTAATTATGGGCATGCTTTTATGTTTTAATAAAGGCTGTTTCACTAAAGGAAAAGAGTTTGTCAAAAGAAAGGACACTGTGTAATTGGGTTTTTTTAATTTTTAAATTTTTTTACATTTTTTTATTTTTGAGAGACAGAGCATGAGCAGGGGAGGGACAGAGAGAGAGGGAGGGAGACACAGAATCCGAAGCAGGCTCTAGGCTCTGAGCTGCTAGCACAGAGCCTGATGCGGGGCTCAAACCCACAAACTGTGAGATCATGACCAGAGCCGAAGTTCGACGATTAACCGACTGAGCCACCCAGATGCCCCAGTAGTTGCTTTTTTAGGACTACACTTTGAGACATTTCTGGTGTCTGAATGAGGAGACATGGTTTGTGAGTTTGAACCCCGCTTCGGGCTGCATTTTGACATTGTGGAGCCTACTTGGGATTTTCTGTCTCCCCTGTGTCTCTGTCCCTCCCCTGCTCGCTCTCTGTCTCAAAATAAATAAATAAACCTTAAAAAAAATGTCTTTTTAAAATTAAAAGTGTCCATATATTTTTGAGTAAGTAGTACCTGCCTATGATTAAAAAATCTGAAGTGTCTAAAGGGCATTTGAATGCTTTCCTTTTTCCTATTTTAGTTTCTTAAAAATCTTAACATCAGTATTTCTTTGAGCCACTTCTCTTAGCATTTCTTTTCTCTGTTTTACTCCAGTAGGAAGTTCAGGGTAAAGATTTACCTCTTTTCTTAGAAACCTCTTGGAATTTGAGGAAAATTTCCAATTTCTCTTGTGTACTAGTTTCCATAGTCCCTATTCTGATCTTTTCCCCAGTAAATGAGCCCTAAACCCGATGTCTGCACTGTAGCTGTTGCTTCATACTTAACTGAAGAAGTCAGGCTGTGTGCGAGCACTCTTGTACTAAAAACATTGTGACTTTGCCTTCTTTTATCCTAGAAACAGTTGTCCCTCTTCCTCTCCAGGGCTAAGCTTTTCATTTATAATCCTAATGCCAACCCCTCCTTTGTGCCTCATCATTTGTTCCTCTTCTCTCTCTTACTCTAATATTTTCTCATCCACTTTTTTTTTCTCACAGTCAATAACTGTGTTGACTTCTTCTGCATTTTTTTGTTTTATTTATTTCTTTTGAGAGAGAGAGAGAGAGATTGAGATTGTAAGTGGGGAGGGGCAGAGAGAGAGGGAGACAGAGAATCCCAACCAGGCTCTGCACTGTCAGTGCAGAGGGGATTGAACCCACCAACTGTGAGATCACCACCTGAGCTGAAATCAAGGGTCCGATGCTTAACTGACTGAGCCACCCCATGTGTCCCAACTTCCTCTGTTTTTTTTTCTTTTTTTAATTTTTATTTATTTATTTTTTTTTCTTTTTTTTTTTTTTATTTTTATTTATTTATTTATTTTTTTCAACGTTTATTTATTTTTGGGACAGAGAGAGACAGAGCATGAATGGGGGAGGGGCAGAGAGAGAGGGAGACACAGAATCGGAAACAGGCTCCAGGCTCTGAGCCATCAGCCCAGAGCCTGACGTGGGGCTCGAACTCACGGACCGCGAGATCGTGACCTGGCTGAAGTCGGACGCTTAACCGACTGCGCCACCCAGGCGCCCCATTTATTTTTTTTTTTTCAACGTTTATTTATTTTTGGGACAGAGAGAGACAGAGCATGAACGGGGGAGGGGCAGAGAGAGAGGGAGACACAGAATCGGAAACAGGCTCCAGGCTCTGAGCCATCAGCCCAGAGCCTGACGCGGGGCTCGAACTCACGGACCGCGAGATCGTGACCTGGCTGAGGTCGGACGCTTAACCGACTGCGCCACCCAGGCGCCCCAACTTCCTCTGTTTTTAAAGGAAAAAGAAAAAGCACCAAAAGCCATGACAAAAGAAAAGGACCTTTGCTAGCTTCTTCTGTTCCCTGAAGCTTCCCTCCTTCCCTGGATCAGCAGACTTCTTAAAACCTGACCTAGGACCTTTGTTCCTGACTGCTCACTCCATAAAACCTACTGCCTTTGGAGGTCCTACTAGCCTCCTAGAGACCAGATTCTTTTTTTTTTTTTTTTTCAACGTTTATTTATTTTTGGGACAGAGAGAGACAGAGCATGAACGGGGGGGTGGGGCAGAGAGAGAGGGAGACACAGAATCGGAAACAGGCTCCAGGCTCTGAGCCATCAGCCCAGAGCCTGACGCGGGGCTCGAACTCCCAGACCGTGAGATCGTGACCTGGCTGAAGTCGGATGCTTAACCGACTGCGCCACCCAGGCGCCCCCTCTTTTTTTTTTTAATGTTTATTTATTTTTGAGACAGAGAGCATGAACGGGGGAGGGGCAGAGAGAGAGGGAGACACAGAATCCAAAACAGGCTCCAGGCTCCGAGCTGTCAGCACAAAGCCAGACGCAGGGCTCGTACTCACGGACCGTGAGATCATGACCTGAGCTGAAGTCGGACCCTCAACTGACTGAGCCACCCAGGCACCCCTAGAGACCAGATTCTTACTCCACATGACCTCTTTTGTTCCCTTTCCTGAAATCTTCCTTAGACTTTGTGCCACTGGCTTTCTGTATTCCCCCAGGCTCTCCGTTTAATCCTCTCCACCCAGGAACTTGTCCTTAATGGTTTCATAAACTCTCATGACATCCCTTTCATATCCGTGATCTTTCCTGACCTCTCTCTGCACCTTGGGAGGTTCTGCTGTCTTTGTGGATTTCCCTTTGGTACTTAGGGGCTCCAGCTAGACATTGAGCACATTCACTTCTCTACTGATGGTTCTTTCACCCGTGTCCCTGTTTGCTCTTGATAGTACTTCCTTCTTGAGCTTTTCCCTAGGATTGAAACCTTGGTGTCATCCTTGACTCTTGCCTGCTTTTTCCCCTACCTGCCTCTACCTGATCATTTTGGTAAAAAAAAAAAAAAAATGTGTGTGTGTGTGTGTGTGTGTGTGTGTATCTATATATAGATATATAAATCTGTCTGTCTATATATTTCTCATCTTTGTATCCCCAGGAGCTCCTCTGGTGCTGGACAGATAATCAATACATAATAAACCTTTGACAAAGACCTGTCGATTTTTATCTTTGGATTGGCCCTCTCAGCTCCATTCCTACTGCCATCACCATGGGTAGTTCGGGCCTACATTACTACTTAGAGTGTGGCACTAGCTTCACCTGTCTTGTGTTCCTGACTACCTAGTCTTTCCTTTTCTGTCTACTGTACATGTTACTGTAGCATTACTCTTTATCTGGTTCCTGGCTCAAAACCATAATTTATACAAAACAGACTTCAGACTTATTAGCCTGGTACGTAAGACCCCTTGTGGTCTAGTTCCGATCTTATGTTCTGGCCTTACTGCCCACTGTCAGTCTGAACCACTCACTGTTCTTCATATGTACCATGGCCTTTCATGACTGCTCAGGTCCATGCCGGGCCCTCTCTTCCCCATTCCTTGCAGTCTAAGTCTCCAGTCCATTTTCCAAATGCATTTCAGATGCCATCTCTTGCAGGAAGCTGCTTTTTGAGCTATACCTTAATAATGACGTTTATTCCTTTTATCTAGATATATCCTAATTTCCCTCACTAGACTCTAAGCCTCTTGAGATAAGAGACACCATCAGATAAATCTTTATATCCTCACACATTTCCCTGAGAAGGTACTTAGTCAATATTTATTTAAAAAGTGAAACTCTTGGGGTGCCTGAGTGGCTCAGTGGTTAAGCGTCCCGACGTCAGCTAAGGTCATGATCTCATGGTTCATGAGTTCGAGCCCTGCATTGTGCTGTGTGCTGACAGCTCAGAGCCTGGTGCCTTCTTCGGATTCTGTGTCTCCCTCTCTCCCTGTTCCTCCCCTGCTTGTACTCTGCCTCTCTCTGTCTAAAAAATAAATAAACGTTAAAAAAAAAAAAAAGAGTGAAACTCTTTATGACTCTTCAAGTGATAGCTGATGTACTGAGTATATCTTACATTTTAATGTATGTTTTATTATTTACTGAGGCCTTGGCTTGGATGGATAAAAACAAGTTCTTATACTTTATTTTTTAAAAATTTTTATCCATATACTTTATTACATGAAGCAATCACTTGTTTAACTCCAGTTATGTTACATGTGCATTTTGATAGGGAACTCTAGCTTCTTTATTTGTTCAGTTCCTTCTTTCCTCCCCAATGTTGGTTTTTATTTAATGTTATTAACCTTGCCCATTATAGGTCCACTTATCCACTTATTTCTAAGATACATGTCTCTTGACAATCATATCTCTGTTATTTCCTGTATCTTTGCAGTGGTAAAAATGTGGACAGATTTTTACCAACCTGGAAGGTTTAAAATTTTTGTTTTTGCTCTCAAGGAGAAAAGGCAGTTATATAAGACACCTACCCACATCTGTATTCTCTTGTCATCTTTCCCTCCTTTCTGGTGTATTTTAGAACTTGTTTTTTTTGTTTTTGAAGTTTAAAGACTTGGCATACAGGTGTCTGGTGGTCTTACTTGGAGTCTCATGTCCTGAGGATACCTCACCTGGGCTTTCTCTAAACCCATGCCTGATGTCTTGATGATCTTGGAAACATTGCTTCTGTTATTTTCTGTATTGTGGCTCCACGTTGCTGGCTTTTGAAGTGTGAGGCATATAATTCTGTTCAGAAGTGGGATCTTTGTTTTCTTAGGTCTCACATTAGCATTAATTTTTAAAATTAGTGGACGGGGTGCCTGGGTGGCTTCGTGGGTTGAGCGTCCTACTCTTGATATTGGCTCAGGTCATGATCGTGGGATCAAGCCCTGCCTTGGGCTCCATGGTAAGCATACAGCCTGCTTAACATTCTTTCTCCCTCTGCCTCTGTCCCCTGCTCACGTGTCTCTCTGTCAAAAAAAAAAAAAAAAATTTAAAATAATTTAAAACTTAGTGGTGGTCTGGTCTAGCTGGATCTTTGCCCGGCTGCATCATCCTGTTTGACTGTCATCCTTTAGTGCACCAGGAACAAAATGTTTCCACTGTGACTAACAGTGTATTTCTTCTGAAATAGTCGTTATTCACCTAGCCATGTGGAGGTGCAGCTCCTGTTTTTCCTTCGCGTGTCTGCCTGTTTGTTCTTCTTTTGGAGATGTACTTAAAATTATTTCAGGAGTCCCTGCTTCCTTCTCTCCTTCCCTGTCCCCACTTCCACCCTCTTGGCTTAGCTCATTATTTTTGAAATTTATTTTCTTTGCTTTAGATCATGGTAATTGTTTTGAGGGAGTTAGTTAAGACAGGCACCGTATATCATTTTTTTTTCCATTCAGAAAAGTTGGTTTTATTATTTTTTAAATATTTATTTATTTATTAAAAATATTTTTTTAACGTTTATTGATTTTTGAGAGAGAGAGACAGAGCATGAGCGGGGGAGGGGCAGAGAGAGAGAGGAGACCCAGAATCTGAAGCAGGCTACAGGCTCCGAGCTGTCAGCACAGAGCCCAATGCGAGGCTCGAACCCATGAACTATGAGATCATGACCTGAGCCAAAGTTGGACGCTTAACCAACTGAACCACCCAGGCACCCGAAAGGCGGTTTTATTAAAGCACACGGATAAGACCCATGGGCAGAAAGAGTGCCCATTATTTTATTTTTTTATTTTTATTTTTTCATGTTTATTTTTGAGAGAGAGAAAGAGAGCGTGAGTGGGGTAGGGGCATGAGAGAGGGAGACACAGAACCTGAAGCAGCCTCTAGGCTATGAACTGTCAGTGCAGAGCCTGATGTGGGACTTGAATCCACAAACCATGAGGTCATGACCTGAGCCAAAGTCAGATTCATAACCCACCGAGCCACCCAGGTGCCCCAAGGGCTGCCCATTATTTCAAAAATGCATTTCACCTTGTCCATGTTGTCAAGTAGGGCCTAGGGAACAAAATCACTGATTGCTTTGAGGCTGATAAAAAGGAAGAAACAGGATATTCTGGATAAGGTGGACTTTTTGTTTTCTGTGCACATTTTATCCTATCTATTTAGCACAGATAAGCATGAGTACTCTAGAATCAGTGGTGTGATCGGTCAGTATAATTGATTGTGATTTAAATTTTGGAGAGCTAATGAACTGATAGGTGAATTTTGTGACTTTTAAAAAAAAATTTTTTTTTTTTAATTTACATCCAAATTAATTAGCATATAGTGCAACAATGATTTCAGGAGAAGATTCCTTAATGCCCCTTACCCATTTACCCCATCCCCCCTCCCATAACCCCCCAGGAACCGTCTGTTTGTGCTCCATATTTAAGAGTCTCTTATGTTTTGTCCCCCTCCCTGTTTTTATATTATTTTTGTTTCCCTTACCTTATGTTCATCTGTTTTATCTCTTAAAGTCCTCATATGAGTGAAGTCATATGATATTTGTCTTTCTCTAATTTTGCTTAGCATGATACCCTCCAATTCCATCCACGTAGTTGCAAATGGCAAGATTTCATTCTTTTTTGTTGTTGTTGTTGTATCTTTTTTAATTTTAAAGATTTCATTCTTTTTGACTGCCGCGTAATACTCCATTGTGTGTATGTAGGTGTATATATACCATATCTTCTTTATCCATTCATCCATCAATGGACATTTGGGTTATTTCCATACTTTTGCTATTGTTGATAGTGCTGCTATAAACATTGGGGGTGCCTGTGTCCCTTCGAAACAGCACACCTGTATCCCTGGATAAATACCTAGTAGTGCAATTGCTGGATCGTAGGGTAGTTCTATTTTTAGTTTTTTGAGGAACCTCCATACTGTTTTCCAGAGTGGCTGTACTAGCTTTCATTCCTACCAACAATGCAAAAGAGATCCTCTTTTTCCACACCCTCGCCAACATCTGTTATTGCCCGAGTTGTTAATGTTAGCCATTCTGACAGGTGTGAGGTGGTATATCTCATTGTGGTTTTGATTTGTATTTCCCTGATGATGACTGATGTGGAGGGAGCATTTTTTCATGTGTCGGCCCTCCGGATGTCTTTGGAGAAGTGTCTATTCATGTCTTTTGCCCATTTCTTCACTGGATTATTTGCTTTTTGGGTGTTGAGTTTGATAAGTTCTTTGTAGATTTTGGATACTAACCCGTTATCTGATGTATCATTTGCAAATATCTTCTTTCATTCTGTCAGCTGCCTTTTAGTTTTGGTGATTGTTTCCTTCACTGTGCAGAAGCTTTTTATTTTGATAAGGTCCCAATAGTTCATTTTTGCTTTTGTTTCTGTTGCCTCCAGAGACGTATTGAGTAAGAAGTTGCTGTGGCCAAGATCAAAGAGGTTTTTGCCTGTTTTCTCCTCGGGGATTTTTTTACTTCCTGTCTTACATTGAGGTTTTTCATCCATTTTGAGTTTATTTTTGTGTATGGTGTAAGAAAGTGGCCCAGGTCCATTCTTCTGCATGTCACTGTCCAGTTTTCCCAGTACCACTTGCTGAAGAGACTGTCTTTATTCCATCGGATAGTCTTTCCTGCTTTGTCAAAGATTAGTTGCCCATATGTTTGTGGGTCCATTTCTGGGTTCTCTGTTCTATTCCATTGATTTGAGTGTCTGTTCTTGTGACAGTACCATACTGTCTTGATGATTACAGCTTTGTAGTATAGCTTGAAGTCTGGGATTGTGATGCCTCCTGCTTTGGTTTTCTTTTTCAAGATTGTTTTAGCTATTTGGGGTCTTTTCTGGTTCCATACAAATTTTAGGATTATTTGTTCTAGCTCTGTGAAGAATGCTGGTGTTATTTTGATAGGGATTGCATTGAATATGTAGATTGCTTTGGGTTGTATTGACATTTTAACAATATTTGTTCTTCCTATCCAGGAGAATGGAATCTTTTCCATTTTCTTGTGTCTTCTTCAATTTCTTTCATAAGCTTTCTATAGTTTTCAGTGTATAGATTTGTCACCTCTTTGGTTAGATTTATTCCTAGGTATTTTATGGTTTTTGGTGCAACTGTAAATGGGATCGATTGCTTGATTTATTTTTCTGTTGCCTCATAGTTGGTGTACAGAAATGCAACCGATTTCTGTGCATTGATTTTATATTCTGCAACTTTGCTGAATTTATGAATCAGTTCTAGCAGTTTTTTGGTGGAATCTTTTGGGTTTTCCATATAGAGTATCATGTGACTTTTATTTTTTAAATGGAGGCTCTGTAGGTAGAGGAAGAAAACAATGTGATATAGGCAGTATTTGCTTTCCACATTAACTTGAAATTGAAAAAGAAGAGAAATTTAAAAACATATTATACTTTTAATGGCTTTTCCATCAAGCAACTGAAACGTTTCCCCCCTGTAAGTTATATTACATTTATCACCGTGTACCTTTGAACTGGGTAGTCTTCTGTAATTTCTCAGTGGAAGGATGGAGGTCTAGAGTTCACACAGCTTTTCAGAATTAGGTATAAAACCTCTTGACTCTCTCTCAGAGACCCTTTCTGTAGGGCAGACTGCTGACCTACAATATGTAATTTGGTTTTGGTGCAATGAGAACCAGTCTCTCTTTGTTTAGGCAAGACCTGGAGGGTAATGAAATTTTGTCTGAAGTTTTTGCAGACTCTTACTTCTGTTTTGGAGAATCTCATTTCCTTTTTTAAAAGAGTTTTTTATTTTTTATTTATTTTATTTATTTTATTTCTACTTTTTTAAGTTTATTTTGAGAGAGGGGAGGAGAGAGAGAGAGAGAGAGAGAGAGAGAGAGAGACAGAACACAAGTGGGGAGGGGCAGAGAAAGAGGGAGAGAGAGAGAAGCCCAAGCACGCTCTTGCCACCAGCGCTGACTCCGATGTGGGGCTTGAATTCATGAACCGTGACCTGAGCCAAAATCAAGAGTTGGATGCTTTACCAGCTGAGCCACCCAGCGCCCTATTTTTTATTTTTTAAGTAGGCTTTATGCCCAGCATAGAGCCCAACATGAGGCTTGAACTCACAATCCTGAGATCAAGACCTGAGCTGAGATCAAGAGTCAGGTACTCAACTGACTAAGCCACCCAGGCACCCTGCATCTCATTTCCTGTTACTCAAAATTTCTGCTTGTGGCTTCTCTGGTAGTGATGGCAGGCAGTGTTATAGTCAGTTACATATCCTTCTTAGCCTTCTTGCTGCTTTCTTGGTCTTGATTTAAGTCTTGAGTCACCATGGACCTCCTCACCCTGTGGGAGAGACCTCTTGGCTTGTCCACATTGCAGGAAGCCCACCTCATGGGTGACTGGGTGGACTGTAGCCTCTCAATGGAGTTCTTGGGAGTTGTCCTGTGTTCTGATGCACATGAGAGTCACTCTAATGTCTCCCCTGATTTGGTGCATGTGTTGTGCCCCCAACACAAGCCTATACCCTGAGTGTGCTCAGTATACGTTATGTTCACACATCTTACTTATGCCCTTTTAATGTCCTCTTAATAGAGAAAGCAGCAGAATTTTCTTCCTTGGGGTCTACATCATTTGTCCAGCATGGGCAGCGTGAGATCGTTGTTGTACCACAGACAAATGCTTTGGGACAGGGAAAGCCATTAGAGCTGTTTGGCCCTGGGGTTCCTGTGCTTTGTGAGAAGAAGGAGCAGACGCAGTGGCAGGGCTCTTTTTGATGGACATTCACCCTGTTCTGCAAGTAAGCGAATGGCTTAGAATTAAATGATGAGAAGAGGAGATTCTGCGACGGTGGTGACTTCTCTAATCTAGGTTCTTTTATTTAATTTTTCTTTTATCAGAATTTGCTTAAAGATGCTAAGTTTAATGTCTATGAGATACTTGTGACTAGCGTGGCCTGTTTCTTTTTTTTTTTTTTTACATTTATTTATTTTGAGAGAGAAAGAGAGCATGTGAGCAGGGGAGGAGCAGAGAGGGAGAGAGAGAGAGAAGATCACAAGAAGGCTCTACACTGTTGGCACAGAGCCCAACATGGGGCTCAAACCCACAAACCATGAGATCATGACCTGAGCTGAAACCAAGAGTGGGACACTTAACCGACTGACCTACCCAGGCACCCCTAGCCTGTTTCTTATTGATAAAATTTGAGAATTTTGATTCTTATATACTTAATAATTCCAGCTCTTTTTTTAAAAATTTTATAATAGCTTTATTAAGATCTAATTCACATACCATACAATTCACCCATTTAATATGTACAGTTCAGTGGTTTTTAGGATATTCCTCAAGTTGAGGCAATTCTAGTACATTTTCATCACTCCAGGAGGAAATGCCATATCCATTAACAGTCACTGCTTATTTCAATCCAGTCTCTCCAGCCCCTCGCAAGCACTCATCTGACTCTATGATTTGCCTATTATTCATTTCATTTGAAAGGGATTATATAATAAGTGGTTTCTTTCATTTAGCAAAATGGTTTCAATGTTTACCCATGTCTTTTGGTTTTTCATTACACTCTGGGATGGTACAGCATTCTGTTTATGGACTGTCTCCCATTTCTGCAATAGGGGAATGGTTTACTGAAGGGCAGCAACAAGAAATAACTTTTTTTTTTTTAAGTATTTTCTGTTTTTTTTTTGTTTTGTTTTTGATGTTTATTCATGTTTGAGAGGCAGAGACAGAGTGTGGGTGGGGGAGGGGCAGAGAGAGAGGGAGACAGAATCTGAAGCAGACTCCAGGCTCTGACTGGTCAGCCCAGAGCCTGATGGGGGGCTCGAACTCATGACCTGAGCTGAAGTTTATTCATGTTTGAGAGGCAGAGACAGAGCACAAGTTGGGGGGGGGGGGCAGAGAGAGAGGGAGACACAGGGTCTGAAGCAGGCTCCAGGTTCTGACCTGTCAGCATAGAGCCCTATGTGGGGCTCGAACTCATGAACTGTGAGATCATGACCTGAGCTCAAGTCAGACGCTCAACCGACTGAGCCACCCAGGTGCACCAACAGCAAAGTACTTCTAAGCAAAGACCGTCCCAAGGCTTCAGATGTGCTTCAGTTGTAGTTACTTTAGATGCTGTTTGATCTCTGTGATAGTTATCCATTGCTGCAGAACAGAGTACCCCAAAACTTGGTAGTTGAAAGCACCATTTTTTACCTCACAGTTGCTCTGGGGCACAACTCTGAGCACAGCTGAGCCGGATCCCCTAGCTCTGGGTCTCATGTGGCTGCAGTCCTCTTCAGTCTCCATTAGTAAGGGTCTGCCCCGGCTTGCTCACGTGGTTGTTGGCATGATTCAGTTCTCTGCAGGTCTCACTCATTTTCTTGTAAGTTGTTGCCCAGAAGCATGTCTAGGTTCCTTCCCAAGTGGGCATCCGTATAGAGTAAGTTACCACATGTCAGCTAGATGCATTAGGGTGAACAGGCAGGTGGGCAAGAGAGGGAGCCAGCAAGGTGGAAGACAGAGTTTCTCATAACTTGATCACAGGAGTGACACTTGCTATAATCTATGTATTAGAAGCATGTTACCAGATTATATAGGACGTGGATACCAAGAGTTAGGGATCGGTGGAGGCCATTATCAGTTCGTGCAAGAGAAGTGGATTGTTGGTTTCCTTGGCTTTGGAAATGCTTTGGAAAAAACCGCATCTGAAGTGCCCTTAGGAATATGGCAGAATTCCCTAGCATAGATGCACTAATAATTTGTTAGCGATTCACTTGTGAAACTTTTCTACCAAACTGGTAGGTCTTTTCTCCCCCTGAGATGGCATGATGGCATTCAGCTTCATTTCCCTCATTTTTATCTTACTACCTTTTGACAAACAGATTCTTCTTTCCTTCTTTACCAGCCACCCTGCCTCCCATCCTTGGTCTCTGAATATTTGCTGACAGTTGCTATTGCTTTCTTTTGCTTTCAGTTTGTTTTCATGGAACCCTGCTATGCCTGTTTAGTTCTTCAGGGCTTTGAAATTTGTCCCTTTTTAGATTTTTACTTCACTGTGACTCTTCTCTACTTCCTTGACTTTTATTTTTTTTGGTACTGAAATAGTTTGAACTGTATCTGCTGTTCGTGTACAGAGAGCAGGCTGATAAGGTGAAATTGTGTCCTTTACTCCTGATAGAACCTTAAAAAAAGCCCATAAAATATTTCAAAAATGCAGAAAGAACAGAGAATAGTACAGTAACAGAATGGAACACTCATGTACCCTCCATATGGATTTATGAAGTGTTAAGATCATTTGTTTTTTTCCCTCAGGTTTTTAAAGAACTTATTAACAGTTGGTGTATTGGTTCAAAATGCTGTGTCGATGGATGTGTTGGTTATTTACTATCTTCGTTTTCATGAACACTGTCACAGTGAATGTTTCCGGTGCTTCTTTCCTTGTTCAAGAACTTTTCTAGCCATAGATACTTCGAAAATAAACTTCTGATTGATAAGCAAACACAATGCGTGATAAATACTTGTAATATGTTGGCAGTGCAATTTTGCAGCCATTTTTAATAACATACATGAAATAGGGAAAAATACTTTTTGTGACTGCCATTTAGATGGAAAAATGTTAACTCGTGCTGTCTTGCATCTTTGGATTGATACTAGTGTAGCATTTTCATTTCAAAGTGGGTATTTGTATGACTGTAAGAAAACTGATAGAATGGATATTGGAATTAGTAGCAAAAACTGCTTTCATATGGTAATTTAAGAAAATAGCCATTACATACTTTTAAAAATTTTCTCTGATATTATTTATGCCTACTTAGACATAATCAGCCAAACCCATATTTATTATTCTTTGTGTCTTATTAATCTGTAAGTAAGAGTTGTTTTTAAAGCTTTATTATTGAAAATTTTAAATACCCATAAAAGCAGAGAAAATAATACTGCGAATACTCAGGTACACATCACCCAGATTCTACACAATTGACTTTCTTTTGAGCAAGATTTTCAACTTTGATGCTAACATTAGTTTTATATTTAGAACGTACCATATTCATTGTTACACAAAATATTAACACTTGGAGAATTATTTCACTATTTCAGTGAGGAAAGTGGTAGTTGTTGAGAAGACTTATTAGTGTCAACACAGTTTTGCTAATGTTTGGGTGGCTTGTGGAGTTTCTCCTCTCAGTTAAGTCGATCAGGCTAATGGTCTAAATGGCCAGTCTTCTCTCTCACAGGGAGACTGTCCATAAGTTTTGTAAAAAATGTGATCTAAGCCCTTCAGAATGCTTTGATAGAAGTAGTTAGGAAACTATTCCAAACATTCGGAGGACCATTTTTAAAAAGAACTATAGGGACCAGCTAGTAATATCTCCTGGTACTACAACGTTTATGAAACTGTAGATCCAGAGACTATAATTAACTCTTTGAGCCTTACCTCAGGGGTTTCTTGTCTGCTTGCATTGCAGATAGCAGTGGTCATGGGCTCCTGTACGGCAGGTGGTGCTTATGTGCCTGCAATGGCTGATGAAAACATCATCGTACGCAAGCAGGGCACCATTTTCTTGGGAGGACCCCCATTGGTAAGAACATAGTTTTGATTGATTGATTGATTGATTGAAGTAAAATATACATAATATGAATATTACCATTCTAACCATTTTTAAAGACACAGTTCTGTGGCATTAAGTGTATTCACTTTGTTGTGCAACCATCACCCCCATCCACCTCCAGCAGTATCTCATCTGCTCTAACTGAAAATCTGTACCCATTAAACACTAACTCCCCATTCTCCCCAACCTCCACTGTCCCTGGCTACTCCAATTCTACTTTTTCTATGAGTTTGACTGCTGTAGGTACCTTGTACAAGTACAGTCATACAGTATGTATCCTTTTGTGATTGGCATATTTTACTTAGGATAAGGTCCTCAAGATTCACTATGTTGTTGCATATGTCAGAACTTCCTTTTTAAGGCTGAGTAATAGTCCATTGCATGTATATACCATTTTGTTTATTCAGTCATCCATCAGTGGGCTTTTGGGTTGCTTCCACTTGAGGGTGTTGTGAATAATGCTACTGTGAACATGAGTATACAAATATATTTGAGTTTCATGCTTTCATTTCTTTTGGGTATATGCTCAGAAGTGAAATTGCCGGAGCATGTGATAATTTTGTGTTTAATTTTTTGAGAAATCATTTCTTTTTATTGCTGAATAATATTTCATTGTATGGATAGGCTGCATTTTGTTTATCCATTTATCAGCTGATCGTCATGTGGGTTGTTTCCAGTTTTTGCGTATTATGAATAATGCTGCCGTGCACATTCACATCCAGCTTCTTTTAAGTTTATTTACTTATTTTGAGAGAGAGAGCGAGCGCGCACATACACACATATGAGCAGAGGAGGGGCAGAGAGGGACAGAGAGAATCCTGAGCAGGCTGTGTGCCGTCAGCATGGAGCCCGACACAGGGCTCCAGCCCATGAACTGTGAGATTATGACCTGAACTGAAATCAAGAGTCAAACACTTAACTGACTGAGCCACACGGGTGCCCCCACATCCAGGTTTTTGTATGGATATGTTTCCCTTTATAGTGGTTATATACCTGTGAGTACAGTTGCTAGGTCACATGGTAACTCTGAGGTTAACATTTTGAGGAAATACCAACCTGTCCAGAGCATATTTTATATGCTTGGCAACAGTGTGTGAGGGTTCTGATTTTTACATTTCCTTGCCAACAGTTGTTATTGTGTATGTGTTTGATGATAGCCATCCTAGTGGATGGTACCTCATTGAGGTTTTGATTTGCATTTCTCTAATGGTTAATGACATTGAACATCATTCATGTACTTGCTGGTCATTTGTGTATCTTCTTTGGAGAAATGTCTATTCAGATACTTTGCCCATTCTTTCATTATTTTTTTTAAGTTTATTTTGAGAGAGAGAACATGCACGTGGGGGAGGGGCAGAGAGAGAATCCAAGCAGGCTCTGCCCTGTCAGCGCAGAGTCCAAAGTGGGGCTTGAACTCATGAACCGTGAGATCATGACCTGAGCTGAAATCAACATTTGGACGCTTAACCAGCTGAGCGACCCAGGCGCTCCAAGATCCTTTGCGCATTTGTAAAATTGGGTTGTCTTTATTGAGTTGTAAGAATTCTTTATATGTTTGGTATACAAGTCTCTTTTCAGATATGTGATTTGCACATATTTCCTCTCTATGGATTGTCTTCACTTTCTTAATGGTATCTTCCTTTGAAGCATGCACAGTTTTAATTTTGATCAAGTCCACTTTATGTATTGCTTTTCTCTGTTTGCTTGTGCTCTTGGTGTCATATATGTGACGGCTTTGCCTATATTGCAAGATCATGGAGATTTAATACTTCAGTGTCTTCTCAGTTTTATAGTGTTAGCTCTTTTAGGTTTGTAATCCATTTTGAGTTCATGTAGGTAGGATTTAAGGAAGGAGTCTGACATTGTTTTGTATGTGGATACACAATTGGCACAGGATCATTTGTTGAATGGCTGATGAAATAAACTTACTCCTTTTTCTCTTTTTTTTTTTTTTTTTGAGTCAATTCAGTCAACATGAATTTCTTGAGCACACTTTTTTTTAGAAAGAGAGAGAGTGGGGAAGGGGCAGAGAGATCTAGGGAGAGAGAGAGAATCCCATACAGGCTCCATATTGTCAGCGTGGAGCCTGACAAGCGGCTCAAACTCACAAACCGTGATATCATGACCTGAGCCTAAATCAGGAGTCAGAGATATAAGTGACCGAGCCACCCGGTGCCTTACTTATTTTTTCTTTTACATAAGTTGCAGTACTGTTTGACTCAGGGTCAACAACAAGCCGATAAATTGTTAGGTGAAAAAAAATAGCAAGGTGCTTGCACATATGTCCACTTTTTTGTAAAATGGGGAAATTATACATTTATGCATATATATAATGCATGTATATGCATATAATGTGTATGCATATAGAAACTCTAGAAAAGATACAGTAAACATAGTTTAAATGCAGAGGACATGGAACGGGGTGGGACAGACACTTTTGACTTTTTTTTTTCTGCACATAAACATTTTGAGATCTTTAGCTCTCTGAGCCTTGTGAAAATGTTACTTTTCAAAAAGGTTAAGTTTTTATAAAAAGGAACAATGTAGAATAGCTATGAGAGGTGCTCTAAATTTCTAGTACTAGCAATCTTTATGAATCACTTGTAGGGCCAGCTATATAATTTGCAGACCTCAGTGCAAAATGAAGATACAGGACCCCTTGTTCAAAAAGGAAGAAAAAAATACTGTTAAAGTTACTAAAATATAAAACGTTTTCCTTCTATTGTACCTTTGCCTGTCACGGTGTTTTTTATTTGCTATTTAAGGACATGTTCTCTCCAACATGGAATACACCCTTTCCCTGGCACTCGTCCTTCCAGTGGGCCCACCATTCAACTCCTGATGGACATATGACCTCCAAGGGTATACAGCCTTTGCTCTACGATGTGCTTGGTATCCAAATGGGCAGAGGCAAAAGCCTGTCCCCTAGCTCCCACCTCCACTGAGTCATCTGCTAGAGAATACACCTCAGTCCTGCCAGCCCAGGATCGTGCCGGTGCTGCTGTGCTCCACCCTGAGATGCCAGGGGGTGCATGCCTGACCCCTGATCCTCCCTGTGCCCATACCAGGCCCCCACTGGGGGCAGGTGTAACAGTTGCCATGCGGGGGCAGGGAAGAGCAGATAGGGCAGAGCCCAGTGCCCAGGCATCAGTTGGCAGGGAAGCAGGGAACCAAGAACCCTTTCCACCGAGGTGGGGGGAGGCAGACCAGGCAAGAGTTCTGAACCCCAGCACATAAGCCCCATCACTGTTCATTTACAGAACACAAATTCAAAGATAAAATTAGAAAATCTGGGGCACCTGGGTGGCTCAGTTGGTTAAGCGTCTGAATCTTGATTTCAGGTGATGTCATGATCTCACGGTCATGGGACCTACTTAAGATTCTCTCTTCCTCTTCCCTCTCCTGCTCATGTGCATATTCTCTCTCTCTCTCTCTCTCTCTCTCTCTCTCTCTCTCTCTCTCTCTCTCAAAAAAAAATAAATAAAATTAGAATTCCAATAGGTAACTACTGAGCATTAAGCCCTAAAGCACAGGGCCCTGCACACCATTACCGGTCACTTGCCTGTGATGCAGGACTGAGGAGTGGATTACGTAATCCTAGACTCTTCCCCATTCCCTCTTTGATCAACTCCATTCCAGTGTTGTTCAGTAATGCTGTCTTCACTCTGCTGTGCTTGTGTCACAGTCTGGTCCCAGACTTCAGAGGGATAAAGGGAGGGTAGGTGAAGACACAGGTGATTACTACATCTTAGAGAAATGTCCCATTATTTAAATGAATTCTAAGACTGTTATTAGGTAAGAGGAAGAATGTCAAGGATATTCTAGAACTGTGATATCCATATAATGGAATATTATTCAGCCATAAGAAGGAGTAAGTTCTGACATATGCTACAACATAAACCATGAAAGCATTATGTCAGACACAAAAGGAAAAGCATTGTGTAATTCTGCTTCTATGAAATATTTAGAATAAGCAAATATGTAGAGACAGAAAATAGATTAGTCTATTTTGCCAGAGACCAAGAGGAGGGTAGAATGGGGAGTGTCTGTAATGACTATAGGCTTTCATTAGGGAGTGATGAAACTTCTAGAATTAGGTGGTGTTGATGGTTCCACGTTCTTGTGAATACACTAAAAAACACTGAATTTTATTCTTCAGGTGTGAATTTTGTGGTATGTGAATTCTATCTCAGAGAGTAAGTTTATTGCTTTAAAATTCGGTAAAAAAATCATCTTTGGTTTTGGAATAGTAACACAAATTTATTTTAAAAAGTATGTTGAAAACAGCTTATGCTTGCTTTGATGTGAAAAACGTGTATTTTCCAAATGGTTGTGTTCATTTTTAATAAATTTTATTGAGGATCAGGTAAGCCTGAAGAGGTTAAGTTTTTATATGTAAAAAAATTCTGAAGTCATTATTCAAAAGGCTTCTGATATCAATTATTCTTTAATATTTTTCTAGTTATATATGATACCTATCGTTGGGTAATGAGAGGAGAGAATTCATTCAAAATTTACCTTTGTCTAGTGAAGGGTATACACTTTCAGTAGTTCGTATGTGTTTTTCCTTAAAGAATGAGTAAAGATGGGACTGACACCTTTTTGGGATTGTAGGCAGCATGAGAATACTGGAAGAACACTAGCTTCCAGTTTTTAAGAGAAAGCTTTGTCTAATGTGCAGTTGCAGTGTCCTCCAGTCGGTGGGTTCAGATTTACCCTGTGCCTCAGCCAGGAGCAATGAGGCAGCCAAAGTCAGCAGTTCTCTTACACAACTCGACTCTGATCTGTAGTCTCCCACTGAAAGACATGGTTACAGGTTTAAAAAAAAAAAAAGCAGCAGCAGCCTCATCCGCTTCAGGGTTCTAAATTTTGACACTTGTTTTTCTGAAAGTTGAAAAAGATTTTGTGCATAATGTGGGGTTGCGTTGCTATAGCTTTTAGTCACTTAAAGTGGCTGGAAAAATGCATAATAATAAGACCAATTTTTGAAGGATCTTTTTGTTCTTCGGTCTTCTGAACTTAATGTTTAGTAGATTGAGCTGTTTTTGATTTTTATCATCTTTGCACCTGTCACAGTATCCGACATGTTGTGGGTGGGTGTTCAGTAAATATTAACCAATGACGAATCCTTATTTTATCAGTTGATATTAGTCAGAACCCTGGAAATAAGTAAATAGAGCATAATGGTTGTTTATTCCTTTTTTGCAACTTTAAATATCCAGACACCTCTTATAATTACTTATTGTCTGGGCTGAATGCTATTTTACAATGAATATTTTGGGAAGAAGAGAACCAAGAATTTAGTCCTGTGGGTGGAATAATTGGAGGTGAAAATTTTAGTTACTTTTCCCTGTGCAATAATATTTTATTTAAGACAGAACTTTTTTTTTTAATGTTTATTTATTTATTTTGAGAGAGAGATAGTGTGGGAGCATGTGCAGTGTGAGGCAGAGGGAGAGGAAGAGAGAGAATCCCATGCTATCACTGCAGATCCTGACACAGGGCCCGATCCCACAAACTGTGAGCTCATGACCTGAGCCAATATCAAGAGTCGGATGCTTAACTGACTAAGCCAAGACAGAGCTTCTGAGGTAGGGAGTAAGTCCTTGCTACGTTGCAGTTTAGATAAATATTCATTATTCTAATAAAAACATGTTTCGGGGCGCCTGGGTGGCTTGGTCGGTTAAGCATCCGACTTCAGCTCAGGTCACGATCTCACGGTCCGTGAGTTCGAGCCCCGCGTCGGGCTCTGTGCTGACGGCTCAGAGCCTGGAGCCTGTTTCCGATTCTGTGTCTCCCTCTCTCTGACCCTCCCCCATTCATGCTCTGTCTCTCTCTGTCCCAAAAATAAATAAACGTTAAAAAAGAAATTAAAAAAAAAAAATAAAAACATGTTTCTATTTGAAGAAAAAGAAATCAGTCAACCCAAACAGGTAGGAATCAATAAGCAATTCCTAAGGGATCAGGTTGGCGTTTAGCACTAAATAATTTTTCTTTTTTTTTTTTTTTTCTGTTAGAATTTCTCAGGCTGTAATTAAGTCATATGTAATTTATTACTTGAGCTTCTTTCTTTTTGGTCATATTCTGCTGAATCTTAGATATGGTTAATCTTAGAGACTTTTTTTTTTTGCCATCTTAAAGGTATTGTACCTTGAAGAGTTTGTGATAGTTACTGGAATTTTTCAGGATAGCCAAAAATGGCATTAATTCATTAAATTTATTGAGCATTCAAAGACAAATACATCACAGTTCCTGTTATCAAGGAATTCACAGTATAGAGGAGACAATAGAGACATGTGCAGATTATTGACATACGATCTGATAGATGCCCTGTTGGAGGTGTATGTGGAGTATTCTTGGACCACAGATGAACAAGCACTGTTCTTTTAATTGCTGTGGAGACTCCTTAATGATGAAGAGGCCTGGGCAGGTCAGGAGAATCCACATAGAGCAGCTGGGGTCTAAAGAATGAAGGGGGATTCCTCAGGTACGTGACAGAGAGCAGGGAGCCCAGGTAGTGGGAACAGCATATGCACAGACACAAATGCTTTGACATGCATAGGTTAGGAGAAGGAGAGTGGGCTTTCTCAGGCCAGAAATACCTCGATTCAACTCAGGTTCTGTCACTTGCTCAGGGGCTGTGAGGAAATTCTCTGGTGACTCTCGGTTCAGATTTTTCATCTGTAGACTAGAGACCATTTTATGCAGGTTTGCTAGGTGGGTGGAATAAGAAAACAGAATCTTAGCTCTGTGGAAGAAAGAGTGTTAGCCATAGTCAGGTTAGAAGACTTGCATGGTAGGTAAGCATTCGTATTTCTCCAATGGGCAAAACTCACCCCTGACTTTTATCGCTGCTGTAGGTTAAAGCCGCGACTGGAGAAGAGGTCTCAGCTGAGGATCTTGGAGGTGCCGATCTGCACTGCAGGTGAAACAGAGGCCGTTGTTTCTTTCCAGGATTCACTGTTGCCTGTTTGTCCGTTTAAGAGAAAGTTTAATTATTTTTTCTAAGAGTTAAACTTGCCAGATCTGACCACAGTCCATTGGTTCTTGAGCTGCTGTTTTAGGGTTCAGTTCTTTGAACTGTAGAGCTGCATTTCTAAGCTAGAACATCAGCTTTTCCGTTGTAGCCTAGAAAAACTGGAGAGACAGGTTTCTCATTTCTTTAACAAACATCCATCAAGCACTGGTTATGTGCCAGACACTGTTATAGGTATTCAAGATAATAAGGTAGACATTGTCTTTGACCTCAAAGAGCTTATTAACATCTTAGGGAGGTGGGTGATAAGTAATTTCCAAAAAATGATATAAATGTGTACATGTGATAAGGTCCACAAAGAAGTATAGGAAGGGCATATAGGAGGTGGATCTAACCCAGTGCCGTGCAGGCATTAAGACTTTGTGAAATTAATATTTGTTAAGTGGAGCACAATGTGCTGGATGGTGAGCTGTGATTCAACAACAGACCATGAGAGAAATTGAAATGGACAAGTGTATTACTCACAGAACCTGGAAGAAGTACACGGCATTCCTCGAGGGACCACACTGGGAGCTGTTGGCAGAGCGCAGACAGAGGCAGAACCTGAGCACATGTTTTTCTTAGGGTCCATGTTGGAGCACTTTGGGGTTCCCAGTCTAGGGCTAGTTTAGTCCATTCAAACCCAAAGATGGGAGTTTCGTTCAGTTCCATATGGGTCTTCTTTAAGGAGCACATAAGGCATGCAGGAAGGAGCTGGGAGGCAGGGAGACTGTTGATCACGAGGGTTGCTGGGGGAGTCATATCAGGACTTACTCGTGCTTGTGCTCTGTGGCTGCTGTCCAGAGCATGTGCTCGCATGAGCGTGCTGGAGTGAGTTTAAGGTTCCTGCAGGCCACTCAGTCAAACGAAGTAGATGCTGAGGCAGCCATCTACCATGAGGTAGCTTAGCTAAACTCTCAACAGCAGTAAGTGCATAACAGCTGGTACTCTGGGGGGGTGGGGGGCAAAAGCCCTACTTTGTGGCACCTGCCAATGCCCCTGGTGTAAATTATCCCACCGAGGCTGATTGCAAGGTCCTGAGAGGACACCACTGAGTGTGGAATCAGGAAGAGGTGCACACATCTGGCTCTTGTGAGTCAGTCGTGAGCTGGCTCCATCATGTCACTGGTCTAGTCATTTCGGGTTACAGTTCAGGGCTAAGAAGACTGTCTACCTCCTAGAGTTTTGTGAGGATTGAGATGATACATATAAATTGCTTGAAATAGTACCTGAAGTAAGTACCTATAAATGTTAACTGTTAAGTTAGAGACATCCAAGTAGGGATACTGGCTGAGCAGGCAGTTAATTGATAAGAGTCTGCTCCACATATCAGCGCTGGAGATCTTTAATTGGGAGCTGTCAACATAGAAGTAGAATTTAAACCCATGGGACTAGTTGAGCTAGCTCACCCCAAGATGGGGGTAGATAAAGAAGAGGGCCCAGGACCATACCCTAAAGAAGCCAGGTATAAATTGCAGGTAGACCTCGTGATCAAGCTCCCTGGCTTGGCAGGTGCATGAACCCCTCTTTGTGCTGCCAGACCTCAAATCCAGAGAGGCAGGAGGCTACGGGAGCAGTCTAGTAGGTAGGAGAAAGAAGACAGGTACAGCATTTCTATTTTCCTGTCAATAGCACCACTGCGCCTTAAGAAAAGTTGGGGAAAGGAGCTCCATTTGCCTCAGTTTTTCCTTCATTCCCTTCTCACTGAGAGCTTACTGTGGTTAGATTGATGGCACTCAGTGTTGTAAGTAACACAGAAAAATTTCAGGCCTGGTCTCTCCCCTCAGGATTAATAATTTCATTACGAAGATAAGAGAAACCAAAGAGCTAAAAAGCAATTACAAAATGAATATGCTAGCTTGCTTCCAGCTTTCCAACTAGAGGCAATAGGAGGAGTGGTTAAGGGAGCGGTGTTGTGCTTAGGACACCTAAGTTGTGTGTTCTGCATGCGTGGAACAGAGCACTCGTTTCTTTACGGTGAGCACATGCGTGTAAGCGGACTTACTGTGGTCCTCTCTGATCGATAGCATGGGCCGTTGCAGGCAGACGTTGGTGTGGGAGGAGGAGGGAGGGAGGCCGTGGCAGGCAGCCGGGAGGGAGGAGCACGCCAGTGGAACAGGTGGGTGGAATACAAGGTGGACTGCCACTGTTTGTGGTTGCTTAACGGGAGAAGGAAATGAAGATATCATTGGACGAGCAGTAGTATAAAAATTTTTTTGATTTAAAAAACGTTATCTGGTGCCCATAAACACTGTAGGCAGTATGCCAAGTTGGGCTGTAGGTTCCAGAATTCATCTTCTGTTTGCCTTGCTTACTGCTGTTGTGACTGGACCAACTATGTACTTCCCTGAGCCTCATGTCTTCGTGTGTAAATGAAGATAATAATAGTTCCCACCTCCTAGCAGTGCCTGAAGACTGCTAAGCACCCTATTGCTACTAGCTATTATTACTAATAATATAACCTGTTTAAAATCATGAGATAATGATTAAGCGGTGATGGCTTGGTTTTTGTTTTTTTTAACAGTGTAATAGATTGCTTTGGGTTTTCTCTGTCTTTGTAAATACATATATTTAAAAAAATTTCTAATGTTTATTTGTTTTTGAGAGAGAAACAGAGCACAAGTGGGGGGAGGGGCAGAGAGAGAGGAGACACAGAATCCGAAGCAGGCTCCAGGCTCTGAGCTGTCAGCACAGAGCCCGATGCAGGGCTCCAACCCACAAACCACGAGATGATGACCTGAGCCAAAGTCAGATGCTTAACCGACTGAGCCACCCAGGTGCCTCTTTGTAAATCCATATTTAAACCTCTTTGATTAGTCATCCTGAGGAGTTAATTTGACATAAAGACTTTCATAATATAGTGTCTCATCAAAGGTTTCCCTTTCCTGCTGTTTTCATGAATACTAGGCAGTTTTGAAAAGAAAGCATTTTATTTTAAATATTTACTGATTTGGAAGTAGTTCCTTCTGCTGCTGTTTGCTTACTGAATTATTACAGTGCAGCTAGAAGTCAGCAATTATAGCTGGCATTATGTATGAAGCATTTAAAAGATATGGTTAGTTGTAAAATGTCATATTAAGTTAAAAAAAACTGAAGGGTCTAGTATTTGCAGCGTGTGTGGGGCTGTAGGACTAAACACGGTCTCTATGCTCGTTTAGAAACACCCAGTCCAGAGGTAGAGAGTGCCTTGAAACCACCGTGAGAACCCATTTCTAAGAAATATCTATCAAGGGTTTGGCATTTTTCCCTAGACAGGACATCACAATTATCACAATTTAGTTGCAGCAGATTAGTCCTTACTCATAAAATGAAGAAAAATTTTATTTTTTTCAGGTACATATTTTTGTCTGTGTTTATCATCATTTTAGTTTAAAAAATTTTTTTTAAGTTTATGTATTTATTTTGAAAGAGAGCAGGGGAGGGGCGCAGAGAGAGGGAGAGAGAATACCAAGTAGGCTCTGCATTGCCAGGGTAGAGTAGGGTAGAGGTGAGATTGTGACCTGAGCCAAAATCAAAAGTTGGACACTTAACCGACTGAGCTACCCAGGCACCCCTTATTTATTTATTTTTTAAAAGATTTTATTTTTAAGTAATCTCTCCATTCAACGTGAGGCTTGAACTTAATACCCCCAGATGAAGAGTCACATGCTCCACTGACTGAGCCAGCTAGGTGCCCCTACAGTTATTTTTAATATTATATTACAGTCATAGTATATCTACCTGTGAGATAACAAGCCATCTAATCAGAATAAAACTAATAGAGCAAGCCCATGCATCATTCACACCGAACTTGAAACTGAGTGGGAACTTCAGTGGCCCTTATCACACTCCTATTATCAATACCCAGTTTTACCATTGATCCAAGGGACAGGGTCTTCAAGCCTTTGTATGTTACCTATAGCAGCTTACTCTTAGGGTGTAACTTTGTAAGATGCTCCTCAGCTGTCTCTCTGAAATGAGAGACCATAGTTGGCATCTTTGTTAGGAGCTTAGTTAGTGACAAACACTTTGTTGTTATGGACTACATTATGCCATCTGTGGTTGTTGAACTTTAATCATACACAGCTTTGTTTGAGGTGCATGGGAGGAGCATTAAATAGAAGTCCTCATCAGCAAGGCTCTCTGGTCTAGTAGAAGAAGGTCAAGATTAAGAAATAGAAGGTGTGGATTCTTATACAGCTACTGCTGGTCCTAGGGCAAGGTACTTAATTTAAGTATACCTCAGTTTTTCCTGTTTGTGAAATAAGGATAATACCGTTCTGCCACGGCCATTGTGAGAATCAAATTAGATGACATGTATTGAAGTATTTTGGAAGTGAAATGATGCTGTCCTTAAGTGAGAGAAGATATTTGGGGTTTAAGATACTTCTTTTCCTTTTCCCTGTTCTGATTATTTTAGTGTGCTTTACTCTGTAGAAAGTCTGGAGTATCCGACTACTATGCTTTGGATGATACTCATGCCCTTCACATAACTAGGAAGATTGTGAGGAATCTAAATTATCAGAAGAAATTGGATGTGAGTTGGTTATGTTCTTCTGTTTTTTATTTTATTGAAAAGCATTTTGACTTATGTTACCCTGAATAATGTCTTTTAACAGGTTGATGTGGTTGTTTTATATTTCTGCAGGTTTCCATTGAGCCTTCTGAAGATCCTTTGTTTCCTGCTGATGAATTGTATGGAATAGTTGGCACTAACCTTAAGAGGAATTTTGATATCCGAGAGGTGTGTGGAGTGGATCTGTGAGCTATAAACCATGCTGTCAGTCTCATTATATCCATTTGTAAGGCTGCAATCTGTTTAGATAGGTTGGTGCCTTAGAGCCTACTGTAGATCTCAGTAGGGAGTGACATATAAGGGAAAGATCTCTTACTAGAAGAGAGAGGGGGATTAAAATCCTCTTAATGGTTGGGAAGTTTTCATTGCACAATGATGAAACTTGCTTTGTTCAAAAATAGGACTCATTGTTCCTGTGGAACTTAGGAATGATGTAGGTAACTTCATAATTTTCAGCTGTTTCTTTTTAGTGTTCTGATTTTGGGAAGTGGATGCAATGTCAGTAAGTTGTTGAAAGGAAAAAAACGTACCGTTTTAAATCAGTATGACATTAGCAGAGATTAGACTTTTGATTACAGTTGAAGCTGTTGCTATGGTTACAGATTGTCGACATGGTCTTCTTTGGTCTAGATTGACAATTTTTAGTGCTTGCATATAGCATGTAGTCTTTTGTTTGCTATCTGACAGAATATTTTTTAAATTAGGGAATTATCTTTTTTTTCAAATTAGGAAATTATCTTACTATCAGATTCTGTGCCTTAGTTTTCCCCTTGACTATATCCATTTAGCAGTTGATGAACATTTGGGCTCTCTCCATATCTTATCTATTGTTGATAATATTGCTGTCAACATTGGGGTGCCTGTGCCCCTCAAATCAGTATTTTTGTATCCTTTGGATAAATACCTAGTAGTACAATTGCTTGGTCATAGGGTGGTTTTACTTTTAATTTTTTTGAGGAACCTCCATGCTGTTCTCCAGAGTGCCTGCACCAGTTTGCATTCCCACCAGTGGTGTAAGAGGGCTCCCCTTATCTTTTTGTTTTTCTTTAAACTGGATGAGAAAAGTGAGGCTCAGAGGACTTGAGGTAGCCAGGCTGTGACTCTGGTTTCTCAGCTGTAGAGCCAGGAATCAGGGCTGGGTCTTCCTCTCAGCACTATTTTCTTAGGTTCATCACATCCTCACAACCTTGTCCCACCTTTGCAGAGGCGAGAACGGAGACTCCCTCCAGGACATGCAAGTCCTATTGATCCCTTAGGTTGGAGGCTAAGTCTCCTGACTCTGAGCCTATCCCATGCTTTGTGGTTGAATCCCTGACCCTCAGCTGATACTTTTGAGCAGCTCCTGGAGCTCTCAGTCCAGCGTGCAGCCCTTACAGTCTCTCTGCTTCTCTGCTTTGTAACATGGTGCTGTTGCTCTGACCACGCAGTGTAAAACCAGGGCCCAGAATGACTTCAGGGTATCAACCATGCATCTAAAGTGAAATTCTAGTGAGAAGACTTGCTGTGTAGAGTGAAATTCTGTGAAAGTAACAACTTAAGCATGAATTTGTTTTCCTTATGACTAACGTTAATGCAAAAAATTCTTTTGTAGTATAATATCTCAGGGACACTGTTATTTTTCTTCTTAGGTCATTGCTAGAATCGTGGATGGAAGCAGATTCAATGAGTTCAAAGCCTTATATGGAGACACATTAGTTACAGGTATAAAGGCAAAGAATTGAAAATATGAACATTTTCTTTTTTTAAAGATTTTATTAAAATTTTTTTAATGTTTATTTATTTTTTTTTGAGAGAAATAGACAGAGTACTGAGTGGGGGAGGCGCAGAGAGAGAGGGAGACATAGAATCTGAAGCAGCTCCAGGCTCTGAGCTGTCAGCTCATAGCCCAGTATTGGGCTCGAACTCCCGAACTGAACTATGAGATCATGACCTGAGCCAAAGTCAGATGCTAAACTGACTGAGCCGCCCAGGCGTCCCCTTAAAGATTTTATTTTTAAGCACTCTCTACACCCATCATGGGGCTTGAACTCACTATCCCGAGATCAAGAGTCACATGCTGTACTGAGTCAGCCAGGTGCCCCTGAACTTTTTCTATTACTTTGAAAATAAGTGATGTTTTATCTCCAGGTGTTGATGCACTTGGTGTGAGCTTTGTTATTTAGAGCAGGACAAGTATGTGGGTCTGTATTCAAAAGGAGTTATTTTGTGAAGATGACTTGGAGCTGAACAGCTTCCTATATCCAGAGGGTTTAGTATGATGATGGCTAGATGCTGTGGTGCAGGACCTTGTCTGTGACTTGGTGGAATTCACTGTGTAAAGACCCGTTACCGCAGTAAAATTAGTGAGAGCATTTGTAGTTCTTTTTGTTTGGATAATTTGGGGTTTTTTTTTAATTAAAATTTTTTTTAACATTTATTCATTTTTGAGAGTGAGAGAGAGTGTGAGTCGGGGAGAGGCAGAGAGAGTGGGAGACACAGAATCCGAAGCAGGCTCCAGGCTCTGAACTGTCTGCACAGAGCCTGATGTGGGGCTCGAACTCACAGACCACAAGATCATGACCTGAGCTGAAATCGGACACTTAACCAACTGAGCCACCCAGGTTTCCCTTGTTTGGATAATTTGTAATTATTTTGAAAATTTCAGCACTGTTTCCTTGGTTCTTTAGTCTCTAATTCACTGGGAGGTTTTATATAATGTCCTTCCTAGAAGGACCTTCTCATAGCCTCTGTGTGGGTCTAACGTCGAATCATGTAAACACTAGACCGAGAATACAGGACAGAAAACCACGTCTGAAAAAAACAAATAAGTCTATTTATAAAAGTTCATTCATTCATCTAAAGTGTTAAGTTTGCAGGCTCTGGAAGAAAAGTGTTTGAAACATAGATGCTAGACCCATAATAATCTATCTTGGACGAATGGCAAAACGAATTCTCTGAATTTTATTTGGTCTTATGAAAGCTAGAAAATGTAGTAAGTAATCTGAAGGCAACATATCAGAGCGAAAAAAAAAATAACTCTAAAAAATCCAAATTGCAAATCTACATGGAGGCTTAAGGATAAATCACAACACTTTCTCCTGGTGTGATTTATGAGCAATAAAAGCGTTCACACTGGGAGTGGAATTTATGTTTTGTATTGAGGTGTTTAAGTGATTAAGAGACTTTTGTTTGATATATAGACAGGATTTGTGGCCAAATAGTTCCGGATGTAACGCTCACTGTGCAGCGGTTTGAAACAAGTCAGAGCTGTTTCTGCTTCTTTTCCAAAGATGGATGGGCTGTCCTTGTCATCTGTTTTTACCAGTTTGCCCCTTACTTGCTCAAAGACCTGTGGTACCTTTGTCCCCTAGAATACTGAGGATATATGTAATTCCTCTGTCTTGAATTCAGATAAGATTGGAGAAAGGGAAGGGGAAGTGAGAAGTGAGAAGGAGAAGAGGGGAATGAATGGAGGTTGGTGACAGGAAGAAGTACTGGGGGGAGGAAGAACAGATTTTTCTGAGGATCAGGTATCCCTGGCAGCTCTTAAGAGTTTCTTCCTGCCTCTGCACCTGCCTAGGTATGCCCTAGTAGTTTCTTGGACATTTTGCTTTCCTGTTTGGCTCGAAGGAAGCTGGTGAAGGCACTTCCTCCGTGTCCCTGATATAGTGGGGCATGTGCCCATGGGCTTGGAGATCCCAAGCCAGGCTCAGGATGGGTTGAAAGTCTAAATAGCTCACACAGGGCAGTATATCTTAGGAGCAGCACCACACTGCCAAGAGATGTGCAGGTTCCCAGCTGGTTTTGTGGGGGTGGGGCACAAAAGTGGAAGCAGATTGCTAGACCTTTGGAGAAGGTCACCCCTTTGCACTGTCTCTGTAAGTGGCATTGCCATTTAAGAAATGCAGCATAGGCTTTTGGCTGGGATTTTAGGACTGAAAGATTAAGAAAACCAAGACAACGCCAGAGTAAAGAACAAAAACAGGTTTTTAAAAATTCAGTGTTCTGGCATATCAGCAGGTTGACACTCTCTCTTATCCATTAATATTCCTTCAACAATTTTTCGAGCACCTGCTTTGTGTCACACACCACTTTGTGTCGCACACCACATGCCGAGCGTCTCAGCTGGCAGCCGGTGTATCTTGAGCTTGAAGACAGAGCGGGGTCCCCAGGCGCTTTGGGAGAGTGCTTTGTCAACAAGCACTGTTTGTTGACTCTTGGGTTCCAAGTGTTTGATACCTATTTAGAGTCCTCGTTAGGCTTGTTGCAATTCACTCTTGGGAAGATCTCTGTAGTTTTTCAGGTTTACAAAGCCTCCTGAAATCCCCTCAGGTGTCTCCCTCACATACTAATTGTTTTCCCCCTTTTTCTTCTCCCTTTGTGTCTGTGTGTATGGAGAGTGGGTGTTTGCAGCGGTAGTGGGACTGGTGGTGAGGAATAAAGGAAGCTTTTAGAGAAAATGAAAGTGCAGTGGTTCATTGTGTGACCACCGGCCTCCACTGTGCTCCCGCTTTTGAAAGCAAGTTGGCCTGGGTGTTACATGTAAGCCAATTTAACAATAAATTATATTAAAAAAGAAAGAAAGAAAGAAAGTTGGCCTTTGCTGAGTTTATACCCTTTACCTCAAGGGCCTGTCATTGCCACAGGCACTTTCAGGCAAGCCAGTCACCTGAGAATGACAGATAGCTCTGAACATGGGCCTTTAAAGGGCTCTCCGCCTGTGATTTGTTCCATTTCAGAATGTCCTCTGTCTGGTACTTAGTAGGCACTCGGACATGCGTTACACAAATGAATGGGCAACACCCTACCCCATCATCGAACCAAACCAACCAGTCAGACAAAGTGATAACTTTACAGGTAACACACTCCTTTCAAGGAAGCAAAGAACCCAGATTCTCCAGTACTTAAGAAATTGTGACACGAGCTGTTCTGTACCCTAGACAGAATCCCCACGTTTTAAACTTTGATTTGAAATTAAAGAATGTGTAACTATGTCTGTTAGCTGTGAATTAAAAATCCTGTGGAATACATAAATCTTTTTTCAATTTTCTTTTGAGGATTTGCTAGAATATTTGGATACCCTATAGGTATCATTGGAAATAACGGAGTTCTCTTTTCTGAATCTGCAAAAAAGGCAAGTACTGTTAAACATGTTTCAGGATTTTCTGTTTTAAACTTTGAAGGTCAAGTAATGAATGAAAGTTTATTGCATGAAAACTTTAAAATATTTAACCAGATGCCTTAGTAGGCAGAACACTGTATGTGCATGTGAGCGTGTGTGTGTGTATGTTAGTGTTTGAAACCATTTATATGGGGGTTTACATTAACATGTTTTATCTAGAGCATTATTTAAACAATGAAATGTTTCAGGGAAGTTTTGATACGACACTTGAACTGTAAGTGCTGTGGATGACATGTATGTATCCTCAGGCTGTAGGAATACTTATTTTAAAAGTGCTTATATTGTTTTAATTTTTACTAAAAGTTTTTTTCTTAATGTTTATTCATTTTGAGAGAGAGAGAAAGAGCTCAAGCGGGGGAGTGGCAGAGAGAGAAAGAGAGAGAGAGAGAGAGAGAGAGAGACCGATTCCCAAGCAGGCCCTTCACTCCCAGCACAGAGCCCATCCTGGGGCCCCATCTCACAAACCATGAGATCATGACCTGAACTGAAATCAAGAGTTGGGCAGTTAACTGACTGAGCCACCCAGGTGCCCCTCTGTTTTCTTTTAAAGTGGAAAACTAAGGAATTATAGTGAGGCTCAGTAATTCCCACTGACAAGCACTTCTAGTTTTTGTGTTTCACTTGCTGTTCAGAATGTTAGTGATTGACTTCATCCCTACAGCTGTGAGCCAGTGATCACACACATGACTGCAAACAAATGTAGTACAAACCATAGTCGACGTCCCATTGGCCGTGGGTCCACACGGGAGTATTATTGTTACTGTTACCGTAAGGTCAAACTAGCCAAGCACAGGGTACACTTTCCTATCGCTGACCCAGGTATGGTGTTTGTAGGATGCATGATGGCTACAGATTTGTTCACCCCCCTTTAAAAAGTTTACTTCATTTGCTTATAGGGGGCTCACTTCATCCAGTTATGCTGCCAAAGGAATATTCCTCTGCTGTTCCTTCAAAACATTACCGGTAAGAAAATAGCTTAATCAGTTTTGTTGCATTATTCCAGAGATTAACTGTCCAGTAGGACTCAGATATTGGGCAGTGTAGACATAGAGCACTTCCATTATAGCAAAAAGTTCAACTGGATACTCTTTTGTAGAGTCTCTTCAAGGATCAACACTTCATGAATCTAAAATGAGATGTTTATCCCTATTTGGATAAAGCAGTTTCTCAGTTACATGTATCACAGTCAGAGGGCCTCCCTTTACTCCTATATGTGCATACCTTCCTCCCCCTCCCCGGCAGGGCTCTATTCTCTCCCAGAAATACTGATCTCACTACCAGAGAGTGTTGTCTGACCCATCATCTCTTTCCTAGCACTTTGTTTTCCATAAAGGATTTCAAGCACATGCTATGCTCCTTCCTTTTCCTCATCTTTTATTGTGTGGTTAATTCTACTTGAAGTGACATACTAGAAAAGGTGTATGTACATCCTGAACAATAGTCTGAGGATTTGAGTTTGGACTCCGAAGAATAGTAAGATCAGTATCCCCTCTCTGGATTTCATGTTTCATAGATGATCTTAATAGGGTGGATGAAATGATTTTTAAGGTCTTCTGTGGTTGTAGAGTTCTTTTTGCTACAATTCTGTGTTATTTATCTTGTTTGTGGAACAGTGCCTAACCTATAGGGGGCACTTAGATACGGTGGTTAGCTGAAAGCCCCCCCTCCTCCTGTCTTCAAAATGATCCCTGGTTATCTCAAGCTCAAAGGAAGGAGGCCTCTTAGTTAGTCATTAGAATCAGGCGAGCCTTCACAAGAAAAAGGAGTTTGGCTCCTGCTAGTCAGCAGGGCATTAAACAGTCCTGGTGCAAAAACATCTTGATCTGGTGCTTCCCTTAAGTTTATGATAGTTGATTAGATGGATTTTGAGAGGCGTTATGTCCCAACAGCAGCCTGAGAGAGCACTTTGTGGCAAACCTTGTGGAAGGGCAGATAAAAAGAATTCTGAAGCTTCAGGGGACCTTGTTTCTAATAATTTGACGGTTTATTAACCACCAGTAAGTTAAACCTTGTTGTTGGAAGTTACACCTACATTTCTGTTCTTTGGTTTTTTGGTTGGGTTGGGCGCAGAGTGCAGAGGTTGTGTTTGATTTTGTAATCTTGCATTTGACAGTCCTGTGTGACATCCATGGAGATACACATACAAAAGGCAGTTGAATAAATCTATTTTTATTATTATTAAATATTTTTTTAACATTTATTTATTTTTGAGAGACAGAGTGTAAGTCGGGAGGGGCAGAGAAAGAGGGAGACACAGAATCTGAAGCAAGCTCCAGGCTCTGAGCTGTCAGCACAGAGCCCGGTATGGGGTCCAAACCCGTGGACCACGAGATCATGACCTGAGCTGAAGTCTGATGCTTAACCGACTGAGCCACTCAGGTGTTTTAGCAGTTCAAAAAATCTTGAACACAGAGGACGTGTGTTGGCTGCATGTAAAAATATAGGCATCCTCAGAATATGTAGATGTTATTTAAGACTGTGGGAAGAGATGAGAACACCCCCGAAAGAAGACAAGAGGGCTCAGGGACAGTCTTTGAGGACAGAACTCTGATTTTTTCCAAAGAGATGAGAGGAGAGGAAGGAAGGGAGCATGATTATGTTGTTTTTTATGCTGGGAAGGATTAGGAGAAAGACAATTGAGGTGGCACAGTCTTTTTTTTTTTTTTTTTTTTAATGTTTATGGTATTTATTTTGAGAGAGAGAAAGATAGTGAACAGGGGAGGGGCAGAGAGAAAGGGAGACCGAGAATCCCAGGCAGGCTCTGTGCTATCACCTAAGAGCCTGATGTGGGGCTCAAACTCATGAACTGTGAGATCGTTACCTGAGCCAAAACCAAGAGTCAAACACTTAACTGACTGAGCCACCCATGCACCCCGTGGAATCCTATTTTTGAAGGCAAAATCATCTCCAGGGAATAGAGAAGCGGTAGGGTGCTGGGTGAGGGATGAGAGCTTGAAGGTAGCTGATATTTGAGCTAGCTACTGTGGAATATTTCAGGAAATCAAGACAAGGCAGGAAGAGGTGCTCTGAGCTATTGAGAGGGCCCTGTTCACAGGGGTCCCAGGGAAGCAGTGTGCCTGGCAAGGATGAGGGCTGTCCTGTCAGTACCGCTGTGTCTGCAGCTTGGACAGCTGTCCCATAAAAACTGAATGGAATCGGATGACTTGATTGCCAGGGACTTGCAAAACAAAAACAGTGACAGCCAGTTAGGCAAGTGAGTGGACGGTTGGGGAGGGAGACGCACGAAGCCTGGCTTGGGTTTTGTGAGGTGAGCAGGAAGGAGCCCGAGGCCTGGAGGGCCCAGTGCAGCTGCAGAGCAGTCTCCCATGGCCAGGAGCTTGAGGAAGCACAGGAGTGCTGTAGTTGCCGTGAAAAATTCTTCCACCGTGCTATTGAGTCACTGGCGGGGGGCTCTTACCATCTTTGAAACATCTATCTTTTTATTTCATCCAAATTTTAAAGCAGTGCTTCAGAAGGAACAGTTTATGTATTAAACCAGGTCAGGACATATGGAAGCCCTTGTAGCTCGGCTTGCGTCCTGAGCTTGTTGTGTCACAGTCCTTCATCACCGACTGCTGTTTGGGGAGAATTTTTGACGGTGAACTCCTGGCATCCTGATCTTGTTTGAGAGCTGTGTGTGCATCCAGATGAACCATTTTTTTAAAAAAAAATTTTTTTTTGTTAACGTTTATTTATTTTTAAGACAGAGAGAGACAGAGCATGAACTGGGGGAGGGTCAGAGAGAGAGGGAGACCCAGAATCCGAAACAGGCTCCTGGCTCTGAACTGTCAGCACAGAGCCCGACGTGGGGCTCGAACTCACGGACCGTGAGATCATGACCTGAGCCGAAGTCGGCCGCCCAACCGACTGAGCCACCCAGGCGCCCCCCAGATGAACCATTTTAATGGTTTCAATAAAATGAAAATTTTAGAAGTGATTAGAGCAGTTTTTTTGTTTTTTTGTTTTTTTTAATTTTTTTTTTCAATGTTTATTTATTTTTTGGGACAGAGAGAGACAGAGCACGAACGGGGGAGGGGCAGAGAGAGAGGGAGACACAGAATCGGAAACAGGCTCCAGGCTCTGAGCCATCAGCCCAGAGCCTGACGCGGGGCTCGAACTCACGGACCGCGAGATCGTGACCTGGCTGAAGTCGGACGCTTAACCGACTGCGCCACCCAGGCGCCCCGATTAGAGCAGTTTTATTTTATCTTTTAAAAAAAATTTTTTTAATGTTTATTTATTTTTGAGAGAGAGAGAGTGTGAGTGAGGCAGGGGCAGAGAGAGGGGGAGACACAGAATCCGAAGCAGGCTCCAGGCTCTGAGCTGTCAGCACAGAGCCTGACGCAAGGCCCAAACCCCCGAACCACGAGATCATGACCTGAGCCAAAGTTGGACACTTACCCGACTGAGCCACCCAGGCTCCCCTTATTGTATCTTTTCAAGCAAACTTTTTGGGGGTGTATATTTCACATGTAAATATTTTGTTACAGTGAGAGGCTTTGTAGTAAAATACAGTTTGACAAGATGTTGGATTTGACTTCTGCACATAAATTCCATTACATCCAGAGGCTCTTTTTCTGTTCTTTTCCTTAGGATTTATGGTTGGTAGAGACTATGAGGCGGAAGGAATTGCCAAGGATGGTGCCAAGATGGTGGCTGCTGTAGCCTGTGCCAATGTGCCTAAGATAACTGTCATCATTGGGGGATCTTATGGGGCCGGAAACTATGGGATGTGTGGCAGAGCATATAGGTAGGTGATTGTCAGGGTTTTCTCTGACGAAAGAATCACACTTCAAGTATATTTATAAATGGTCAGTTTGTTACAGGTTTATTTGAAACATAGAATGGCATTCACAAATTTTGATCAGTTATACCGTAATTTGTATCATCAGGAGGAGTGAAATGAAATTTAAGACTAAACGTGCTACTTGGAAGAAATCCACAATGGGAATCAGGAAATATTTTGCGATGGCTCATAATGTCATAATTTATGTGATGCAGCTAAGGTCTTGCTTTGAGGAAGGTGTGTACTGGACATAAATATACATAGACTGGAAAAGAAAGGCTGAAAATCACTGAGCCAGGCTGCCAGCTCAAGAAGTGTGAAGAAGAACAGCTTATTAAACACAAGAAAATAGAAAACAGGACACATTAAAGAGCGAACATCGTAAAAATAAAAGAATCAGGAAAGCCCAGACTTATTTGTTTAAAAAGGTTAACAAATTTGATTGTCTCCTAGTAAAACTAAAAAATAAAGCAAAAAGACTTTAGATCGGGAATGGAAAACAGGACATAAGCACAGGTAATAAGGGGATATTTTGAATATTTTTATGCCCAGTAAGTTGACATGAAATGGACAAATAAAATTTATCAAAACAGACATCAGAATCATGTGGAGAACTTAAAAACCCAACTACACTCAGTACACACCTCTGGAGATTAGTCTGGGGTAGGTTCCAAACGTGATTTTTTAAAAAAATGCCCTTGGAATACATAGCTGGAATGAAGAACCACTAATTTAGGAGGTAATCACAGGCCTGTGAAAACCTCTGTGTTGTACAGTGAATTAATTTGATCATTTTTCTTCCCCCCCTACAGCCCAAGATTCCTCTACCTGTGGCCAAACGCTCGTGTCTCAGTGATGGGAGGAGAACAGGCAGCCAATGTGTTGGCCACAGTAGCAAAGGACCAAAGAGCACGTGAAGGGAAACAAGTAAATGCTGTTTTTTCTGTGTCTCTGGGTTTGGCTGAGCCAGGGAGCAGCGCACCCAGAACTCCTCAGTGTTCGAGGGTTAGGGCCTGGCTTCACTTAGAAGATGCTGACTGTCAGCAATTTGGACTTCCATATGCTCTATCTCTCTTGTTAGAGCTACTTTATTGGAGGTTGCTTGTTGTAATTTTTCAGAATTTCCAAGAAAATACTCGAGAAACTCAGACACTGGTCTGAGGCATAAGGACCTTAGGTTCTTAGTCTTTTGCAGTTAGTGAGATTTAAATAAATGCGATTTACTTCTTTGATTTTATGACCTAAAGCAGCAGAATTTTGTTTTTTCCAGTTTCTCTCTTAGATTGTCCTTGAGTGGGAGGGCCCGGTGCTTTAATTGAGAATTGAGTAACATTATTATACTGTGCACATATAAATGAAAAATGGAAAGGTCACTGGAAGCTTGATGAAAGGCAAATCAGCAAGTGGCTACTTTTAGTTTTCTAAATGTTAATAGTAGGTACTTTTAAGTGATTGTTTTTTAGGCCTTGACAGCAACATCACACAAAAGGTACTGACTGAGTACTCCACAGGGTATAGAGTGCTCAAGCACCTTAGAAGGTTTACATGACTTGGAGAAAATGTGAGGTTCTTGCCCCTTGAGTAGCTGACAGTCTGGGGGCGGACAGCTTATAATCTGAGGGTTGAGTGAACAACAGAATAATTTATTAAGGCAAATTCTTCTTTGCAAGCAGTTGTTGTGAAAATGGATTCTTTTGTTTGTGTCTCAGAGATTCTTCTGAAGTTGTGCATTAATTTTTATTAGTTATACTACTACTTTGCATAAGCCCTGAACCTTAAAATGATTGATGCATGTTCTTGGAACTGTTTACGTGACCTGTTTTATCATAACAGGGCATAACATGGAGGAGGCCCTGCCTTCTAAGGTTCTCATTCCTGCCAGTTAGGATCATCTGGTCAACTGCCTAGCTTGTGGAATGGGGATAAGATAAGCATGAGGGGTGGCTCCTGCCTCCCTGAATGCATCCTACTCATGCTTCACATCCTCAGTTGTCTTTTGCAAGCAGCAGGAATTCTGCAGACTTAAACTGAAGTTTCCTATTCATTTCCGTACTGATGAGTATCCAAGTGAAATGAGAGGTTTACTCTTGTGTTTGTTGTGTGTTTGTGTGTTAGGCATCAGAGGTGTGAAATTCTACCTGATATTTTAAAGACCTATCTTTAACCCTAGCCCAGTATGGTAGTCTTTTATTAAACAGTTGTTCTTTGATTGATATACAAATATATGAATTCATTTATTCTTATGTATGAAAGTATAGGATTTTAGTGGTTCTCTCCCCAAATTCTTGACATATAAGTGATACTAAACTATGAAAGCACATAAAAGAAGGTTGGATTTATTTGAAGTAAGTCATTTGTTTTGGTGTGAAATACTTTTTAAGTTGAAAACACTTTCCAGGGTTTCAAAATTGGTTTGCATAAAGATTTTTGCAACTGAATTAATTATCGCTTGTTTCTGGCAATACTGGTGGGCAAGCCATTAAATTTTTAATTAGAGGAAAATATCTCTCAGCTATTTGGGTTTATTCAAGTGGTGGTTGATATTTCACCCATTTAAACTTTAAAATTGTTTTAAATTTGGCTATTTTGAATGAAAATTCCCTACGGGACACCTGGGTGGCTCGGTTGATTAAGCATACGAGTCTTGATTTCGGCTGAGGTCCTGATCTCATGGTCGTGAGATGGAGTCCCACTCTGGGCTCTGTGCCGACAGTGTGGAGCTTCCTTGGGATTCTCTCCCCTTCTCTCTGCCCATACCCACCACTCTCTGTTTCAAAAAGACAAAAAACCCAAAAAAACCCACAACAATCTCCTACTGGTCCATGTCCAACAGAAGCTGCTAAATGTAAAATTGCCCTTTTGTTACATTTTGTATAATTCACATCCGTTGTTAGGCCCTGCTAGAATACTCTATCCCCTTGGGTTTGTTTTTGTTTTTCAAGTTTATTTACTTATTTTGAGGGGCGGGGAGGGCAGGGGAGGGACAAAGAGAGAGAGAGAATCCCAAGCAGGATCTGTACTGTCAGCGTGGAGCACATTGCAGGGCTCGATCTCACAAACCATGAAATCACAACCTGAGCCAAAATCAAGAGTTAGATGCTCAACCAACTGAGCCACTCAGGTGCCCTGCGATCCCCTTGGTTTTGAACCTTACACTAAACCGCCTCAAGAAGTTGTCTCTGACAAGGGAGATGTAATGGTGGACCAGTTTGGCACTCATGTCTCAGGTGAGATCATGTGTGCTAAAGTATCACTTGTCATCTATATATGTCACTGTGCAGATGGTGGTTGTGACATTATTACTCAAGAAACGGTCACCCCTTTTTCCTTGAGGTTCTCTTGAGTGGATCTGTTGCTTTAGTACAGTGGATTCATTCATGGTCCCTTTTCTTTCAGTTCTCCAGTGCAGATGAAGCAGCTTTAAAAGAGCCAATCATTAAGAAGTTTGAAGAGGAAGGAAACCCTTACTATTCCAGTGCAAGGTGGGAGCCAGGGAAAAACTACCTTCTGATACCTCCTGGTGGGTGCATCTGGGCTGTAAGGGCAGCAGCTTTACAGAGATACAGGCAGTTGGGTTGGTCTGGCCTTTGTAGGAACCAGAAAACAACTTTTGGCCGCACATAATTTTGTATTATTGTCTCTATAATGGGAGTACCTGCTGCAGAAATCCCACCCCTTCTCCCAGGCTGGGCTATGGACCATTACCATTGGTCTGATTCCACAACTCTCCACCATTCTTTCCACCACCACCACCTCCCCCCACGCCTTTTTTTTAGTGTTTATTTTATTTTTGAGAGAGAGAGAGAGAACACATGAAAAGGGAAGGGGCAGAGAGAGAGGAGAGACACAGGATCAGAGGCAGTCTCCAGGCTCTAAGCTGTCAGCACAGACCTGACACAGGACTTCAACTTACTGTGAACTGCAAGATCATGACCTGAGCCGAAGTCGGCACTTAACCGACTGAGCCACCCAGGCGCCCCCTTCCTTCTTCCACTTCTAAATGAGGTGTCTGGGCCTGCAGGGGCTAAAAAGTTAAGAGTTATAATCCTGGCTGTATCATTTTCAGGAATTCGTTCTTTTATAGTTTTTGCTTAAATACGTGGATTCCTGCCATGCCCCTGTCTTTATTTTGTTTTTACTCCCATTTTAAAGATGACTTTGGTTGAACTGTTGAACACGTTTTGGCACTTGATAACGAGTGTGCTTGTGCACTGAGGAGGTGATTACTCACAGCCAGGGTCTGCGTGTCAGCACCAAGTAATCACCTCACACACCATTGCAACTCTTGGTTCTGTTTGTTTCTTACAGCCTTTAATGAGGTCATAAATCATCGTGGCCTGCCCGGGCTGCAGACTTACTGCCGTGTGTGCATTCAGACCTCTGTTTTCAGCAACTTTAATGTTCTTCATTCTGAAGAATAATCTAAGCTTCATATCTTCCTTTTATCCCTTGAGCATATGGAATAAAGAAAATAACTATTTGTGTCTTTTAAAATTAGGTTACGGTGTGATTTGTGTCATTTACTGGGGAAGGCAAACTGGAGAGGAAGGAGAAAAGAAAAAAATTAGAATCCGTTTCAGTCATCAGCACATCTTTCATGGCGGGTACTGCTCCTGGCACTTTGGGTACAGAGGCTGAACATACTTATTTTCAAGAGCGTATAATTACTTTTGAAATGAAACTGGTACCATTTGGCATTTTTAAAAAGCCTATTTCTCTTCTTGGTAATATGTATTTTTGTAAGCCGATTTGCAGGGCTATTTTGTTGTGGGTCATTGATTCATTAAATTAAGATGAAAATATTTTATAGTCTTTGAGACATAAACATGTTCTTGTTACCATCACTTAAACAGACTTAGATAGTAGCCAGTAGAAGCAAAGAGGAAATAGAAAACCCTAAAAAAAGGTTTAAGAGAAAAGAGTAAATGGTAAGCTCACATACAGTTTTTTTTTTTTTTTAATATATGAAATTTATTGTCAAATTGGTTTCCATACAACACCCAGTGCTCATCCCAACAGGTGCCCTCCTCAATACCCATCACCCACCCTCTCCTCCCTCCCACCCCCATCAGCCCTCAGTTTGTTCTCAGTTTTTAAGAGTCTCTTATGCTTTGGCTCTCTCCCACTCTAACCTCTTTTTTTTTTTTTTTTCCCTTCTCCTCCCCCATCGGTTCCTGTTAAGTTTCTCAGGATCCACATAAGAGTAAACACATATGGTATCTGTCTTTCTCTGTATGGCTTATTTCACTTAGCGTAACCCTCTCCAGTTCCATCCATGTTGCTACAAAAGGCCATATTTCATTCTTTCTCATTGCCACGTAGTATTCCATTGTGTATATAAACCACAATTTCTTTATCCATTCATCAGTGGATGGACATTTAGGCTCTTTCCATAATTGGGCTGTTGTTGAGAGTGCTACTGTAAACATTGGGGTACAAGTGCCCCTATGCATCAGCACTCTTGTATCCCTTGGGCAAATTCCTAGCAGTGCTACTGCTGGGTCATAGGGTAGGTCTATTTTTAATTTTTGGAGGAACCTCCACACTGCTTTCCAGAGCGGCTGCACCAATTTGCATTCCCACCAACAGTGCAAGAGGGTTCCCGTTTCTCCACATCCTCTCCAGCATCTGTAGTTTCCTGATTTGTTCATTTTGGCCACTCTGACTGGCATGAGGTGATATCTGAGTGTGGTTTTGATTTGTATTTCCCTGATGAGGAGCGACGTTGAGCATCTTTTCATGTGCCTGCTGGCCATCTGGATGTCTTCTTTAGAGAAGTGTCTATTCATGTTTTCTGCCCATTTCTTCACTGGGTTATTTGTTTTTCGGGTGTGGAGTTTGCTGAGCTCTTTATAGATTTTGGATACTAGCCCTTTGTCCGATATGTCATTTGCAAATATCTTTTCCCGTTCCGTTGGTTGCCTTTTAGTTTTGTTGATTGTTTCCTTTGCTGTGCAGAAGCTTTTTCTCTTCATGAGGTCCCAATAGCTCATTTTTGCTTTTAATTCCCTTGCCTTTGGGGATGTGTCGAGTAAGAAATTGCTACAGCTGAGGTCAGAGAGGTCTTTTCCTGCTTTCTCCTCTAGGGTTTTGATGGTTTCCTGTCTCACATTCAGGTCCTTTATCCATTTTGAGTTTATTTTTGTGAATGATGTGAGAAAGTGGTCTAGTTTCAACCTTCTGCATGTTGCTGTCCAGTTCTCCCAGCACCATTTGTTAAAGAGACTGTCTTTTTTCCATTGGATGTTCTTTCCTGCTTTGTCAAAGATGAGTTGGCCATACGTTTGTGGGTCTAGTTCTGGGGTTTCTATTCTATTCCATTGGTCTATGTGTCTGTTTTTGTGCCAATACCATGCTGTCTTGATGATGACAGCTTTGTAGTAGAGGCTAAAGTCTGGGATTGTGATGCCTCCTGCTTTGGTCTTCTTCTTCAAAATTCCTTTGGCTATTCGGGGCCTTTTGTGGTTCCATATGAACTTTAGGATTGTTTGTTCTAGCCTCGAGAAGAATGCTGGTGCAATTTTGATTGGGATTGCATTGAATGTGTTAGATAGCTTTGGGTAGTATTGACATTTTGACAATATTTATTCTTCCAACCCATGAGCACAGAATGTTTTTCAATTTCTTTATATCTTCTTCAATTTCCTGCATAAGCTTTCTATAGTTTTCAGCATACAGATCTTTTACATCTTTGGTTAGGTTTATTCCTAGGTATTTTATGCTTCTTGGTGCAGTTGGCTCACATACAGTTTCTTGTTTGTTTTTGTTTCTACATCAGATTTTGAGTGAAATGCACAAGGACAGTTGAAATATTAAACTTTGAAAAATAACGTATCTCGTGTGAGCCATTCATTTGTTTTTCAGCCCTGGCTAAGTCATCTCTTGAGAAAGACTGAATCGTTTATTGTTTTCATACTTACATTAGTATTATTATTTTAATAGGCTGTATTCAGGGCAGGGGAGCAAATGGCCCAGATGTATTTATCTCTGGAAACAAATATCAAAAAACACTAAGGTGTTTTTTTGTTGTTGTTGTTAATTCATAGATGCTTAGGCCTTTCTGTTAAAACACTTGGTGGCATGGAGTCAGCAGTTTTCTTCACAAAATGAAAGGATTTTCAAGCCAGTTCATGGCACCTTCCTTGGATTTCATGAATCTCATCCTACCAGTAAACTTGTGCGGTCTATTTTGGCTCTACCATGGTTGGCTCTGTCTTTTCAGAGACCTCTTTCATTATCTGCTACCGCGGATAATGATGTTCTGTGTTTCTCTCAGTCCTTCATTGTTACGTGTGCAGCATGCCAGTTTCTTCTGCTCAGTTCTTTTTATAATCAAAACTTTTTCAGGCATTTGATTAGGGCCTTTTACCTGGAGCACTCTTGTTAATGACCATCACGAAGCAGGCCTGGCTTCGCTGTGCTTGCTGCGTTATTCTGCTGTTGGCGTCAGAAGGGGGTGTAATCAACTGACCTGGTTACACATGACAGGAGTGGCCTCTTCTTACTGGCTGTTGCTACTTCAGGGTCCCCATTATGAATGTTTTATGAGCAAAGATTTGATTCATGGTCTGTCGATCTAAGTATGGTTTAATAATTGATGCTATTGTCTAGATACTGAAAGCAGTTTGTTTAAAGAAAGCCAAACAGCCACCTACTAATGACCTTTAAAAAACAGTATTTCTCATTCATCTTTTTTGTAAAACTGAGGTTGTCAGTGAAAAAGCAGATTTGTACTTCAGAGTTTCTTTTGAAAGCAGCTTAAAGCTATTACTTTCCTATTGTAGCAAAAGACAAAGAACTTACATTGAAGATACTTTAATAAAATAGTGAAGTCTATTCAGTCGTTTTTGTAGTTTCTTAAAAGTTTGGGAATTTGGGGGAGTACACCTTTTCCAGTAGAGACTTTGGTTTGAGATCATTACCTGGGTTCATGTTTCTCTCCATATTATTAAAAGGAACACATCAACTTGTATATTTATGTGGGCAGAAGAACAGGAAACATTTTCCTGAAATAAGTAAAAGTATTTGAAAATCAAGGATTATTTTGTGGTTTCTGGAAGCAGTTCCCAAAACCATAGCTCACTCTGACATTCTTTGAGGGTCTGGGATCAAAGTCCTGTCATTTTTCTTTGGGAAGAATATAGTTTCAGTTGTGAGAATGTAGTACCCAGAAACTCATTGGTAGATCCCATGGTACCTGAAGAAAAACCTCAGCATGTCTGGGCATAAATTATATAAATGGTAGTTTGGTGGTAGATTCCTAATAACTTTTGCTTTGTTCTTTTATCAGGCTGTGGGATGATGGGATTATTGATCCCGTGGACACCAGACTGGTCCTGGGTCTCAGTATTAGTGCAGCCCTCAATGCACCAATCCAGAAGACTAACTTCAGCATCTTGAGGATGTAACTGGAGTGTGAAGCATCTTCCATTGGATATGTACCAAAATTGACATACCAGTAGCCTTAAAATTTTAGACGTTTCCCACATGTGGCTATTATGGTAAAATTGTTTTCTTAACACAGTGCATCGTACTTTTCTACATTAAACAGAAATCAGTGAAGATATTTATTTGATAAACTTCAATTCCTTGTCTATTTTCTTTGAGAAACTTTTCTGTGGCTCAGCTTTACCACCCATAAACTGAAGAGAATAACTTAAGTTATCCTTTCTAACCCACAAGTAGCATGAAAGTCCCATAACCTATACACTGCAGGTATGTTTGAGATTATTAACAAAGTCATTTTTCCTCTGAAATGATTGTTTTGCTGATTACACATGATGATATTTTAACACACAGAATTTTTAAAAGCATCAATTACTCGTCTTTTTAGCCACTACTCCTTCCCTTAATAGTCACACTTGTTGTCTGCATTTGGGGCTCTCTTTTCTACCCATTCTCTCTCAATCCTTCTCCTCATTGCCTTCCCCTGCCAATACCCTCTCCAAGGTTTACCTCCATGTTGCTGAAACCAGTGGGTTCTTTTCTGACTTTATCTGACTGAATTCTCTGAAGCATTCAGTGCACTCGAACACTTCCTCCCCGCAGTGCTGGCCTTAGCTTCTAGATCGAAACTTTAGGTTTTCTGCCAACCTCTTTGGCCCTTCTTGTTCTGTCTCCCTTGCCCTGCCCCTGTTCCTCTAGTGATTTCTCTCCTACTCCCTTTACTATTTGTCCTGATTTTTCATTAGCAAAACATGAAAGTATCCCCTTGTTCTTTTTAAAAAAATTATGGTGAAATACACAGAACATAAAATGTATCGTTTTAACCACTTTTAGGTGTACAGTTCTGTGGCCTTAAGTCCATTCACATGGTTGTGCTACCATCACCACCATCCATCCATCTCCAGAACTCTTCATCATTCCAAACAGAACTCTGTTATTAAATAGTAACTCCCTATGCCCTCGCTCCCCTTCTCTGGCACTCTGCTCATTCTTTTTTGTTTTTTGTTTTTTGTTTTTTTTTTTAGTTTTTTAATGTTTTTATTTATTTTTGAGAGACAGCGCTCGAGTAGGGGAGGGGCAGAGAGAGGGAGACAGAATCCGAAGCAGGCTCCAGACTCTGAGCTGTCAGCACAGAGCCTGAAGTGGGGCTCGAACTCACGAGCTGTGAGATCATGACCTGAGCCGAAGTCGGACGCTCAACCAACTGAGCCACCCAGGCCCCCCTGCTCATTCTTGAATGTGTGTGTTACTCATGGTTAGGTTTATTCTCTCTTGGTCATATCAGCCCTTCTTATGGCTTCAGAAGCCATCTTAATGCAGATGATTCCTGTGTTGACATTGTTCTCCCTGAGCTCTAGACCTGTGTATCTTAGGGATCTACTGGATGTCTGCACTGGTGGTCTTTTAGGAACCTCAGATTCAGGCATCAGGGTCAATTGATTTTGCCTCCTCACTATCTCTTAAATTCCCCATTATCTTTGTCTTTCACTTCCAAAGGCCTTAGAAGTGGTCTACCTGCTTCTAGTCTTAGCTAGTCTTGCGTCTGCATCCCTGTGAGGTAGGATGACCATTCTAAGTGCACACCTGGTCATGCTGCTCCCTTGCTTCAGTGTCTCACAGGTTCCCTGTAGAAGTACTAGACCCCTCATGACCTCCATGATCGTGACCATCACATCCACTCTTCTGTCTCATCTCCTTGACTCTTTCCCACACATGGTGCTCCATCTGTTCTAGACTCCTAGCTCCTCGAACCTACACAGTCCTTCCCACTTTAGCGTCCACCACCTAATGTTCCCTCTGCCTGTACTTTCTCTGAAGCACTTACCTTTTGTCTCCGTGACTTCTCTGGGCTGGGTTAGACACTATCTGCTCTTGAAAAGCACCAACCATTTTCTCTGTCTTAGGTATTTATGAGAAACGTAAATATTTCTTTAATATTGCCTTCCTGCTAGACTGTAAGCTCCCTGAGAGCAAGGATCTCCTGTTTAGCCTGCATCTCCATTCCCTAGCACTTGGAGATGCTCACATATTTATTGAATGGTTGAAAAATCCAAATTTTAATTGGTGTCCTCAGGCCACATTAAAATTAATGATTAAATGATATAATACAACTATCAAATGGTTTCCTAATAAAATTAATATTTCAAACATTGTGCGTGATGTTCATTTTAGGCAGCATTTGTGTATCAGAAGTCAATTTAATTTTTTGAGATGTGTACAGATAAATGTGTAAAGATAAGTGTTGGACTTACTTAAATAAATTTGCACTTTAAATAAGTAAAGATAAGTGGGTTGCATTTTTGGGGCACCGGGTGGCTCAGTCAGTTGAGTGTCCGACTTCGCTCAGGTCATGATCTCTTAATTCATGAGTTCGAGCCCCACATCGGGCTCTGTGCTGACAGCTCAGAGCCTAGAGCCTGCCTCCAATTCTGTGTCTCCCTCTCTCTCTCTGCTCTTCCCCCACTCATGCTTTGTCTCTTTCTCACTGTCAAAAACAAATAAACATTAAAAGAAAAAAGGAAGTAGGTTGCATTTTCAGAAGGATGTTGGAGGAGGTCCCTGAGAGGATGTGACTGACTGCTGGTTCACCTGCTAACCAGACCCGGCAGCGGGAGGCTCCACAACCCCTCCCCTTTCCTTGGAACATTCATCCCTGCGTACTGTTCCTGTAGTGGCCGTCCTTTCAAGAACACAGCCTTGAGAGACAGGTGTTGTTGAGAGCATCTGAACCCAATTAAGGCCTCTTTATAAACAAGGCTTCTTTACAACGTCTCCGCACGTTGGTGTGGAGACGCCCTGGTATTGTGACTGGTGCTGACCACCCCCAGAGCACATCCCCTCACCTACCAACGTGGCTTGGCCCACTTCTCTCATCCCTCGGCCTCCCTCTTCTGGGGCTGGTTTTCGAACCAAGAAAGAAACACGGTAAGTATTTTAAAATAGTGAATTATATTTTCAGTTAAAAGTTATGTTCGTGTCAGAAGACAACAAATTTTTTCTTAATCGAGAATAGGTAATGTTTCTTTGCTAGGAACTATCAACAAGTCAAAGATTGATGGTCTTTTTAGGAGTGTTTTGGCCTCTCAAAAAAATCACAGTCATCACTCAGACCGCGCTTAAGATAATTAAAATATATTGCATAGTTTATCCAGTAAAAATAACAGTTTTACCAAAACAAGCAGCAGTTTTTGTCTGCCCCTTCCCAGCTTTACGGAGACGCAGTTGACATATAACATGTAAGTTTAAGGTGTACAACATGATGATTTAATACATGTGAATTGTGAAATGATTACCACAGTGTGATTACTTCTTAACACGTTTGCCTCACATCACTTTTTTTGTAGGGGGAATGTTTTCTACATTTCAGTTATTATAAATAAGAGCAGCTAGGATAACATGAATAATTTAGAATTTTAAGAAATATACAGCTAATTAATCTCTAAATTAGCCCTCTGTGTAAAGAATAAAAGAGACAAAAGTATTTTTCAGTTCCCAAGGAAAAATTGAAATTAGAATTTGTCAAACTTTTTTTTACACTGCCAGAAGGCATTGTTGAATGTGCTAGTGAAAAAAATGTATCTTTTTGGGGAGAGGTCACATAGTCCTTGTTAATTTGAAATGTGTTCGTTGGTGTTCTGGAAGGATGATTGTTTACTCTTCTGGCCAAAGCCAGTTCTTACAAATCCTTTAATTATTGGTTCTGAAATTCAGTATTTAGAAAAACAGCAGGAACATGATAATCATGGCCTCTGGGTATTTCTAACAGTTCTCTATAAATGTTAGAAATTAAATACAATCACTAATGATGGTTTTTATTGTTTTGACAAAAAGTCGACCACAAAACACTGAAAATAATTTTTTTATATTTAATGTGCCTCAAATTCTCTTGCATCTGAAATCAGAATGTTAAGGATCAAGTTGCTTTTGGAGCTAAATGAAAATTCTCTCCACTTTTGACCTGTTTAGGCAAATGTACATTCCAAGTGATGTTTGCAATCAAGCTAATTGATGATCCACTCTGGGACGCTTGAGAGGAAACAGGCCCAGATACTAATCATCACACTGACATATAGGTGTGAGCAGATGGGGGACCTGTGGTTGCTCTCTCTGTAGTTCATTATCATGGAATGAGTACTGATGCTACCTGTCAGGTTTGGTACTTCTTACAAGCCACTGTTCCAGATACCCACTGTGTAACTTTTTGGTGGCTGAAAACAATACAAGTTCATTCTGTTAGAGTTGCAGGGGTCAGAAGTTTAAAATCTAGGGGGCGCCTGAGTGACTCAGTCGGTTTAGTGTCTGACTTCGGCTCAGGTCATGATCTCAGAGCTGTGGGTTTGAGCCCGGCGTCGACCTCTGTGTTGACAGCTCAGAACCTGGAGCCTGGAGCCTGACTCAGATTCTGTCTTCCTCTCCCTCTGCCCCTCCCCCGCTCTCTCTCTCTGTCTCTCAAAAATAATTAAACGTTAAAAAAAAAAGTTTAAAATCCAGATGGACACAGGGCTGCATTTCACTCTGCAGGCTTTGAGGGGAAAATCCGTTTCCTTGCCTTTTTCAGCTTCTAAAGGCTGCCTGACTGCTTTGTAAACTTTTATTTACTTATTTAAAATAACTTTAATTTTTCTAATGTTTATATATTTGAGAGACAGCGAGTGGAGGAGGGGCAGATAGAGAGGGAGACCCAGAATCCGAATCAGTCTCCAGGCTCGCTCTGAGCTGCCAGCACAGAGTCCAACATGGGGCTCAAACTCATGAACTGTGAGATCATGACCTGAGCCAAAGTTGGGCCCTTAACTGACTGAGCCACCCAGGCACTCCTGCTTTGTAACGTTTTTATTTTTTTAATGTTCACTTATCTTTGGGAGAGAGAGAGAGGGAGACACAGAATCTGAAGCAGGCTCCAGTCTCCAAGCTGTCAGCACAGAGCCCGACGTGGGACTTGAACTCAGAAACCGTGAGGTCATGACCTGAGCTGAAGTCAGATGTTTAACCAACTGAGCCACCCAGGTGCCCTGCTTTGTAACCTCAATACAGACTTCAGTATGATATCAAACACCTCTGTGTTAGCATTCTAGAGAGGCATTTAATTGACTCAAGAGGAGAGTTGACCACAAGGCAGGGGCAGTTTTGCTTTCTGTAGCACCCAGCATTTCAATGTGTCTGGTGGCTTTTTCTTTCACAAAAGTGACCCAAATCACAGGTTTGTGGTACTCCTTATGTTAAGGAAGAGAAGTGTCTGAGGGAGAACAGAGTCTTAGAAGTCGGTGATTTAACAGAGAACTGACTGAAGAGAAAACGATCAGAACTACTTGTCAGAAGTAAGCTGTAGAAATTTAATGTGTAATTCAGCAAGTGTTGATTGTACTAAGTGAACAGGTAACAGTTTTGGAATAGTTGGGCTAATATCAAGAAGTTTCTGTAGGAAACGTATTTTACATTTTTTGATAGCTCTATCGTACTCTTATGTTGTAGGATAATTGAAAATAACATTTGTTTTAAAATTATTTGTAATTTAAAATCCAGTACCGTTTTTTGTAGAAAATTTAGGGACAGTAAGGAAAGTGAAAATTCTCTAATTTCACCACCCAGAGATAGCTGCTGTTATTACTGATTTCTTGTAGACTGTACTATTCTCTTTTTTTCTATCTGTGGGAATTTCTTTTCACAAAGAAGTTATTCTGTAATCTCCATTTTCTCTGAATGCAATATACATGTATTGACATGTTTCCATGTCGTGTAATATTTCACCTACAGTAATTGTGATGTTGCCTGATACGACATTGTATGGACACCTGTTTGATTTAACCACTCCCCTATGGTTGGATACTTAGGTTGTTTCTGGTTTCTCACTATTATAGCTAATGCTGCAGTAAATATCCTACAGTTTCTTTACGTAACTGTGATTATTAGTATAAATTCTTAGAAGTGAAGTTGTTGGATCCAGGTGTGTGTGGACCTATTGCTGAATTCTGTTCTATAAACGTGTACTTATGGTGCAAGGGTTGCTGAGCACAGTAATGACTCTGGTGCTTTCAGATGCTGAAGTAACCTCCAGTAGAATTTAATTGTTTAGGAAACTAGTGTTATCATTAATTTTTAAAAGTTGTGTCTAGGTAACGATGTGACATTAGTAACAAGTTGTGAAGACTTAGCATAAATGCACGGGTGGTGTCATTGTTGTGGAAGGACTGAGAAAAGATGGGAGAAGGCCACTTGAGTCCTAGTCGCGCTATAGAAGAATTATGTGAACTTGAGGACGATGGGAGGGGACCAAACTCAGTCTCTCTGATCCCGCAGTTGTTTTCCTTCTCTCTCCGGTTGCTCAAGCTTTCTCTCTGCTTCCCTAGATCCCCTTTACTTCTACTAGTATTGGGATAAATGGGCTGGGAGGGGTGAGGACTGGAGGCAGGGGAAGATCTTAGAAGGAGGGGATTTAAGAGAGAATTTAAAGAGAAAATGTGAGCAGATCTACTTGTTAGAAGTAAGCTGGAGGAAAAGAAAAAGGGGGTGTGCTAAGAACTTTTTTTTAATTACTATTATCCTGCACTAAGTGTGCGCCAGCTGACTTGGTGAGAGTGAGGTGGAGATCACCTGCCAAGAGGATGCATTCTTCAGCTTTGTCAGAGTTTATTTTATTCAAATGAACAAACATTCCCTGAAGGCTTGCTGTGTGTCTGGCTTTGGGATAGAATACAAAGTAAACACAGCGGTTAACAGAAATAAGTGTCTAAGTGCATACACGTACACAAGTAAGTACAGCATGGCCCCTTCCTTGTGTAGTCATAGGTCAGTGATTTGGGAGGGTATTTTCACTTGCTCAGTCCCTCTCCGTTGTCTTAGTAACTGCACTGTTATATCCCTTTGGGAACTACACCTCTCCTGTGCTGTCGTGGCAAGTGTCAAGCAAAGAGCCCTGGTTTCTAGCCGAGAGCCGGACACTTCACTGAGGCCTGGCCAAGCTGACTTAAGCCATTGGATTCTTGAGCAGAGGGAGGAACGTGGAAGACAACCAGCCCTGAGTTGTTCCAGTGGCCTGTCAGACAGAGGCTGTTCGTTCGTTCTTGCTCTGTATCACTGGCACCACTCTGGTTACTAATACTCTGGGTGTGAAGTATCCTGGCATCCTGTTTTCTTGCAGCAATTTCCTTTATTTTTTTTTTTTGTAATGTTAATTTTTGAGAGAGAGAGAGAGAGAGAGAGAGAGAGAGAGAGGGAGAGAGAGAGAGATGCAGAATCCCAAGCAGGCTCAAGGCTCTGAGCTGTCAGTGCAGAGCCCAACATGGGGCTCAAATCCATGAAGTGCAAGATCATAACCTAAGCCAAAGTTGGACACCATGCTCAACCGACTAAGCCCCCCCCCCCCCCCGGCTACCCCCTCCCCAGCAATCTTTTTAAAAAAACTTGTCAGAGTCAGCTCCAGTGCTGTAGCAGCAAATACTAACTGGTAGCATGTCCTGCAAGACAAAGGTTAAGATAAGTTCCTGTTTTCAACTTTGATGAAAGCTTTACTGCCTACATTTTAAAGAAGACTTTTCAGGGGTGCTTTTTGGATGGCTTAGTCAGTTGTGCGACTAACTTCAGCTCAGGTCATGATTGATCACATGGTTCATGAGTTTGAGCCCTGCATTGGGCTCTGGGCTGACAGCTCAGAGACTGGAGCCTGCTTCGGATTCTGCGTCTCCCTCAGTCTCTGCCCTTCCCTCACTGGTGCGTGTGCACTGCCCCCCCTACCCTGCCCCCGCCACACACACACTCTCTCTCTCAAAAATAAACATTTAAAAAAATTGTAAGCATTGAAAAAAAATTTTTTTAAAAATAAAGAAGACTTTTCAGAAATGAACCCAGTGGGATGTTGAAAGTAAGCAGTGCATCCACAGGAAAGATGTGCCTTCTCACTGCAATGAGGATGGATCAAGCATTAAAATTGCTACAAGGGAAACTCAATTTATTGCAACCTTGTGATCACTAAACTGTGTCACTGAGCAAGATTTTAGGTTACTTTTAATCGAAATCTAAAAAATCTGACCATCTTCCATTGGAGATCATTTAAAAACAGCCATTCCAAGAGCCAGAAGGAAGAACTTTTTAGACTTTTTAGGTACCTGTTGGGTAGCCTTTTTCTCATAGGAATGCTAAACACATTCTCTATAATCTCTTTTGAAGTGTTAACAGGTTGCTATTATTATGTGGGTGGTGGCAAGTACTTATGAGGTTCTTGTTTTTATTTTGGAGCTATTGGTATTTTCATTTTGTCTTAATTTTGATGTGGCCTTTCTTCCAACCTTCTGTATCCACCATGAGGGACCTAGGAAAGACAACCAGAGGATCAAGTTCCTAGACCAGAGCACTGTAAAGTGTTCGAAATGGGTCATAATTTAAATCCATAGTAGAATGTATTCAGCATTCCCAGTAAAAGAACTAGAATTGCTTACTGGACATAGAGCTCAACTTGGAATCAAGGAATTTGGGGTCCTCTTCAGAGGGTAGTACTAACTACTTGTCTAATCTTGGACTGGTCTTTCCTTGTCTCTTAAATTTCCTTGTCTCTTAAATCTGAGCTGTCAGCACAGAGCCTGACACGGGGCTCGAAAGCACAAACTGTGAGATCATGACCTGAGTCGAGGTCAGGTACTTAACCGACCAAACCAACCAGGTGCCTCTTTCCTTGTCTCTTAATACAGGATTGACTTGATTAGTTTCACATTAGAATCAACTGGAGAGATTTTTAAAAATGCTTAAATCAGGGGTTCTTGGGTAGGATTCTAAGATCCATCTGCTTTGGTGATACTATCACCCTTGTATATTTTTGGTTAGGTCATTGTATATTTCTCTTTCTCCCTCATTTTCAGCGTGGGATGAATTGTTCTAACTTCTTGAATCCTGATTCATGGTCCAGGCTGAACATTAGAATCACCCGAGGAACTTTGCTTACAAAAAATCCTGACACCCTCACCAGACTCCAGATAAGTAAATCACACTCTTTGAGGTTATCTTTTTAAAGTATATTTATTATTTTTTGAGAGTGAGAGAGAGTGCACAAGTAGGGGAGGGGCAGAGAGAGAGGATCCCAAGCAGGCTCCAGGCTTTGAGCCCGGATCATGACCTGAGCCAAAATCAAGAGTCGGACACCCAACTGACTGAGCCACCCACGTGCCCCAAGACTCTTTCAGGTTAGGATGCAGGCATCAATAATTTTTAAAGCTCCCTTAAATGATTCCAGCGTGCATTTAAAGCTGAGAGTCACTTCATAGGGTGAGGCTACCTCAGAGGATTTTAAAATGGAGCAACTAGCTATTCATTTCAAGACCTTTGCATGCATTTAAAATCTTAAGTTTTAGCTTGCATAAACATTTTTTTAAAAATTTTTTTTTAACGTTTATTTATTTTTGAGACAGAGAGAGACAGAGCATGAACGGGGGAGGGTCAGAGAGAGGAAGACACAGAATCTGAAGCAGGCTCCAGGCTCTGAGCTGTCAGCACAGAGCCCGACGCGGGGCTCGAACTCACAGACTGTGAGATCATGACCTGAGCCGAGGTCGGCCACTTAACCGACTGAGCCACCCAGGCGCCCCTGCATAAACATTTTTTGAAGGTACAGTTCACAGCCAAGATAAAGGTGTGCCTTATTTCGACTTCTGCTTGTACCTCATTTTAGGCTAAGTGCTGATAGTGCTTAAATAGAAGTTTCTGAGATTTATCCAAAGTGATGGAAAGAAAGAAAATCAGAGCCAAAACAAAACAAGCAGAAGCAGAAGTATTTTTACATAATGGAGCTAACAGCAGCTGACATTTTGCTTCCACAGAATTGTTTTCTGAATCATCTCTTTATGCCTTGGTGCCTCTGTTGTAACTTCTCAGTGGATTAAACAGAGCGTTGAAGTCTCTGAGGACCTCTGGCAGTTCCTCACTCTCAACCAAGCTTAACCAGATAAAAAGAATAATTATCAACATGGATGGTTGATAACTTGAGATTACATTTAAGACATTTTTGTTATTATGGCAAAATATCTATAACCTAGAAATTTCCATTTTAACCATTCTTTTTTTTTTTAAACATTTTATTTATTTTTTTGAGAGAGAGCCTGAGCAGGGGAGGGGCAGAGAGAGTGGGGGACAGAGGATCTTACACGGGCTCTGTGCTGACAGCAGAGACAGATGTGGGGCTCGAACTCACGAACTGCGAGATCATGACCTGAGCTGAAGTCGGACGCTTAACCGACTGAACCACCCAGGTGCCCTTCCATTTTAACCATTCTTGATGTACAGTTCAGTGGCATTAAGTACACTGCTGTGCAGTTACCACCACCACCCAGCTCTAGAACTTTTTCATCCTCCCAAACTGAAACTTTGTGCCCATTAAACACTAACTCCCCATTCTTCTCTTTCCCCAGTCCCTGGCAACCCTATTCTCCTTTCTGTCTCTATGAATTTGTCTATTCTAGGTATCTTCTATAAAGTGGAATCAGAAAATATTTAGCCATTTGTGTCTGGCTTATTTCACTTAGCGTCTTCAAGGTTCATCCAGAGATTATTTTCGATGGACTATATCCATATCACAATTGGGTTAGGTCCATAAAGGCGTCAGTCCTGTTTTACTTGGACGTGCAGGTGTTGGAGGACGTTCCTATCTCCCTGGGGCCCTCAGACTTTCATGTGGTTCAGCTGAAGTGGTTTGCATTTGGTCCTTTTCTCAACAATGGCAACCTCCTAGTTGCTCAGTCTGGAAACTCAGGTGTCATTGTGACTCTTACCTCTTCCTTACCTCAACAATCCATTGCCCAGTACATTTTATTGTTTGTTTTTTGAGAGAGAGTGTGAGCTTGAGTGGGGGAGGGGCAGAGAGAGGGGGACTGAGGATCCGAAGTGGGCTCCTTGCTGATAGCAGCGAGCCCAATGCCTGGCTCAAACCCACGAACCATGAGATCATGAACTGAACCGAAGTGAGTTGCTCAACCGAGTGAGCCACCCAGGTACCCCTAAATTTTATTGTTTATACCTCTCAAAGACCTCCCTAAATCCTCCTTTTTTATCACACAACTGGCTTCAACTCAGACCTCCATCTGTTCTCGGGGATAAGTGTTAGAGCCTCTTAGCTGGTATCCCTGGTTATCACTGCCATCAGTCATAATTTTATTCATTCATTCAACAAGTATTAAATTACATGAACACTTCTTGTCAGGCATTGAGCTGACCTCTTAAGTTACAGTCTTGGGCATAGCCATTTGGGCCGTTTATCTCCAGTAAATCTGATTTTACCCAAGCATGTCTGTTTCTAGAGTCCAACTTTTCCCAGTCCACTCAGTGCCTTAAAATAAAGGATTGAATAAAGATTCAAAACTTTTTGCGGGTGAAATCAAGGGTTCAAAACAACAAGTGGAAATTTAAGGGGACAAAATACATTCTTACATCTAAATTCAGGAAAATAGCTTATGTATAGAACTAAGGAAACCTGGCTTTGAAGCAGCTCCTATGGGAATAAAAAAAAAAAAAGACCCTGGAATTTTGTTTATCAGCAAACTTGACAGAGGTTAACTGTGATGAGACTTTCGTATAAGAACTAGCCGCATTTTAGGCTACACAAATTAAAATAGTATGTTCTGATCATTGGTCACAATAATGCTTATAATTTGGCCCGATCTTTGTCTGCAGCTCTATAAGCTGTACTCTGTGAAGAATATTAACAAATCAGAAGGCATGCAGGGCATTGGTTCTGAGCCCTGAGATCTGGGCCTTGGCTGTACTTGAGGACAACGTAAAAAGTACAGGTTCCTGGGATCCACTCTTGGGATATCTCCAAGTCATTCTCATGGACATCGTAGATTGGGCACCACTGAGGTGGATGACTTGAGCAGCATGATTTAGGAAATAGTGAAGGAAGTGGGTATTTAACTTCGAGAGGACTATGGGAAGACGAAATAGGTGTTTGCAAGCTTTGAAGGGTTGTCATTTGTAAATTGAAATGGCAAACTGAGGGGAAGGTGTAGAATGATGCGAAAAGTTTTAGTAATAATTTGCTCATATTGAGAGCAATGTGCTTATGGATCTGCCATCCCAGGAAAGATTAAAGAGGAACCCCGTGTCAGGGATTCTGTATAGCAGCACTTCAAACTTTAATGTGCATGTGAATCACCTGCATTATTAAAATGCAGATTCTAATCTAGTAGGTTTGGGGTAGGGCCTGAGATTCTGCATTTCAAATGGCTTCCACTGATGCCAGTGCTTCTGGTCTGTGGACTACACTTTAGCAGAAGGCTGTAGGGGATGCTGGCACTGGTTGACCAGATGACCTAGATGATCTCTCAGGTCCGAGTGGGTATTCAGTAAAGGTTAATCAGTTGAAGATGGAGAAAGCAAGTTATCAGCCCGACCCTGGAATCCTTCGGAACTTACGGTGTGGAACATATTTTAATTTATCCCTTACATTTCTCTAGAAACTAGTTATTAAAGATGAGCGATCAAGAGCATCAGCTTCAGAATCACATAAACTTGGGTTTCTGTCTTGCTTTCCCCGTTAATAGGATTATAAATCTGGGCAAGCAACAACCTGAACCTCATTTTCTTCCTTTCTAATAACCTCTCACAGGTTTTTATGAGCACTTCATGTATTAATGTATATAAAGAGCTTAATGTAGATCACGTGCTTGATAGGTGCTCTCCATGATTATTTTTATTAACATATCCATCTAACCATTCGTTGTCATCCTTCCTACAACTCCTATATCTTTGGAGGCCTCCTGAGAGCTCTGCAAATGTAGAGCATCCGATGAGCTCAGAGCACAGGCATTCTCCCCAGATATCAGTGAGATTACTGGAAATACTTCTTATGTGTGTCTCATGTCTTTTCTGTTGGCTTTTTTTTTTTTTTTTCTTATCCTCACCTCCCCAGGTCGGGAGCTAAATAGTTTCTCTACATCTTTTGACCAAAATTTTAATTGAATATAATTTGATTTCCTGATCCTATAAGTCAGGAAAATTTTCAGTTTAGACGTTAAAATGGATGCTACTGGGTGTTTGTCCAGCATCTGTCCCCCTCTTTTCTCTCATACAGAACTCTGTTGTTGTTGTTGTTGTTGTTGTTGTTTAGTTATTCATACTTACAAGTGCATCCATGTGCTTCAGGGAAGCCTATCGGCTTCCTATTCAGCTCCTGGTGGGCTTGACTGGTTTAATGGGTTTCTCGTTCTCTTTTCCAGGGACAAGCCCAGAGGTTGGTATGGGAGAAAATCTGTGGAGGGGTGGGTGGTTCTGGGAGATATTTCTTTGTCCCAGAGAAAAGCCAGAACATTTGATCTCTTTCTTCTTCTGGACCTTGGCATATGGGGATGTGACTCTGGATCTGTGGAGCTTTGCTGCATTCCCTGAGAGGCTGAAGCTGTTATTGAGGGTGCCAGAGCATGACGCAAGGGTCCGGGTCTTCGGTCGCATCATTGAGCCACAGAACCACCATTCTGAAGCTGTTCCTTCTTCTTATCCATACAGTCTACATAAACGCGTGGGATAAAATTTAACGGGGAATATTTTAAAACACAATTTGTAAATTCAGGATCATTTCAAAGACTGAGTATGTTCAACTTTGATGACCCCCTCCAAGTGTCAAGTGCACATGCCAGCAGGGAAGTGGGGGCATGGAGGTGTCTGCAGGGTGCCAGAGGAGACACGAACTTGCCATTCAGATCCCCATTCTGTCCACACCATTATTACCTGGCTCTTAAATCCCAGGTGTCTGCCCTGACTCTTTGGTTGTTAGCGGAAGTTCCTCTCCTCTAATCATCTAGATTGGGTCTTAGTGTAGTATGAGGCCACATGTAGGTCTTTATATCCCAAGGTGATGGAGATAACTGATGGAATAATGAATAAAAGAAAAGGCCTGTATTAGTGTGCTGCCTGTGTGAGGGTTTAGCATATGTATCCTCACTGCTGGACCTTGAAATTGCAGTCGAAATAGATTCTGAACTGTTCAGCTCTGGGAACCATGAGTGTGGAAAGTTTCCCTCTGACCAGTCTCCGTACAGCCCTGTGCCCTGCCCCTCCTGTAGGCCTCTGATACGCTCTTTAAGCAAATATCTTTATTTTTTTCCAGTATGGTTGACAAGAAATTATATATTTAAGGTGCACAACATGTTTTGATAAATGTGTACACTGTGGAGATGATTACCACAATGGAGCTAATTAACATTCATTACCTCACGTTCCTTTTTCTTTTCTTTTGCATGTAGTGAGAGCACTTAAGATTTACTCTGTAGCAAATTTCCAGAATACAATACATCATTATTAACCATAGTCACAATGCTATACATTAGGTCTCTAGAATATATTCATTTCTAACTTAAGTCTGTGCCCTTTGACCAACATCTCCCCATTTCCCCCCCTACCCCTCAGCCCCTGGGAACCACTATTCAACTGTTTCTATGCGTTCAACTTGGTTAGATTCCACATATGAGATCATGCTGTGCACTCCTGAGATAGCCAATCCCCCTGACATTTTCTAAAAAACCCTTTTTAAAAATATTTATTTATTTTTGAGAGAGAGAGAGACAGAGAGAGAGCGTGAGCCAAGGAGAGGCAGAGAGAGAGGGAGACACAGGATCTGACGCAGGCTCCAGGCTCCGGACTGTCACCACAGAGCCCGGTGACATCATGACCTGAGCCAAAGTCGGATGCTTAAGCAACTGAGCCACCCAGGTGCCCCGAAAAACACTTTTTGATTGTACCACTCTCGTAAGTACTTGTGTTGGCTCCCTGTCACTTAGGGTTGAAATTTAAATGTCTTTCCTTGGCATCTCTGAATGTTCTGGGCCTGGCTTAAATTCTTTAAAATTAAAAAAAATCAAATAATATTTAGAAACGGTTGAAAAAGAAATAGAACAAAGGGGCTTATCATAGTCCACATGTGTCATCCATCCTCATTCCACAGAGACAGGCACTTCTAGCCAATTCTGTTTTGTTCTTTTGGTGATATCCCCCCAAAAAGATATGCTCGCCTATCAATTTCTTTTCTTTTCAACTTTAGAAGTTGTCTATTTAATTCTTGCTATAAGAAATCAGAATTTGAGTGCATTTACACAGCCCCTTATCCCTTCAGAATAGTTTGTCTGCCCTTCCTCCCCACAGGTTCATCATCTTTTATCTACAGTTTAAAATTTTTAAGTGCTATGAAATCTGAAGTCTTTTTGTATCTTTTTTCTTGAAAGTTTGGTGTCAAAACCCATTTAGTGGTAAATCCAGTCTCTCTGTAAACTATCTCGTGTGTGGTTAGTTGTGAGGAAGCATCCACTGAAGCAGATACCTTCAGGGAACAAGTAGCTGCTGTACTTGACCATTGTGGCAGCAGTGATGACTAAAAAGGACAGTAGCCTGGGATGGATTCTTCTGGGTCTTTCAGATCACTTAGAGAAGGAAAGTGATGAGATTGGATGTTTAAATTCTCAGCTCTAGTTAAAGAGAACCAGAGAGCCTCTACAGTGGCTGTGAATTATTTCTTACAGCTACACAGCCAATCTTGCTGAAAATGAAACACAAACTTTCACTGAATTCGTGGCCTTGCCATGTCTCTCTTGGGAGACTTAGGACATTTACTGAGAAGGAATAGGACCTTAAGTCTTAGAATGGGGCCATCTGATGGGCTGAGATGGAACTGACAGTGGTGACTTCCCCAGTTACTCAGAACTTGCTTTGTTGGTAGAAGATGGCTGTTTTTCTGCATCTGGGTAGACTAACCTTCTCTAGCTTGGACACTAATCCTCTTACTTGGGGAAGCTGCCTTACAAGAGGATGCCTGTTGTCCTTGAGTCACCCCAATCTCTTCTTCTTGTCAGTAGACCCATAACTGGGGAGACCAGCACAAAGTGTGCCATGGGAGGAAATCGCTAACCCTGCAGAGGAATTGCTGGGTTACGGTTGAATGGATGCAAGATGTGAGGTGCTGATACTTACTGCATCCTCCTGGAACTTGCCTGTTTGGCCTTTGCAGGAGGCGGAAGAATCTTGGAGGATGACCATAGACGATTGGAAACTTCAATTTGATCTGTTTTGTCAGGTATGATATACATACTGGAATAGATTAATGCAGCCCCTGGTAACTGGTATGCAGATACTGGCTCACAGAATGCTATTTTCTCTTTACCAATTTGCAAGTATCACCGGGAAGCAGTTTGCTTTTACTGAGCACAACCAATGGTATATTTCAGTCTTGCTTCAGGACTATGCCACCTGTCCTGCTCTCTGCCACAATGCGAGTCCGCACAAGACTTGGATGTTTTGATACTCCATACAACATGACTGTGGATCCCTATTTTTGATGACTATGTTAGAGCTGATGAGCAGGAAGGAGCAAGGACTTAAGATGCCTTAATGAGACCTGTGTGGACCACAGGGTGGGAGATGTAGCCTCTGAACATTTAAAGGTCTGTCTGCTTAGTGAAGTTTCTGCAGGGGGAGGAGGAGGTCCAGTTGAAGCAGCTCCTAAAATGTGAAGAATTTGTTGCTGTATCTTTAATGGCCCACCAATAAAAGGAGGCACAATATCTGGTAGGCCTTTGGGATTTTGGAGGGAACCTATTTGAGCATGGTGTTTCTACTCCTTTACCTTATAACCTTTCAGTTTGGAATGGATAATAGAGCACGAGAACGGTAATCATCTGATTGCAGAGTCTACCATGCATGGGAGACTGTCTGCTTGGTGAACTGAATTTCAGTTCATTTCCAGTTGATTTGTGCCCCATTCGTATTCTTCCTCCTACACCCGGAGAGGTTAGCTCAGTGTGCCGGGCAGTGTGAGAGGGCTGGTGACTCAGTGCCACGGGGGCAACCCTCCACCGGGGGGGGATGAAATTTTTTCTATAAATATTTTAGCTGTGAGGTCTGTTTTACATCCGCACGGGATTGAGCCCCAGATGTCCATAGCAGGAACCTTCATATTAACCTGCACTTGATAGCCTTTTCTCCCTCTCTTTCCCTTCTCACTTTGCGCTCTCCATCATTCTGCTTTTTTTGGGATGCCCCCCCCCAACAATAAACTACCTGCACACAAGTCTTTGTCTCAGGGTCTGCTTTGGGAAACTCCAACCTTAGCCGGAGGTCAAAGGCTCTGTCCTTAGTGGCCGTTACTCTGTGCACGGTGTGGCTTCCTCTGTTCCACTTCATGGGTCAGCGTCCTTTCCAGTGCTTTCATGCTCCATGAGCTCTTTTGCACATCCACTGACAACCTCTGCTGTTGATGGTTTCTTCCTTTGGGGCTCCTTCCTCATCTGACTAGGAGGAGGCATTTATGCTGGCTTCTCTGGCCAGCATAAATGATGCCTGATGCCTGTAACCAGATTTCCTGTTCCGCTGTATTCTCCTGTAACCCTACAGTCAAGGAACCCTCAGGTCTGTTTCCCTCCTTCCCTCCTTCGCACACATTCTCCCTCTGCCTGGCGTTTTATTCCTCTTGTCTGACTGACGAACTCTCATTTCTTCTTCAAAGTTCTGTTCAAATGGGAGCTCCTGTTCTATCTCCTTTAATTTCCCCTCTCTCTTGAGGTAGTTGATAATTATGAATTCACTGTCTGTCTCTTTATTTGGTTGTGCGTTCTGCAGGGGAAGGACCGTACCTCTTGTTCATCACTGTACTCCCAGGCTCTGGCACCGTGCCTGGCCTGGCACAAAATAGGTGCTTGATAAATATCTGTTGAATGAACAGGTGAATGCGTTCTTTAATGGTAAGGGAGTCGACGTGGCTGGACCCGGCACACATAGCATGGAAAGGGGCCCACAGATCAACCTCTCCAGGGCGGTTGTAGGGGAGCTAGCTGCTTATCTCCAACTACCCTTGGTTCGAAGATCATGCAAGATGAAACTTTGGGGTAGTCAAGGGGAGCTTGTGGGGGGCAGCAGGTTGATGGTAGAGACAGGAGCACGAAGTGAGGTTACCGTGTTTTGTCCCAGAGTCTGTCTATTGTCACCTTGATATTGTTCCTAGAAGGAAGTTAATTTCGTGAGATCTCAACCCCCCACCATTCCTTTATCTGAGGTTGTATGGTATGGAGATGAGCTGGAGCTGAGTCTTGGGCATAGTCACTTGTTAGTTTTATCTTTTAAAAATTTATTTATTTATTTTGAAGGTGGGGGGGGCATAGAAAGAGGGAGAGAATTTGCTGTCAGTGCAGAGCCGATGCAGGGCTCAATCTCATGAACCGTGAGATCATGACCTGAACCAAAATCAACAGTCAGACGCATAACCAACTGAGCCACCCAGGTGTCCCCCTCAGTTGTTAGTTTCATAATTTGGGAGCAAGTTACTCAAATTCTCTCTGTCCCAGTTTCATAATCCATTAAGTGAGTATATATTATATATTTATTTGTAACATACTGTTTATTATATTTTGTGAGTATATGCTATATGTAGTCACTTAGAGCCCATAGAGAGCATGTTGTAAGCCTTAACTGTTAGATATTAATAATTACACGGTGACTAATGTAAGATTTTAGGTCCGGTGGCTTCCCCACAGTCACAAAGGAAGTCTGGGGTGGGTCTAAGGATAATAACCATATATTTAGAGATTCAAAGACTTTTAAAAATCCGAGTTGCCAGAGGCCTGTGACAACTGGCTGCACCTCACTGAGCAGAAGGATGTGCCAGAGACACTCAGAGCTATGCCTGTGTCCAGGCAGCAGGATGGGATGAATCAGAAAGTCTGTTTGATTTCCGTCACTGGAGCCCTGATATGCATTTGGCATCAACAGCTGGATGTTCCCTAAAGGGCTCATTCAAGCCCAAGTCACTGTGTTTTTGTCTCTGTGGACACACGGATGCAAAAAGGAACTGAGCTTAGAAAAACTGATCCCTTGGTACTGAAAATGCCAGTGCAGTTCCACTGTGGTTATTATACATCAAACTGTATTAAAAAGTGACTCTGAAAATATTTCTTCAATAGTGATAATGGTAAAATGGAAACTCGGGTGATTAATGTCAAAGCTTCAGGATCCCAGCTTCTCTGGTTAGGCCTTGGGTTTATGAGGAGGAAACTTGGATTTCCTCTAGTTCACTTCCCTCTGTGGACTATTTGTCGATGTCTGGTTTCTTTAGCAGTTTGAGCAGGTGGATTTGGATGCCTCTATATTTTGAGTTGAAAGGTGGGACTAAGGAATTAGACCAGAGTCAAGTTGTTAAATGATATTTTTATTTCTGGAATAGCAGCAGTTGGAAATAGTGGAAGAGTCTGCCTGAACCTCTCAGGGATGGGTCGTTCCTTCCTTGAAATACCAGTTGTGGCTTTGAATTGGGCATTTACTGCCATTTCATATTTTTTGTTTAAAAAAATTTTTTTAGTTTATTTTTTGAAGGAGAGAGAGACAGAGAGCAGGGGAGGGGCAGAAAGAGAGGGAGAGAGAGAGATTCCCAAGCAGGCCCTGTACTGTCAGCACAGAGACCAATGTGGGGCTCGAACTGGTGAACCGTGAGATCATGACCTGAGCTGAAATCAAGAGTCAGACACTTAACTAACTGAGCCACCCAGTCACCCCATCATATTTTTTGTTTTAAATATTTAGTGGGTCAGGGGCACCTGGGTGGCTCAGTTGGTTAAGCATCCGACTTCAGCTTGGGTCATAATGTCACAGTCCATGAGTTCGAGCCCCGCCCTGGGCTCTGTGCAGACAGCTCAGAGCCTGGAGTCTGCTTTAGATTCTGTGTCTCCCTCTCTCTCTGCCCCTCCCCTTCTCACATTCATTCTCTCTCTCTCTCTCTCTCTCTCTCTCTCTCTCTCTCTCTCTCTCAGAGATAAACACTAAAAAAAAATGTAATGGTTCACATCTCATCACATTTTCCTGCAAATCACATTACACTGCTTCATGAATAACATTAGAGCCCGACAACAGTTTGCTTCCATTTTCTCCTGCCATCTTTTGTGCTATGACTGTCATGCCTTTGAAATTTACATTTGTTACAAAACCTACAGTCCATTGTTAGTCCTTTTGGCTTTCAATGAGTTATTTTTGCAGACTTATAAAGAAAAAACAACAGAAAAGCTGGTTACCCACATATTTACCATATGATGCTGTTCACTCCTTTGTGCAGATCTGGAATGATTTCCTTCAGCCACAGAACTTCCTTTAACATTTTTGTAGTGTAGATCTGCTAGCAACAGATTGCCCCAGTTTTCATATTTCTGAAAATGTCTTTAATTCACCTTTGTTGGCGGGGGGGGGGGGGGGGGGGGGGGGGGGGGGGGGGGGGGGGGGGGGGGGGGGGCGGGGGCGGGGGTTGTACAATAACTGTTGGTCAAATACGTACTTTCAGAGAATGAAATACATGCAACTGCTTTAAATAATGCAGCGGGGCCCCTGGGTGGCTCAATCGGTTAAGTGTCCGACTTCAGCTCATGTCATGTTCTCATTTTGTGGGTTCGAGCCCTGTATCGGGCTCAGTGCTGACAGTGCAGAGCCTGCTTGGAGTTTGTTTCTCTCTCCTCCTCTCTCGCGTGTGTGCTCTCTCTCTCTCAAAATAAATAAATAAAAATAAATAAAATAAAATAAAATAGGGACTCCTGGGTGGCTTAGTCAGTTCAGCATCTGACTTTGGCTCAGGTCATGATCTCCCCTTTGGTGAGTTCGAACTCCACATTGAGCTCTGCAGCCAGAGGTCAGAGCCTGGAGCCTGCTTCCCATTCTCAGTCTCCCTCTTTCTCTCTGCTCCTCCCCCATTTATGGACTCTCTTTCTTTCTCTTTCAAAAACAAATAAAATATCAAAAAATAATGCAGGAAAAAAAATAAAGACGTTTGGTCTTTCTTAGGTGGAAAATGGCAGTTTTTGGACATGGATATACATATAATGTCATTTTTTGAATCCAAATTCTATGTATATTTAATCATAGAATAACCCTGGAGCAGTATACCTGGGAATGTAAACAGTGGTATGTCAGTGATATGTCCTTTTTTTGCATACACTGGCATTTTTCTGAAGTTGCTAAAATGAACCTGTATCCCTTTTATCATAAGAAAGTAAAGGGGCGCCTGGGTGGCGCAGTCGGTTGAGCGTCCGACTTCAGCCAGGTCACGATCTCGCGGTCCGGGAGTTTGAACCCCACGTCAGGCTCTGGGCTGATGGCTCAGAGCCTGGAACCTGTTTCCGATTCTGTGTCTCCCTCTCTCTCTGCCCCTCCCCCGTTCATGCTCTGTCTCTCTCTGTTCCAAAAATAAATAAACATTGAAAAAAAAATTAAAAAAAAAAAAGAAAGTAAAATGTGTTTGCTTTAACCTATTTGGCTTTTTCCTTCTGATCTCACACTGCTAAAATGCACAGCTTAATAAAATTTGCTTAAAAGTAAATGTCATTTAAGCTGTATCTTAATAATGCAAATGTTAATAGGTAAGAATAAAATTGGGGCCCCTGGGTGGCTCAGTCGGTTAAGCGTCTGATTTCAGCTCAGGTCACGATCTCGCGGTCGGTGAGTTTGAGCCCCGTGTCAGGCTCTGGGCTGATGGCTCAGAGCCTGGAGCCTGCTTCCGATTCTGTCTCCCTCTCTCTCTGCCCCTCCCCCGTTCATGCTCTGTCTCTCTCTGTCTCAAAAATAAATAAATGTTAAAAGAAAATTTAAAAAAAAGAATAAAATTAAAGCATGTGTGTGGGTTCTGGGCTTTGTAAATATGAATGATGGGGGGAAATGGGTACCTTTTGTGAGACTCTTGGGAAAACTGAAAGGGCAGCACACTGACTTCTTAAACTCCTCCAAGTTGAGGAGATCTTTTTTTTTTTATAATTTAACTTTTTTATTTTTTAAAATTTACATCCAAATTAGTATATAGTGAAGCAATGATTTCAGGAGTAGATTCCTTAATGCCCCTTACCCATTTAGCCCATCCCCCCTCCCACAACCCCTCCAGCAACCCTCAGTTTGTTCTCCATATTTATGAGTCTCTTTTGTTTTGTCCCCCTCCCTGTTTTTATATTATTTTTGTTTCCCTTCCCTTATGTTCCTCTGTTTTGTCTCTTACATTCCTCATATGAGTGAAGTCATATGATATTTGTCTTTCTCTGACTAATTTCACTTAGCATAATACCCTCCAGTTCCATCCACGTGGTTGCAAATGGCAAGATTTCCTTCTTTTTGATTGCCAAGTAATACTCCATTGTATATATATACCACATCTTCTTTATCCATTCATCCATCAATGGACATTTGGGCTCTTTCCATACTTTGGCTATTGTTGATAGTACTGCTATAAACATGAGGGTGCATGTGTCCCTTCAAAACAGCACACCTGTATCCCTTGGATAAATACCTAGTAGTGCAATTGCTGGGTTATAAGTAGTTCTATTTTTAGTTTTTTGAGAAACTTCCATACTGTTTTCCAGAGTGGCTGCACCAGCTTGCATTCCCACCAACAATGCAAAAGAGATCCTCTTTCTCCGCATCCTTGCCAACATCTGTTGTGGCCTGTGTTGTTAACGTTAGAAATTCTGACAGGTGTAAGGTGGTATCTCATTGTGGTTTTGATTTGTATTTCCCTGACGATGAGTGATATTGAGCATTTTTTCATGTGTCGGTTGACCATCTGATGTGTTCTTTGGAGAAGTGTCTATTCATGTCTTTTGCCCATTTCTTCACTGGATTATTTGCTTTTTGGGTGTTGAGTTTGATAAGTTCTTTGTAGATTTTGGATACTAACCCTTTATCTGCTTTGTCATTTGCAAATATCTTCTCCCATTCCGTCTGTTGCCTTTTAGTTTTGCTGATTGTTTCCTTCACTGGGCAGAAGCTTTTTATTTTGATGAGGTCCCAGTAGTTCACTTTTGCTTTTGTTTCCCTTGCCTTCGGAGACATGTTGAGTAAGGAGTTGCTGCGGCCGAGATCAAAGAGGTTTTTGCTTGCTTTCTCCTCAAGGATTTTGATGGCTTCCTGTCTTACATTGAGGTCTTTCATTCACTTCGAGTTTATTTTTGTGTATGGTGTAAAAAAGTGGCCCAGGTCCATTCTTCTGCATATCACTGTCCAGTTTTCCCAACACCACTTGCTGAAGAGACTGTCTTTATTCCATTGGATAGTCTTTCCTGCTTTGTCAAAGATTAGTTGCCCATATGTTTGTGGGTCCATTTCTGGGTTCTCTATTGTATTCCATTGATTTGAGAGTCTGTTCTTGTGACAGTACCATATTGTCTTGATTACAGCTTTGTAGTATAGCTTGAAGTCTGGGATTGTGATGCCTCCTGATTTGGTTTTCTTTTTCAAGATTTCTTTGGCTATTCGGGGTCTTTTCTGGTTCCATACAAATTTTAAGATTATTTGTTCTAGCTCTGTGATCAATGGTGGTGTTACTTTGATAGGGATTGCATTAATTATGTAGATTGCTTTGGGTAGTATCGACATTTTAACAATATTTTTTCTTCCTATCCAGGAGCATGGAATCTTTTTCCATTTTTTTTGTGTCTTCTTCCATTTCTTTCATAAGCTTTCTATGGTTTTCAGCGTATAGATTTGTCACCTCTTGGGTTAGATTTATTCATAGGTATTTTATGGTTTTTGGTGCAACTGTAAATGGGATCGATTGCTTGATTTCTCTTTCTGTTGCTTCATTGTTGCTGAATAGGAATGCAACCGATTTCTGTGCATTGGTTTTATATCCTGCAACTTTGCTGAATTCATGAGTCAGTTCTAGCAGTTTTTGGTGGAATCTTTTGGGTTTTCCATATAGAGTATCATGTCATCTGCAAAGAGTGAAAGTTTGACCTCCTCCTGGCCAATTTGGATGCCTTTTATTTCTCTGTGTTGTCTGATTGCAAAGGCTAAGACTTCCAATACTAGGTTGAATAACAGTGGCGAGAGTGAACATCCTTGTCTTGTTCCTGACCTTAGGGGGAAAGCTTTGTTTTTCCCCATTGAGGATGATATTAGCATTGGGTCGTTTATATACAGCTTTATGATCTCAAGGTATGCTCCTTCTATCCCTACTTTCTTGAGGGTTTTTATCAAGAAAGGATGCTGTATTTTGTCAAATGCTTTCTCTGCATGTATCGAGAGGATCATATGGTTCTTGTCCTTTCTTTTATTGATGTGATGAATCACGTTAATTGTTTTGTGGATATTGAACCAGCCCTGCATCCCAGGTATAAATCCCACTTGGTCGTGGTGAATAATTTTTTTAATGTATTGTTGGATCCGGTTGGCTAATATCTTGTTGAGGATTGTTGCATCCGTGTTCATCAGGGAAACTGGTCTATAGTTCTCCTTTTTAGTGGGGTCTCTGTCTGGTTTTGGAATCAGGGTAATGCTGGCTTCATAGAAAGAGTTTGGAAGTTTTCCTTCCATTTCTATTTTTTGGAACAGTTTCAAGAGAATAGGTGTTAACTCTTCCTTAAATGTTTGGTAGAATTCCCCTGGAAAGCCATCTGGCCCTGGACTCTTGTTTTTTTGGCAGATTTTTTAAATTACTAGTTCGATTTCCTTACTGGTTATGGGTCTGTTCAAATTTTCTATTTCTTCCTGTTTCAGATTTGGTAGTGTATATGTTTCTAGGAATTTGTCCATTTCTTCCAGATTGCCCATTTTATTGGCATATAATTGCTCATAATATTCTCTTATTATTGTTTTTATTTCTGTTGTGTTGGTTGTGATTTCTCCTCTTTCATTCTTGATTTTACTTATTTGGGTCCTTTCCTTTTTCTTCTTGATCACATTGGCTAGTGGTTTATCAGTTTTGTTAATTCTTTCAAAGAAACAGCTTCTGGTGTCATTGCTCTATTCTACTGTTTTTTTGGTTTTGATAGCATTAATTTCTGCTCTAATCTTTATTATTTCCTGTCTTTTGCTGGTTTTGGGTTTCATTTGCTGTTCTTTTTCAGCTCCTTAAGGTGTAAGGTTAGATTGTGTATCTGAGATCTTTCTTCCTTTTTTAAGAAGGCCTGTATTGCTATATACTTTCCTCTTATGACTACCTTTGCTATGTCCCGGAGGTTTTGGGTTGTGGTGCTATCATTTTCATTGACTTCCGTATACTTTTTAATTTCTTAACTGCTTGGTTAGCCCATTCATTCTTTAGTAGGATTTTCTTCAGTCTCCAAGTATCTGTTACCTTTCCAAATTTTTTCTTGTGGTTGATTTTGAGTTTCATAGCATTGTGGCCTGAAAATATGCACGGTATGATCTTGATCTTTTTGTACTTACGTAGGGCTGATTTGTGTCCCAGTATATGGTCTATTCTGGAGAATGTTCCATGTGCACTGGAGAAGAATGTATATTCTGCTGCTTTAGGATGAAATGTTCTGAATATATCTGTTAAGTCCATCTGGTCCAATGTGTCATTCAAAGCCATTGTTTCCTTGTTGATTTTTTGATTAGATGATCTGTCCATTGTTGTGAGTGGGGTGTTGAAGTCTCCTACTATTATGGTATTACTATCGATGAGTTTTTTTATGTTTGTGATTAATTGATTTATATATTTGGGTGCTTGCACATTTGGAGCATAAATGTTTATAATTGTTAGGTCTTCTTGGTGGATAGATCTCTTGATTATGATATAATACCCTTCTGCATCTCTTGATACAGTCTTTATTTTAAAGTCTAGATCGTCTGATATCAGTATGGCTACTCTGGCTGTCTTTTGTTGGCCATTAGTATGATAGATGGTTCTCCATCCCCTTATTTTTAATCTGTAGGTGTCTTTAGGTCTAAAGTGGGTCTCTTATAAACAGCATATAGATGGGTCTTGTTTTCTTATTCATTCTGTTACCCTATGTCTTTTGATTGGAGCATTGAGTCCATTGACGTTTAGAGTGAGTACTGAAAGATATGAATTTCTTGTCATTATGATGCTTGTAGAGTTGGAGTTTCTGGTGGTGTTCTCTGGTCCTTTCTAATCTTTTGTTGCTTTTTGTGTATATATAGCACTATATATATATATATATTTTTTTTTTTTCATCTTTTCTCCCCTCAGAGAGTCCCCCTTCAAATTTCTTGCAGGGCTGGTTTAGTGGTCACAAACTCCTTTAATTTTTGTTTGTCTGGGAAACTTTTTATCTCTCCTTCTATTTTGAATGACAGCCTTGTTTATAAAGAATTCTTGGCTGCATACTTTTCTGATTCAGCACACTGAATATATCCCACCACTCCTTTCTGGCCTGCCAAGTTTCTGTGGATAGGTCTGCTACAAACCTGATCTGTCTTCCCTTGTAGGTTAGGGACTTTTTTTCCCTTGCTGCTTTCATAATTCTCCCCTTGCCTGAGTATTTTGTGAATTTGACTATGATATGAATTTGACTATGATATGAATTTGACTATGAATTTGACTTGTTGATGGTCGGTTTTTGTTGAATCTAATGGGTGTCCTCTGTGCTTCCTAGATTTTGATGTCTGTGTCTTTCCCCAGGTTAGGAAAGTTTTCTGCTATGATTTGCTCACATAACCCTCTACCCCTATTTCTCTCTCTTCCTCCTCTAGGACCCCTATGATTCTGATGTTGTTCCTTTTTAATGAGTCACTGATTTCTCTAATTCTTAAATTGTGCTCTTTTGCCTTAATCTCCCTCTTTTTTTCCTGCTTCGTTATTCTCTATAAGTTTGTCCTCTGTATCTCTCATTCTCTGTTCTGCCTCATCCATCCTTGCCGCCACTGCATCCATCCGTGATTGCAACTCAGTTATAGCATTTTTAATTTCATTCTGGCTATTTTTTACTTCTTTTATCTCTGTAGAAAGGGATTCTAATCTATTTTCGACTCCAGCTAATATTCTTATTATTGTGACTCTAAATTCTGGTTCAGACATCTTGCTTGTGTCGATCTTGGTTAAATCCTTGGCTGCTGTTTCTTCGTGCTCTTTCTTTTGGGGTGAATTCCTTCGTTTTGTCATTTTGAAGGGAGAAAAGGAATTAATGAGGTAGAAACATTGAAATTAAAAAAAATTAGAATTAAAAAGTATTAAAATTAAAAATTAAAAATTCACACACACAAAAATCAAATTGATGATGCTAGATCCTAGGTGTGTTTTGGTCTGGGTGTAAAAAGTAGTTTGACAGATTAGAGAGACAAAAAAAAAAAAGGAGGGGAAGGAGGGGAGAGAAAAACAAAAAAGGAAATTGTTTGAGAATTTGAAAAAATGAATACAGTAAAGTAGACTAAAATACACAAAAGTAGAGAATATAGTAGAAAAAGTTACAGAAAAATATTTTTAATAAAAATTAAAAAGGAAATATGAATTTTTCATTTTCTCTATCTAAGAAAAAACAAAAACAAGAAAAAGATAAAAAAAGAAAAGAAAAGACAAAAAAAGAAATGGTTTGAAAATTTGAAAAAGTGAATATACTGTAGTGGACTGAAATAAAATGATGGGAATAAGACAGAATTTGAAAAAAATTACGTAAAAGCAAAAAATATAGTAGTAAAAATTAAATAAAAATATTTTTAAAAGAAATTGAAAGTAAAAATGAAGTTTTTCTCTTTCTGCATTCAAGAAAAAGAAAAGAAATGAAAAAGAGAAAAAAGAAAAGGAAAGAAAAAAAGAAATTGTTTGAAAATTTGAAAAGGTGAGTATACTGAAGAAGACTAAAATAAAATGATGGAAGTAAAGTAGAATTTGAAAAACTTTACACAAAAGTAAAAAATACATTAATAAAAATTAAAGACAGATATTATTAATAAAAATTAAAAATAAAAATGAGTTTTTTCTCTTTCTGTTTTCAAGAAAAAGAATGAAAAAGAGAAAAAGGAAAAAGAGAGAGAAAAAAAATTGAATAGATGAACCTGCTAACAGATTGAAGTAGGACTAAATTGCTTCTTTTTCCCCTAGAGGTCAGTCCATGTGACTCTTTATAGTCCATAAATTAAGCCGGCGGTGAGGTTTGTGTTCTTTTTTTTTTTTTTTTTTTTTAAATTTTTTTTCAACATTTATTTATTTTTGGGACAGAGAGAGACAGAGCATGAACGGGGGAGGGGCAGAGAGAGAGGGAGACACAGAATCGGAAACAGGCTCCAGGCTCTGAGCCATCAGCCCAGAGCCCGACGCGGGGCTCGAACTCACGGACCGCGAGATCGTGACCTGGCTGAAGTCGGTCGCTTAACCGACTGCGCCACCCAGGCGCCCCAGAGGTTTGTGTTCTTGAAGAGCGAAGTTGGCCCAGTTGGGCAGGGCTCTGTGTAACAGTTCTGCTCTCCACTAGATGGCGCTGCTAGCCTACTGGGGTGGATTGTTGCGGTGCTCATAGGTGCGCATGCGTGGAAGCGGTGAAAAATGGCGCCACCCAGCCACCCAGTCTGTTCTCCTGGATCAGCAATCATGCGCCAGTCCTCCATCTTCAGCTCTCGTCCACTCCCCAGTTTTCCATTCTTGTGACCAGGTTCCAGGAAGTACCTCTCTCCCAAGTTTTGTCTCAGTTGTGGCTGTTTTCCCTGGCCCCTTACTTCCGAAGGACTGTGGCTTTGACCCGCTCTGCCCCTCTGCAGGAGGGTCTCACTGAGTAATGGCTGAATGAGCAATGGCTGAATGTCGGCTGCATCCAGGAACGCCTGCTGGACCCTGCTGTTGCCGGTGCCCCAAGACTGCGGCCAGGTGCCAGCCCACCCCCCCAAAAAAATCGTGAGACAGTGTAGCCTCAGTGTTTCAGGGACCATGGAAAATCGCAACACACATCTGGCACCAGGCTTCACCCTCAACAACCTTACCCCAGCACCAGCGAATGTGGCTGCCTTCCGGGGTCTGCTGGGACCAGGTGGCTTCAACAGTCTCTACCAAATGTCCTTCCAGCAATGGAACCACTTTTCCCCATGTGGTCCAAGAACGTCCCGGACCCCACTCTGTTCCTGGGGATTCACCTTTCCCACCAGAGCACTGCCAGGTATCAAGCTCCGGAGTCGCAGCCTTTGGATTCCCCTTGTTTACAGTCTTAATGGAATTTAAACCCTTTCCTTTCTCCTTTCTCTCTTTTTAGTTTAGTCACTGCGACTGTTTCCAATTTTCCACTTTCTCTCCAGCTGCTTCTGGGGAGGGGTGCTTTTCCCACATTCTTCCTCCCCCTCCCCACCCTGTCTCCATCCTCTCTCTGTCCGCAAAAGAGGTTCCCTACTTTTTGGGGCTTCTTGCTCCCCAAGTTCAGCTCTTCGTGTCATGTACCTGCTGAATTCTGTGACTCAGGCTGTGCAGATTGTTGTGTTAATCTTCCGATTGGTTTTCTAGGTGTATAGGATGGTTTGGTGTTGGTCTGGCTGTATTTCATGGACGCGAGACACACAAAAAGCTTCCATGCTGTTCCGCCATCTGGGCGGGTCCCCAAGGAGGATACTTTCTTTTTAAAGATACTTTATTTCTTTTTAAAGAAATAAAATATTAGAGTCTGAGTTCAACCTCTCTTCTCATTTGTCCCTCTCCATGTCTTGTTTCCCCCTCTTTCCCAAATGAACCCCTTTTCAGGAGTTGGGTGTACTTTCTTCCAGTTCACTTAAAAATTAATTCACTTCATATATTTACGTATCAGTAGCCCATAGTAGGTATTATTGTAACATATGTGTGCTCTTAAAATTTCCACAAATGATGCCTTACGTAAAATTTTGTATCCCCTTTCTTTCCCACTCACATCTTATTTTGGCATGTGTCCATTTTTATTCCCATAGGGATATACACAGCAAAGCACCTAGGATCACAGGGTCTGGAGTCAGGCTGCCTGGGTTGAATTCCAGTCCTACCATGCCTAGTTGTGTGACTCTGGGCAAATTTCCTGTCCTCTTGGTGTCTTAATTTCTTTATCTGTGAAACGTGGGTTCTAATAGTCTTCACTTTATTGGGCTGTTGGGAGGAGACCTTGAACTAAAACGTGTAAAGCACTTGGAGCAGTGCTGGAAGTGGAAAGTGCTAGATAACTGCCAGATAACGGCCGTTTGTTATTAAAGATGCCCCTGGCTGTCTGTATCTACGATAAAGATGTTGAGCTGTTGATTGGTATTGGTAATGTAGATTTCCACTGAATCTCTCTCGTGTTCTCCAGTAAGAATTACCAACATTGCTGCGTGGAGGTTGACTTGAAATCGTTAACTGTATAATAGAAATATTTCCAGATATTCTTTGTAGGCACTTAATAAATATGAGCCATTGTGATTATCTAGATCACTTCTTTCAACTCTTGTGGAATATTCCACCATATCAGTGCATTTCCTTAGGGGTGGAGATATAGGTTATTTCCTGTGTTTTTCTATTAAAAACAATACTGCAATATTTGTCCATGTACATGGTTCTTTATGCATGTGTGGGAGAATAGAGTTGCTGGGTTGGGATCAAAGCCAAGTCTGTTTAATGCCAAAGCACTGCATCCTGTATGTATGTAGAAACAAACTTAATAAATTTTGAGAGTGGTGATGACCTATGGCTAATGGAGAAATTCCCCAGGGATGAATATTGCCCCTCAGAAATGACAGCCATCCAGAGAGGCTTGGGTGGAGGAGACATTGAAAGTCTTCTCATTCCATAAATGAGTCTACACTGAGCATTTACTTGAATGTGATACAAGTGAAGACCAACAGGAAAAAAAAGAAAGAAAGATTGACAGGGATATTGTCCAATGAACAGTTTTATTGCTCTAAGAATTAGAGTTTATTAGAAAAAAACTTTAAAAATTGTATCTCTTCAATGGACATTTAAACTTTTTTTTAAACTTTTTTCTTTTTAATGTTTATTTTTGAGAGAGAGAGGCAGAGTGTGATGTGTGTGTGGGGGTGGGGGTGGGCACGGAGCAGAGAGAGGGAGACACAGAATCCGAAGCAGGCTCCAGGCTCTGAGCTGTCAGCACAGAGCCCAATGCGGGGCTCGAACTCACTGACTGTGAGATCGTGACCTAAGCCAAAGTCAGACGCTTAACTGACTGAGCCACCCAGGTGCCCCAGTGGACATTTAGTTGTAGACATTTGTTGCAGACTTGAAAGAGTGGTGATTTGTGAGGACAAGAAGCTTTGAAACATTATTTCTTTTTTGTTCTGACATAGCAAGTCTTATTACTGAGCCAAGAACCATTTAATTGTCTGCATATCAAAGAGCTCAAGGAATTATTGGATGGTGTGACTAAGTTTTAGACAAGTGGTGGAGTATTTCAAAATGTCAAATTAGTGAAGAATTGTAGAGAAGGGGAAAGAAAGGGGCAGACAGAAGAAAAGAGGACTTCACTGGGGGTGGGGTGGGGGGGCAACAGCAGAACATTCTGCTTTGATGGAACCAAGTCCAATATCCAGGAGAGAAGACTGGCTATTCTCTTTTTAAAGTCTGTTTCCAGGGACAGACTCTGCAATCTCCCGCATTCGGACCTTTCTTAGCTTTCAGCAGGCTCAAAAAGAAATTTGGCAATTCAGGTTTAGCTACACTTCCCCTTCGTCAGGCCTCTGAGGACCCAATGGCAGCCCCGGAGGTGGTTCTAGAAGCTTATGATAAAGCCTCTCTCAAGGCCTGGAGGGCGGAGAGAATGGTACAGACGGTGAGCCTTTTCCTTGGTGCCCAGTTTCCTGCTTGGGCTTCCTCTTCTCTCTGCAGGTCCCTGGCCCTCTTACTCTTCATCATTCCAACAAATGTACCAAGACATGTGCAGGGGTGCTGGAGTGCTCAGCTGGCAAAACTGTGCCCTTGGTAGTTGGCTCTGTCCTTGAGCAGCTTGCCTGGTTTTGTCGTCGCAGTCTGTCCTCCTTCTCCTTATCTGGGCAATGGTGCAAATGACAGCGCTCACTGCACAGAGCTGCCGTGCATTGTGGGTAAGGCTCAGCGCCGGGTCTGGCACATGCTACCCCATTATGGTTCTTCCGCCAGAAGAACGCTTCAATATGCAGAGGAAGAGGGAAGGAGCTTTGCTTAGGAAAATTTAGGGCATTGCTTTGTCTTGTTCCTATCCCTGACCCTACCCCTAACCTTAACCCTCATCTCTGAACTAGTTTGAGATAGAGACGTTCACAGACAACAAAGAGTAAGCATTCCCGCTAAGTGGATTCCTTATTCTTTTGAGTTGGTGGGGGTGGAGGCCCCACTCCAGGCAGGCCAGTTCTGGTCAGGAGCAGCTGAGGCTCTAACCTAATCCCCAGTATCCTTTCCTCTGTGTCCCCACCATTTGGGAAGTTTTCTTGATTGACTTCGGGGCTAGCCAGCCAATCGAAACAAAGCAGAGGGCAGAACCTGTCTCAGAGATGTGGTTAAAGATAAAGAAAACCCGACTGTGCTCTTTAACAAAGCATTTTAAGGAGGGCACACAGCTTACAGGCATTGTTCTGTCTGTCTGACCCAGTTGTAATGAAGTCTAATCATTTTCCTCTTACCTCCCTCTTCTCTCTCACCTGCATTGTAGACAGTATGTATCCAGAATGATCCTGTCCATCACCACTGTGATAAGGATCATGATTTCAATGACTAACAATAGACAATAAATTCATAACAATATCCGCAGATATGTTTACCACAAAACTCCTTGGTTTCTATTGCTATGTAGTTCAGTTTAAAATAAATCATTTAGAAAAAGGGAGAAAGTTGATGGTAAACTAAAAAGAAATAATGCAAAATATGAATTCCAAACGTACAGCAAACTTCACAGAATTTTACACTAAAAAAACCCCGGTTAAATAGATAATCCTTTTAATACTAATCACTGATATATGAAAGACCCTGGGAATACGAAGTTTATGAAAGAAAGAAAATTGATAGATCAAGGAATGGCAGATAAATGATACTTTATGAGTGTTGGGTGTGTGTATCCCCTCTTAATTAAATAGGTTTTAACCTAAAATCAGGCTTTTATAGGAAAACATAACTGAAATCCCTTCTCATCCATTCTTTGAGAAAGGAGTGTCGTGGGTAGAAAGCACGTGGGCTTTGGATCGGCTCTGCTTCAAATCCTGGCTCTGCCACTCGCCTGACTGTGTGACAGCAGACACACTGTGTTCTCCCTGAGTGTCCCACTTCCCAGAAGTAAACCTTATAGGTTGCGCTGTGTGTTCTAACACCCTCCCTCCCTCTGTCTGTGTCTGTCTGTCTCTCTCTCTTTCACACACACACACACACACACACACACACACACACACACACACAACTATTTAGCTATGGTCTGTTCGCCCAAGAGTCATCTACATGCAGGTTCTAGCTGATTGATTACTGACTGCATAAACATCCAGTGAATATGTTCTAAACCATTCCTGTCGT